>NW_026262733.1:242446-649418 GCF_021869535.1 Mytilus californianus | reverse complement strand
GCATGCGCAGTCACAAAAAAGGGCAGACATGCGCAGAAGTGAAAAAGGGCACCTCACTAACCCTCGTCAAAGTCCACTACCATACGCAAACCCTGACCCTAACCCTAACTTAAACCCTGACCCTGACCCTAACCCTGACCCTAACCCTGACCCAAACCCTGACCCTAACCCTGACCCTAACCCTGACCCAAACCCTGACCCTAACCCTGACCCTAACCCTGACCCTAACCCTGACCCAAACCCTGACCCTAACTCTAACCCAAACACTAACCCAAACCAAAACCCCAAATGTGTTAAAATCGTTGTTTTGAAGGCCTTACTTTATCTTGGAACGGGTAAGTCTAGGGGGTTAACCGATTAGATTTTCGTATTAAGTTTTTTCACGAACTTCTCAAAAATCACAGTTTTGGAGGGGTGGGGGGTCAGGTTGTGGTTTTTGGTACTTTTCAAAGTCGATATTTTCAAAGTCTCAACATGATCCTATGCTTCGATTGGCTTGAAATTAATAAATCGACCCCGTTAGGGGCAGTACTTTGCGAGAATTAAGCCTATGATGAAAACCGCAAGTCTTTATCTTTTGTAGTTTCGGAGTTGGGGTTAATGTCGGGATTAGGCTTCACTCTCACACAAACGTTTCTTCAGTGAGGTCGGAAAGTGCGGCCGTACACTTCATTGATACCAATAAGTTTTCATGCTCTAGATCGCCTTTTCATCTTTTCGGAACAGTTAACTTTAAGAAAATATCTCTATTCAAATCCATTCTACACCTATTTGAAGATTGAAGTCAAAGGCACTTTTCATACTCTGTACTTAGAAATATTTTTGGAAATTTCTGACGCATGCGCAGTCACAAAAAAGGGCAGACATGCGCAGAAGTGAAAAAGGGCACCTCACTAACCCTCGTCAAAGTCCACTACCATACGCAAACCCTGACCCTAACCCTAACTTAAACCCTGACCCTGACCCTAACCCTGACCCTAACCCTGACCCAAACCCTGACCCTAACCCTGACCCTAACCCTGACCCAAACCCTGACCCTAACCCTGACCCTAACCCTGACCCTAACCCTGACCCAAACCCTGACCCTAACTCTAACCCAAACACTAACCCAAACCAAAACCCCAAATGTGTTAAAATCGTTGTTTTGAAGGCCTTACTTTATCTTGGAACGGGTAAGTCTAGGGGGTTAACCGATTAGATTTTCGTATTAAGTTTTTTCACGAACTTCTCAAAAATCACAGTTTTGGAGGGGTGGGGGGTCAGGTTGTGGTTTTTGGTACTTTTCAAAGTCGATATTTTCAAAGTCTCAACATGATCCTATGCTTCGATTGGCTTGAAATTAATAAATCGACCCCGTTAGGGGCAGTACTTTGCGAGAATTAAGCCTATGATGAAAACCGCAAGTCTTTATCTTTTGTAGTTTCGGAGTTGGGGTTAATGTCGGGATTAGGCTTCACTCTCACACAAACGTTTCTTCAGTGAGGTCGGAAAGTGCGGCCGTACACTTCATTGATACCAATAAGTTTTCATGCTCTAGATCGCCTTTTCATCTTTTCGGAACAGTTAACTTTAAGAAAATATCTCTATTCAAATCCATTCTACACCTATTTGAAGATTGAAGTCAAAGGCACTTTTCATACTCTGTACTTAGAAATATTTTTGGAAATTTCTGACGCATGCGCAGTCACAAAAAAGGGCAGACATGCGCAGAAGTGAAAAAGGGCACCTCACTAACCCTCGTCAAAGTCCACTACCATACGCAAACCCTGACCCTAACCCTAACTTAAACCCTGACCCTGACCCTAACCCTGACCCTAACCCTGACCCAAACCCTGACCCTAACCCTGACCCTAACCCTGACCCAAACCCTGACCCTAACCCTGACCCTAACCCTGACCCTAACCCTGACCCAAACCCTGACCCTAACTCTAACCCAAACACTAACCCAAACCAAAACCCCAAATGTGTTAAAATCGTTGTTTTGAAGGCCTTACTTTATCTTGGAACGGGTAAGTCTAGGGGGTTAACCGATTAGATTTTCGTATTAAGTTTTTTCACGAACTTCTCAAAAATCACAGTTTTGGAGGGGTGGGGGGTCAGGTTGTGGTTTTTGGTACTTTTCAAAGTCGATATTTTCAAAGTCTCAACATGATCCTATGCTTCGATTGGCTTGAAATTAATAAATCGACCCCGTTAGGGGCAGTACTTTGCGAGAATTAAGCCTATGATGAAAACCGCAAGTCTTTATCTTTTGTAGTTTCGGAGTTGGGGTTAATGTCGGGATTAGGCTTCACTCTCACACAAACGTTTCTTCAGTGAGGTCGGAAAGTGCGGCCGTACACTTCATTGATACCAATAAGTTTTCATGCTCTAGATCGCCTTTTCATCTTTTCGGAACAGTTAACTTTAAGAAAATATCTCTATTCAAATCCATTCTACACCTATTTGAAGATTGAAGTCAAAGGCACTTTTCATACTCTGTACTTAGAAATATTTTTGGAAATTTCTGACGCATGCGCAGTCACAAAAAAGGGCAGACATGCGCAGAAGTGAAAAAGGGCACCTCACTAACCCTCGTCAAAGTCCACTACCATACGCAAACCCTGACCCTAACCCTAACTTAAACCCTGACCCTGACCCTAACCCTGACCCTAACCCTGACCCAAACCCTGACCCTAACCCTGACCCTAACCCTGACCCAAACCCTGACCCTAACCCTGACCCTAACCCTGACCCTAACCCTGACCCAAACCCTGACCCTAACTCTAACCCAAACACTAACCCAAACCAAAACCCCAAATGTGTTAAAATCGTTGTTTTGAAGGCCTTACTTTATCTTGGAACGGGTAAGTCTAGGGGGTTAACCGATTAGATTTTCGTATTAAGTTTTTTCACGAACTTCTCAAAAATCACAGTTTTGGAGGGGTGGGGGGTCAGGTTGTGGTTTTTGGTACTTTTCAAAGTCGATATTTTCAAAGTCTCAACATGATCCTATGCTTCGATTGGCTTGAAATTAATAAATCGACCCCGTTAGGGGCAGTACTTTGCGAGAATTAAGCCTATGATGAAAACCGCAAGTCTTTATCTTTTGTAGTTTCGGAGTTGGGGTTAATGTCGGGATTAGGCTTCACTCTCACACAAACGTTTCTTCAGTGAGGTCGGAAAGTGCGGCCGTACACTTCATTGATACCAATAAGTTTTCATGCTCTAGATCGCCTTTTCATCTTTTCGGAACAGTTAACTTTAAGAAAATATCTCTATTCAAATCCATTCTACACCTATTTGAAGATTGAAGTCAAAGGCACTTTTCATACTCTGTACTTAGAAATATTTTTGGAAATTTCTGACGCATGCGCAGTCACAAAAAAGGGCAGACATGCGCAGAAGTGAAAAAGGGCACCTCACTAACCCTCGTCAAAGTCCACTACCATACGCAAACCCTGACCCTAACCCTAACTTAAACCCTGACCCTGACCCTAACCCTGACCCTAACCCTGACCCAAACCCTGACCCTAACCCTGACCCTAACCCTGACCCAAACCCTGACCCTAACCCTGACCCTAACCCTGACCCTAACCCTGACCCAAACCCTGACCCTAACTCTAACCCAAACACTAACCCAAACCAAAACCCCAAATGTGTTAAAATCGTTGTTTTGAAGGCCTTACTTTATCTTGGAACGGGTAAGTCTAGGGGGTTAACCGATTAGATTTTCGTATTAAGTTTTTTCACGAACTTCTCAAAAATCACAGTTTTGGAGGGGTGGGGGGTCAGGTTGTGGTTTTTGGTACTTTTCAAAGTCGATATTTTCAAAGTCTCAACATGATCCTATGCTTCGATTGGCTTGAAATTAATAAATCGACCCCGTTAGGGGCAGTACTTTGCGAGAATTAAGCCTATGATGAAAACCGCAAGTCTTTATCTTTTGTAGTTTCGGAGTTGGGGTTAATGTCGGGATTAGGCTTCACTCTCACACAAACGTTTCTTCAGTGAGGTCGGAAAGTGCGGCCGTACACTTCATTGATACCAATAAGTTTTCATGCTCTAGATCGCCTTTTCATCTTTTCGGAACAGTTAACTTTAAGAAAATATCTCTATTCAAATCCATTCTACACCTATTTGAAGATTGAAGTCAAAGGCACTTTTCATACTCTGTACTTAGAAATATTTTTGGAAATTTCTGACGCATGCGCAGTCACAAAAAAGGGCAGACATGCGCAGAAGTGAAAAAGGGCACCTCACTAACCCTCGTCAAAGTCCACTACCATACGCAAACCCTGACCCTAACCCTAACTTAAACCCTGACCCTGACCCTAACCCTGACCCTAACCCTGACCCAAACCCTGACCCTAACCCTGACCCTAACCCTGACCCAAACCCTGACCCTAACCCTGACCCTAACCCTGACCCTAACCCTGACCCAAACCCTGACCCTAACTCTAACCCAAACACTAACCCAAACCAAAACCCCAAATGTGTTAAAATCGTTGTTTTGAAGGCCTTACTTTATCTTGGAACGGGTAAGTCTAGGGGGTTAACCGATTAGATTTTCGTATTAAGTTTTTTCACGAACTTCTCAAAAATCACAGTTTTGGAGGGGTGGGGGGTCAGGTTGTGGTTTTTGGTACTTTTCAAAGTCGATATTTTCAAAGTCTCAACATGATCCTATGCTTCGATTGGCTTGAAATTAATAAATCGACCCCGTTAGGGGCAGTACTTTGCGAGAATTAAGCCTATGATGAAAACCGCAAGTCTTTATCTTTTGTAGTTTCGGAGTTGGGGTTAATGTCGGGATTAGGCTTCACTCTCACACAAACGTTTCTTCAGTGAGGTCGGAAAGTGCGGCCGTACACTTCATTGATACCAATAAGTTTTCATGCTCTAGATCGCCTTTTCATCTTTTCGGAACAGTTAACTTTAAGAAAATATCTCTATTCAAATCCATTCTACACCTATTTGAAGATTGAAGTCAAAGGCACTTTTCATACTCTGTACTTAGAAATATTTTTGGAAATTTCTGACGCATGCGCAGTCACAAAAAAGGGCAGACATGCGCAGAAGTGAAAAAGGGCACCTCACTAACCCTCGTCAAAGTCCACTACCATACGCAAACCCTGACCCTAACCCTAACTTAAACCCTGACCCTGACCCTAACCCTGACCCTAACCCTGACCCAAACCCTGACCCTAACCCTGACCCTAACCCTGACCCAAACCCTGACCCTAACCCTGACCCTAACCCTGACCCTAACCCTGACCCAAACCCTGACCCTAACTCTAACCCAAACACTAACCCAAACCAAAACCCCAAATGTGTTAAAATCGTTGTTTTGAAGGCCTTACTTTATCTTGGAACGGGTAAGTCTAGGGGGTTAACCGATTAGATTTTCGTATTAAGTTTTTTCACGAACTTCTCAAAAATCACAGTTTTGGAGGGGTGGGGGGTCAGGTTGTGGTTTTTGGTACTTTTCAAAGTCGATATTTTCAAAGTCTCAACATGATCCTATGCTTCGATTGGCTTGAAATTAATAAATCGACCCCGTTAGGGGCAGTACTTTGCGAGAATTAAGCCTATGATGAAAACCGCAAGTCTTTATCTTTTGTAGTTTCGGAGTTGGGGTTAATGTCGGGATTAGGCTTCACTCTCACACAAACGTTTCTTCAGTGAGGTCGGAAAGTGCGGCCGTACACTTCATTGATACCAATAAGTTTTCATGCTCTAGATCGCCTTTTCATCTTTTCGGAACAGTTAACTTTAAGAAAATATCTCTATTCAAATCCATTCTACACCTATTTGAAGATTGAAGTCAAAGGCACTTTTCATACTCTGTACTTAGAAATATTTTTGGAAATTTCTGACGCATGCGCAGTCACAAAAAAGGGCAGACATGCGCAGAAGTGAAAAAGGGCACCTCACTAACCCTCGTCAAAGTCCACTACCATACGCAAACCCTGACCCTAACCCTAACTTAAACCCTGACCCTGACCCTAACCCTGACCCTAACCCTGACCCAAACCCTGACCCTAACCCTGACCCTAACCCTGACCCAAACCCTGACCCTAACCCTGACCCTAACCCTGACCCTAACCCTGACCCAAACCCTGACCCTAACTCTAACCCAAACACTAACCCAAACCAAAACCCCAAATGTGTTAAAATCGTTGTTTTGAAGGCCTTACTTTATCTTGGAACGGGTAAGTCTAGGGGGTTAACCGATTAGATTTTCGTATTAAGTTTTTTCACGAACTTCTCAAAAATCACAGTTTTGGAGGGGTGGGGGGTCAGGTTGTGGTTTTTGGTACTTTTCAAAGTCGATATTTTCAAAGTCTCAACATGATCCTATGCTTCGATTGGCTTGAAATTAATAAATCGACCCCGTTAGGGGCAGTACTTTGCGAGAATTAAGCCTATGATGAAAACCGCAAGTCTTTATCTTTTGTAGTTTCGGAGTTGGGGTTAATGTCGGGATTAGGCTTCACTCTCACACAAACGTTTCTTCAGTGAGGTCGGAAAGTGCGGCCGTACACTTCATTGATACCAATAAGTTTTCATGCTCTAGATCGCCTTTTCATCTTTTCGGAACAGTTAACTTTAAGAAAATATCTCTATTCAAATCCATTCTACACCTATTTGAAGATTGAAGTCAAAGGCACTTTTCATACTCTGTACTTAGAAATATTTTTGGAAATTTCTGACGCATGCGCAGTCACAAAAAAGGGCAGACATGCGCAGAAGTGAAAAAGGGCACCTCACTAACCCTCGTCAAAGTCCACTACCATACGCAAACCCTGACCCTAACCCTAACTTAAACCCTGACCCTGACCCTAACCCTGACCCTAACCCTGACCCAAACCCTGACCCTAACCCTGACCCTAACCCTGACCCAAACCCTGACCCTAACCCTGACCCTAACCCTGACCCTAACCCTGACCCAAACCCTGACCCTAACTCTAACCCAAACACTAACCCAAACCAAAACCCCAAATGTGTTAAAATCGTTGTTTTGAAGGCCTTACTTTATCTTGGAACGGGTAAGTCTAGGGGGTTAACCGATTAGATTTTCGTATTAAGTTTTTTCACGAACTTCTCAAAAATCACAGTTTTGGAGGGGTGGGGGGTCAGGTTGTGGTTTTTGGTACTTTTCAAAGTCGATATTTTCAAAGTCTCAACATGATCCTATGCTTCGATTGGCTTGAAATTAATAAATCGACCCCGTTAGGGGCAGTACTTTGCGAGAATTAAGCCTATGATGAAAACCGCAAGTCTTTATCTTTTGTAGTTTCGGAGTTGGGGTTAATGTCGGGATTAGGCTTCACTCTCACACAAACGTTTCTTCAGTGAGGTCGGAAAGTGCGGCCGTACACTTCATTGATACCAATAAGTTTTCATGCTCTAGATCGCCTTTTCATCTTTTCGGAACAGTTAACTTTAAGAAAATATCTCTATTCAAATCCATTCTACACCTATTTGAAGATTGAAGTCAAAGGCACTTTTCATACTCTGTACTTAGAAATATTTTTGGAAATTTCTGACGCATGCGCAGTCACAAAAAAGGGCAGACATGCGCAGAAGTGAAAAAGGGCACCTCACTAACCCTCGTCAAAGTCCACTACCATACGCAAACCCTGACCCTAACCCTAACTTAAACCCTGACCCTGACCCTAACCCTGACCCTAACCCTGACCCAAACCCTGACCCTAACCCTGACCCTAACCCTGACCCAAACCCTGACCCTAACCCTGACCCTAACCCTGACCCTAACCCTGACCCAAACCCTGACCCTAACTCTAACCCAAACACTAACCCAAACCAAAACCCCAAATGTGTTAAAATCGTTGTTTTGAAGGCCTTACTTTATCTTGGAACGGGTAAGTCTAGGGGGTTAACCGATTAGATTTTCGTATTAAGTTTTTTCACGAACTTCTCAAAAATCACAGTTTTGGAGGGGTGGGGGGTCAGGTTGTGGTTTTTGGTACTTTTCAAAGTCGATATTTTCAAAGTCTCAACATGATCCTATGCTTCGATTGGCTTGAAATTAATAAATCGACCCCGTTAGGGGCAGTACTTTGCGAGAATTAAGCCTATGATGAAAACCGCAAGTCTTTATCTTTTGTAGTTTCGGAGTTGGGGTTAATGTCGGGATTAGGCTTCACTCTCACACAAACGTTTCTTCAGTGAGGTCGGAAAGTGCGGCCGTACACTTCATTGATACCAATAAGTTTTCATGCTCTAGATCGCCTTTTCATCTTTTCGGAACAGTTAACTTTAAGAAAATATCTCTATTCAAATCCATTCTACACCTATTTGAAGATTGAAGTCAAAGGCACTTTTCATACTCTGTACTTAGAAATATTTTTGGAAATTTCTGACGCATGCGCAGTCACAAAAAAGGGCAGACATGCGCAGAAGTGAAAAAGGGCACCTCACTAACCCTCGTCAAAGTCCACTACCATACGCAAACCCTGACCCTAACCCTAACTTAAACCCTGACCCTGACCCTAACCCTGACCCTAACCCTGACCCAAACCCTGACCCTAACCCTGACCCTAACCCTGACCCAAACCCTGACCCTAACCCTGACCCTAACCCTGACCCTAACCCTGACCCAAACCCTGACCCTAACTCTAACCCAAACACTAACCCAAACCAAAACCCCAAATGTGTTAAAATCGTTGTTTTGAAGGCCTTACTTTATCTTGGAACGGGTAAGTCTAGGGGGTTAACCGATTAGATTTTCGTATTAAGTTTTTTCACGAACTTCTCAAAAATCACAGTTTTGGAGGGGTGGGGGGTCAGGTTGTGGTTTTTGGTACTTTTCAAAGTCGATATTTTCAAAGTCTCAACATGATCCTATGCTTCGATTGGCTTGAAATTAATAAATCGACCCCGTTAGGGGCAGTACTTTGCGAGAATTAAGCCTATGATGAAAACCGCAAGTCTTTATCTTTTGTAGTTTCGGAGTTGGGGTTAATGTCGGGATTAGGCTTCACTCTCACACAAACGTTTCTTCAGTGAGGTCGGAAAGTGCGGCCGTACACTTCATTGATACCAATAAGTTTTCATGCTCTAGATCGCCTTTTCATCTTTTCGGAACAGTTAACTTTAAGAAAATATCTCTATTCAAATCCATTCTACACCTATTTGAAGATTGAAGTCAAAGGCACTTTTCATACTCTGTACTTAGAAATATTTTTGGAAATTTCTGACGCATGCGCAGTCACAAAAAAGGGCAGACATGCGCAGAAGTGAAAAAGGGCACCTCACTAACCCTCGTCAAAGTCCACTACCATACGCAAACCCTGACCCTAACCCTAACTTAAACCCTGACCCTGACCCTAACCCTGACCCTAACCCTGACCCAAACCCTGACCCTAACCCTGACCCTAACCCTGACCCAAACCCTGACCCTAACCCTGACCCTAACCCTGACCCTAACCCTGACCCAAACCCTGACCCTAACTCTAACCCAAACACTAACCCAAACCAAAACCCCAAATGTGTTAAAATCGTTGTTTTGAAGGCCTTACTTTATCTTGGAACGGGTAAGTCTAGGGGGTTAACCGATTAGATTTTCGTATTAAGTTTTTTCACGAACTTCTCAAAAATCACAGTTTTGGAGGGGTGGGGGGTCAGGTTGTGGTTTTTGGTACTTTTCAAAGTCGATATTTTCAAAGTCTCAACATGATCCTATGCTTCGATTGGCTTGAAATTAATAAATCGACCCCGTTAGGGGCAGTACTTTGCGAGAATTAAGCCTATGATGAAAACCGCAAGTCTTTATCTTTTGTAGTTTCGGAGTTGGGGTTAATGTCGGGATTAGGCTTCACTCTCACACAAACGTTTCTTCAGTGAGGTCGGAAAGTGCGGCCGTACACTTCATTGATACCAATAAGTTTTCATGCTCTAGATCGCCTTTTCATCTTTTCGGAACAGTTAACTTTAAGAAAATATCTCTATTCAAATCCATTCTACACCTATTTGAAGATTGAAGTCAAAGGCACTTTTCATACTCTGTACTTAGAAATATTTTTGGAAATTTCTGACGCATGCGCAGTCACAAAAAAGGGCAGACATGCGCAGAAGTGAAAAAGGGCACCTCACTAACCCTCGTCAAAGTCCACTACCATACGCAAACCCTGACCCTAACCCTAACTTAAACCCTGACCCTGACCCTAACCCTGACCCTAACCCTGACCCAAACCCTGACCCTAACCCTGACCCTAACCCTGACCCAAACCCTGACCCTAACCCTGACCCTAACCCTGACCCTAACCCTGACCCAAACCCTGACCCTAACTCTAACCCAAACACTAACCCAAACCAAAACCCCAAATGTGTTAAAATCGTTGTTTTGAAGGCCTTACTTTATCTTGGAACGGGTAAGTCTAGGGGGTTAACCGATTAGATTTTCGTATTAAGTTTTTTCACGAACTTCTCAAAAATCACAGTTTTGGAGGGGTGGGGGGTCAGGTTGTGGTTTTTGGTACTTTTCAAAGTCGATATTTTCAAAGTCTCAACATGATCCTATGCTTCGATTGGCTTGAAATTAATAAATCGACCCCGTTAGGGGCAGTACTTTGCGAGAATTAAGCCTATGATGAAAACCGCAAGTCTTTATCTTTTGTAGTTTCGGAGTTGGGGTTAATGTCGGGATTAGGCTTCACTCTCACACAAACGTTTCTTCAGTGAGGTCGGAAAGTGCGGCCGTACACTTCATTGATACCAATAAGTTTTCATGCTCTAGATCGCCTTTTCATCTTTTCGGAACAGTTAACTTTAAGAAAATATCTCTATTCAAATCCATTCTACACCTATTTGAAGATTGAAGTCAAAGGCACTTTTCATACTCTGTACTTAGAAATATTTTTGGAAATTTCTGACGCATGCGCAGTCACAAAAAAGGGCAGACATGCGCAGAAGTGAAAAAGGGCACCTCACTAACCCTCGTCAAAGTCCACTACCCTAACCCTAACCCTAACCCTAACCCTAACCCTAACCCTAACCCTAACCCTAACCCTAACCCTAACCCTAACCCTAACCCTAACCCTAACCCTAACCCTAACCCTAACCTCTAGATCGCCTTTTCATCTTTTCGGAACAGTTAACTTTAAGAAAATATCTCTATTCAAATCCATTCTACACCTGTTTGAAGATTGAAGTCAAAGGCACTTTTCATACTCTGTACTTAGAAATATTTTTGGAAATTTCTCACGCATGCGCAGTCACAAAAAAGGTCAGACATGCGCAGAAGTAAAAAAGGTCACCTCACTAACCCTCGCCAAAGTCCACTACCATCCTTCAAGTCCACTACCCTGACCCTTACCCTAACACTAACCCTGACCCTAACCCTAACCCTGACCCTAACCCAAACCCTGACCCTAACCCAAACCCAAACCCTGACCCTAACCCTGACCCAAACCCTGACCCTAACCCTGACCCTAACCCTGACCCAAACCCTGACCCTAACCCTAACCCAAACACTAACCCAAACCAAAACCCCAAATGTGTTAAAATCGTTGTTTTGAAGGCCTTACTTTATCTTGGAACGGGTAAGTCTAGGGGGTTAACCGATTAGATTTTCGTATTAAGTTTTTTCACGAACTTCTCAAAAATCACAGTTTTGGAGGGGTGGGGGGTCAGGTTGTGGTTTTTGGTACTTTTCAAAGTCGATCTTTTCAAAGTCTCAACATGATCCTATGCTTCGATTGGCTTGAAATTAATAAATCGACCCCGTTAGGGGCAGTACTTTGCGAGAATTAAGCCTATGATGAAAACCGCAAGTCTTTATCTTTTGTAGTTTCGGAGTTGGGGTTAATGTCGGGATTAGGCTTCACTCTCACACAAACGTTTCTTCAGTGAGGTCGGAAAGTGCGGCCGTACACTTCATTGATACCAATAAGTTTTCATGCTCTAGATCGCCTTTTCATCTTTTCGGAACAGTTAACTTTAAGAAAATATCTCTATTCAAATCCATTCTACACCTGTTTGAAGATTGAAGTCAAAGGCACTTTTCATACTCTGTACTTAGAAATATTTTTGGAAATTTCTCACGCATGCGCAGTCACAAAAAAGGTCAGACATGCGCAGAAGTAAAAAAGGTCACCTCACTAACCCTCGCCAAAGTCCACTACCATCCTTCAAGTCCACTACCCTGACCCTTACCCTAACACTAACCCTGACCCTAACCCTAACCCTGACCCTAACCCAAACCCTGACCCTAACCCAAACCCAAACCCTGACCCTAACCCTGACCCAAACCCTGACCCTAACCCTGACCCAAACCCTGACCCAAACCCTGACCCTAACCCTAACCCAAACACTAACCCAAACCAAAACCCCAAATGTGTTAAAATCGTTGTTTTGAAGGCCTTACTTTATCTTGGAACGGGTAAGTCTAGGGGGTTAACCGATTAGATTTTCGTATTAAGTTTTTTCACGAACTTCTCAAAAATCACAGTTTTGGAGGGGTGGGGGGTCAGGTTGTGGTTTTTGGTACTTTTCAAAGTCGATCTTTTCAAAGTCTCAACATGATCCTATGCTTCGATTGGCTTGAAATTAATAAATCGACCCCGTTAGGGGCAGTACTTTGCGAGAATTAAGCCTATGATGAAAACCGCAAGTCTTTATCTTTTGTAGTTTCGGAGTTGGGGTTAATGTCGGGATTAGGCTTCACTCTCACACAAACGTTTCTTCAGTGAGGTCGGAAAGTGCGGCCGTACACTTCATTGATACCAATAAGTTTTCATGCTCTAGATCGCCTTTTCATCTTTTCGGAACAGTTAACTTTAAGAAAATATCTCTATTCAAATCCATTCTACACCTGTTTGAAGATTGAAGTCAAAGGCACTTTTCATACTCTGTACTTAGAAATATTTTTGGAAATTTCTCACGCATGCGCAGTCACAAAAAAGGTCAGACATGCGCAGAAGTAAAAAAGGTCACCTCACTAACCCTCGCCAAAGTCCACTACCATCCTTCAAGTCCACTACCCTGACCCTTACCCTAACACTAACCCTGACCCTAACCCTAACCCTGACCCTAACCCAAACCCTGACCCTAACCCAAACCCAAACCCTGACCCTAACCCTGACCCAAACCCTGACCCTAACCCTGACCCTAACCCTGACCCAAACCCTGACCCTAACCCTAACCCAAACACTAACCCAAACCAAAACCCCAAATGTGTTAAAATCGTTGTTTTGAAGGCCTTACTTTATCTTGGAACGGGTAAGTCTAGGGGGTTAACCGATTAGATTTTCGTATTAAGTTTTTTCACGAACTTCTCAAAAATCACAGTTTTGGAGGGGTGGGGGGTCAGGTTGTGGTTTTTGGTACTTTTCAAAGTCGATCTTTTCAAAGTCTCAACATGATCCTATGCTTCGATTGGCTTGAAATTAATAAATCGACCCCGTTAGGGGCAGTACTTTGCGAGAATTAAGCCTATGATGAAAACCGCAAGTCTTTATCTTTTGTAGTTTCGGAGTTGGGGTTAATGTCGGGATTAGGCTTCACTCTCACACAAACGTTTCTTCAGTGAGGTCGGAAAGTGCGGCCGTACACTTCATTGATACCAATAAGTTTTCATGCTCTAGATCGCCTTTTCATCTTTTCGGAACAGTTAACTTTAAGAAAATATCTCTATTCAAATCCATTCTACACCTGTTTGAAGATTGAAGTCAAAGGCACTTTTCATACTCTGTACTTAGAAATATTTTTGGAAATTTCTCACGCATGCGCAGTCACAAAAAAGGTCAGACATGCGCAGAAGTAAAAAAGGTCACCTCACTAACCCTCGCCAAAGTCCACTACCATCCTTCAAGTCCACTACCCTGACCCTTACCCTAACACTAACCCTGACCCTAACCCTAACCCTGACCCTAACCCAAACCCTGACCCTAACCCAAACCCAAACCCTGACCCTAACCCTGACCCAAACCCTGACCCTAACCCTGACCCTAACCCTGACCCAAACCCTGACCCTAACCCTAACCCAAACACTAACCCAAACCAAAACCCCAAATGTGTTAAAATCGTTGTTTTGAAGGCCTTACTTTATCTTGGAACGGGTAAGTCTAGGGGGTTAACCGATTAGATTTTCGTATTAAGTTTTTTCACGAACTTCTCAAAAATCACAGTTTTGGAGGGGTGGGGGGTCAGGTTGTGGTTTTTGGTACTTTTCAAAGTCGATCTTTTCAAAGTCTCAACATGATCCTATGCTTCGATTGGCTTGAAATTAATAAATCGACCCCGTTAGGGGCAGTACTTTGCGAGAATTAAGCCTATGATGAAAACCGCAAGTCTTTATCTTTTGTAGTTTCGGAGTTGGGGTTAATGTCGGGATTAGGCTTCACTCTCACACAAACGTTTCTTCAGTGAGGTCGGAAAGTGCGGCCGTACACTTCATTGATACCAATAAGTTTTCATGCTCTAGATCGCCTTTTCATCTTTTCGGAACAGTTAACTTTAAGAAAATATCTCTATTCAAATCCATTCTACACCTGTTTGAAGATTGAAGTCAAAGGCACTTTTCATACTCTGTACTTAGAAATATTTTTGGAAATTTCTCACGCATGCGCAGTCACAAAAAAGGTCAGACATGCGCAGAAGTAAAAAAGGCCACCTCACTAACCCTCGCCAAAGTCCACTACCCTAACCCTAACCCTAACCCTAACCCTAACCCTAACCTAACCCTAACCCTAACCCTAACCCTAACCCTAACCCTAACCCTAACCCTAACCCTAACCATCCTTCAAGTCCACTACCCTGACCCTTACCCTAACACTAACCCTGACCCTAACCCTAACCCTGACCCTAACCCAAACCCTGACCCTAACCCAAACCCAAACCCTGACCCTAACCCTGACCCAAACCCTGACCCTAACCCTGACCCTAACCCTGACCCAAACCCTGACCCTAACCCTAACCCAAACACTAACCCAAACCAAAACCCCAAATGTGTTAAAATCGTTGTTTTGAAGGCCTTACTTTATCTTGGAACGGGTAAGTCTAGGGGGTTAACCGATTAGATTTTCGTATTAAGTTTTTTCACGAACTTCTCAAAAATCACAGTTTTGGAGGGGTGGGGGGTCAGGTTGTGGTTTTTGGTACTTTTCAAAGTCGATCTTTTCAAAGTCTCAACATGATCCTATGCTTCGATTGGCTTGAAATTAATAAATCGACCCCGTTAGGGGCAGTACTTTGCGAGAATTAAGCCTATGATGAAAACCGCAAGTCTTTATCTTTTGTAGTTTCGGAGTTGGGGTTAATGTCGGGATTAGGCTTCACTCTCACACAAACGTTTCTTCAGTGAGGTCGGAAAGTGCGGCCGTACACTTCATTGATACCAATAAGTTTTCATGCTCTAGATCGCCTTTTCATCTTTTCGGAACAGTTAACTTTAAGAAAATATCTCTATTCAAATCCATTCTACACCTGTTTGAAGATTGAAGTCAAAGGCACTTTTCATACTCTGTACTTAGAAATATTTTTGGAAATTTTTCACGCATGCGCAGTCACAAAAAAGGTCAGACATGCGCAGAAGTAAAAAAGGTCACCTCACTAACCCTCGCCAAAGTCCACTACCCTAACCCTAACCCTAACCCTAACCCTAACCCTAACCCTAACCCTAACCCTAACCCTAACCCTAACCCTAAACCCTAACCCTAACCCTAACCCTAACCCTAACCCTAACCCTAACCCTAACCCTAACCCTAACCCTAACCCTAACCCTAACCCTAACCCTAAACCCTAACCCTAACCCTAACCCTAACCCTAACCCTAACCCTAACCCTAACCTAACCCTAACCCTAACCCTAACCCTAACCCTAACCCTAACCCTAACCCTAACCCTAACCCTAACCCTAACCCTAACCCTAACCCTAACCCTAACCCTAACCCTAACCTAACCCTAACCCTAACCCTAACCCTAACCCTAACCCTAACCCTAACCCTAACCCTAACCCTAACCTTAAATCTTTTTATAACTTTTTCAAATCAACTTGGATTTTCATCAAACTATACAGCTATCTTGGTAACATATTGATCTTACTGAATCAAAGGTCATTATGTAGTTTGGTGTATTGCTGTCAAATTTAATGAAGGTCAAAAAAGCTAGGATTTGCAATTTTGGACAAAATTCAGCATTTCAGATAGTACAGTCACCTTAATTTTTTTTATAACTTTTTCAAATCAACTTGGATTTTCATCAAACTATGCAGCTATATTAGTAATATATTGATCTTACTCAATCACAGGTCATTATGTAGTTTGGTGTGTTGCTTACAAATTTCTAGGTAAAAAAAGATTGAATTTGCAGTTCCGACTATATTCAGATACCTAACCCTAATTTTTTTTATAACTTTTTCAAATCAACTAGGATTTTCATCAAACTATACAGCTATCTTAGTAATATATTGATCTTACTAAATCATAGGTCATTATGTAGTTTGGTGTATTGCTGTCAAATTTAAGGATTAAATTAATCTAGGTCCAAAAAGCTTGAATTTGCAGTTCCGACTATATTCAGATAGTACACCTTAAATCTTTTTATAACTTTTTCAAATCAACTTGGATTTTCATCAAACTATACAGCTATCTTGGTAACATATTGATCTTACTGAATCAAAGGTCATTATGTAGTTTGGTGTATTGCTGTCAAATTTAATGAAGGTCAAAAAAGCTAGGATTTGCAATTTTGGACAAAATTCAGCATTTCAGATAGTACACTCACCTTAATTTTTTTTATAACTTTTTCAAATCAACTTGGATTTTCATCAAACTATGCAGCTATATTAGTAATATATTGATCTTACTCAATCACAGGTCATTATGTAGTTTGGTGTGTTGCTTACAAATTTCTAGGTGAAAAAAGATTGAATTTGCAGTTCGGACTATATTCAGATACCTAACCCTAATTTTTTTTATAACTTTTTCAAATCAACTAGGATTTTCATCAAACTATACAGCTATCTTAGTAATATATTGATCTTACTAAATCATAGGTCATTATGTAGTTTGGTGTATTGCTGTCAAATTTAAGGATTAAATTAATCTAGGTCCAAAAAGCTTGAATTTGCAGTTCCGACTATATTCAGATAGTACACCTTAAATCTTTTTATAACTTTTTCAAATCAACTTGGATTTTCATCAAACTATACAGCTATCTTGGTAACATATTGATCTTACTGAATCAAAGGTCATTATGTAGTTTGGTGTATTGCTGTCAAATTTAATGAAGGTCAAAAAAGCTAGGATTTGCAATTTTGGACAAAATTCAGCATTTCAGATAGTACACTCACCTTAATTTTTTTTATAACTTTTTCAAATCAACTTGGATTTTCATCAAACTATGCAGCTATATTAGTAATATATTGATCTTACTCAATCACAGGTCATTATGTAGTTTGGTGTGTTGCTTACAAATTTCTAGGTGAAAAAAGATTGAATTTGCAGTTCGGACTATATTCAGATACCTAACCCTAATTTTTTTTATAACTTTTTCAAATCAACTAGGATTTTCATCAAACTATACAGCTATCTTAGTAATATATTGATCTTACTAAATCATAGGTCATTATGTAGTTTGGTGTATTGCTGTCAAATTTAAGGATTAAATTAATCTAGGTCCAAAAAGCTTGAATTTGCAGTTCCGACTATATTCAGATAGTACACCTTAAATCTTTTTATAACTTTTTCAAATCAACTTGGATTTTCATCAAACTATACAGCTATCTTGGTAACATATTGATCTTACTGAATCAAAGGTCATTATGTAGTTTGGTGTATTGCTGTCAAATTTAATGAAGGTCAAAAAAGCTAGGATTTGCAATTTTGGACAAAATTCAGCATTTCAGATAGTACACTCACCTTAATTTTTTTTATAACTTTTTCAAATCAACTTGGATTTTCATCAAACTATGCAGCTATATTAGTAATATATTGATCTTACTCAATCACAGGTCATTATGTAGTTTGGTGTGTTGCTTACAAATTTCTAGGTAAAAAAAGATTGAATTTGCAGTTCGGACTATATTCAGATACCTAACCCTAATTTTTTTTATAACTTTTTCAAATCAACTAGGATTTTCATCAAACTATACAGCTATCTTAGTAATATATTGATCTTACTAAATCATAGGTCATTATGTAGTTTGGTGTATTGCTGTCAAATTTAAGGATTAAATTAATCTAGGTCCAAAAAGCTTGAATTTGCAGTTCCGACTATATTCAGATAGTACACCTTAAATCTTTTTATAACTTTTTCAAATCAACTTGGATTTTCATCAAACTATACAGCTATCTTGGTAACATATTGATCTTACTGAATCAAAGGTCATTATGTAGTTTGGTGTATTGCTGTCAAATTTAATGAAGGTCAAAAAAGCTAGGATTTGCAATTTTGGACAAAATTCAGCATTTCAGATAGTACACTCACCTTAATTTTTTTTATAACTTTTTCAAATCAACTTGGATTTTCATCAAACTATGCAGCTATATTAGTAATATATTGATCTTACTCAATCACAGGTCATTATGTAGTTTGGTGTGTTGCTTACAAATTTCTAGGTGAAAAAAGATTGAATTTGCAGTTCGGACTATATTCAGATACCTAACCCTAATTTTTTTTATAACTTTTTCAAATCAACTAGGATTTTCATCAAACTATACAGCTATCTTAGTAATATATTGATCTTACTAAATCATAGGTCATTATGTAGTTTGGTGTATTGCTGTCAAATTTAAGGATTAAATTAATCTAGGTCCAAAAAGCTTGAATTTGCAGTTCCGACTATATTCAGATAGTACACCTTAAATCTTTTTATAACTTTTTCAAATCAACTTGGATTTTCATCAAACTATACAGCTATCTTGGTAACATATTGATCTTACTGAATCAAAGGTCATTATGTAGTTTGGTGTATTGCTGTCAAATTTAATGAAGGTCAAAAAAGCTAGGATTTGCAATTTTGGACAAAATTCAGCATTTCAGATAGTACACTCACCTTAATTTTTTTTATAACTTTTTCAAATCAACTTGGATTTTCATCAAACTATGCAGCTATATTAGTAATATATTGATCTTACTCAATCACAGGTCATTATGTAGTTTGGTGTGTTGCTTACAAATTTCTAGGTAAAAAAAGATTGAATTTGCAGTTCGGACTATATTCAGATACCTAACCCTAATTTTTTTTATAACTTTTTCAAATCAACTAGGATTTTCATCAAACTATACAGCTATCTTAGTAATATATTGATCTTACTAAATCATAGGTCATTATGTAGTTTGGTGTATTGCTGTCAAATTTAAGGATTAAATTAATCTAGGTCCAAAAAGCTTGAATTTGCAGTTCCGACTATATTCAGATAGTACACCTTAAATCTTTTTATAACTTTTTCAAATCAACTTGGATTTTCATCAAACTATACAGCTATCTTGGTAACATATTGATCTTACTGAATCAAAGGTCATTATGTAGTTTGGTGTATTGCTGTCAAATTTAATGAAGGTCAAAAAAGCTAGGATTTGCAATTTTGGACAAAATTCAGCATTTCAGATAGTACACTCACCTTAATTTTTTTTATAACTTTTTCAAATCAACTTGGATTTTCATCAAACTATGCAGCTATATTAGTAATATATTGATCTTACTCAATCACAGGTCATTATGTAGTTTGGTGTGTTGCTTACAAATTTCTAGGTGAAAAAAGATTGAATTTGCAGTTCGGACTATATTCAGATACCTAACCCTAATTTTTTTTATAACTTTTTCAAATCAACTAGGATTTTCATCAAACTATACAGCTATCTTAGTAATATATTGATCTTACTAAATCATAGGTCATTATGTAGTTTGGTGTATTGCTGTCAAATTTAAGGATTAAATTAATCTAGGTCCAAAAAGCTTGAATTTGCAGTTCCGACTATATTCAGATAGTACACCTTAAATCTTTTTATAACTTTTTCAAATCAACTTGGATTTTCATCAAACTATACAGCTATCTTGGTAACATATTGATCTTACTGAATCAAAGGTCATTATGTAGTTTGGTGTATTGCTGTCAAATTTAATGAAGGTCAAAAAAGCTAGGATTTGCAATTTTGGACAAAATTCAGCATTTCAGATAGTACAGTCACCTTAATTTTTTTTATAACTTTTTCAAATCAACTTGGATTTTCATCAAACTATGCAGCTATATTAGTAATATATTGATCTTACTCAATCACAGGTCATTATGTAGTTTGGTGTGTTGCTTACAAATTTCTAGGTAAAAAAAGATTGAATTTGCAGTTCCGACTATATTCAGATACCTAACCCTAATTTTTTTTATAACTTTTTCAAATCAACTAGGATTTTCATCAAACTATACAGCTATCTTAGTAATATATTGATCTTACTAAATCATAGGTCATTATGTAGTTTGGTGTATTGCTGTCAAATTTAAGGATTAAATTAATCTAGGTCCAAAAAGCTTGAATTTGCAGTTCCGACTATATTCAGATAGTACACCTTAAATCTTTTTATAACTTTTTCAAATCAACTTGGATTTTCATCAAACTATACAGCTATCTTGGTAACATATTGATCTTACTGAATCAAAGGTCATTATGTAGTTTGGTGTATTGCTGTCAAATTTAATGAAGGTCAAAAAAGCTAGGATTTGCAATTTTGGACAAAATTCAGCATTTCAGATAGTACACTCACCTTAATTTTTTTTATAACTTTTTCAAATCAACTTGGATTTTCATCAAACTATGCAGCTATATTAGTAATATATTGATCTTACTCAATCACAGGTCATTATGTAGTTTGGTGTGTTGCTTACAAATTTCTAGGTGAAAAAAGATTGAATTTGCAGTTCGGACTATATTCAGATACCTAACCCTAATTTTTTTTATAACTTTTTCAAATCAACTAGGATTTTCATCAAACTATACAGCTATCTTAGTAATATATTGATCTTACTAAATCATAGGTCATTATGTAGTTTGGTGTATTGCTGTCAAATTTAAGGATTAAATTAATCTAGGTCCAAAAAGCTTGAATTTGCAGTTCCGACTATATTCAGATAGTACACCTTAAATCTTTTTATAACTTTTTCAAATCAACTTGGATTTTCATCAAACTATACAGCTATCTTGGTAACATATTGATCTTACTGAATCAAAGGTCATTATGTAGTTTGGTGTATTGCTGTCAAATTTAATGAAGGTCAAAAAAGCTAGGATTTGCAATTTTGGACAAAATTCAGCATTTCAGATAGTACACTCACCTTAATTTTTTTTATAACTTTTTCAAATCAACTTGGATTTTCATCAAACTATGCAGCTATATTAGTAATATATTGATCTTACTCAATCACAGGTCATTATGTAGTTTGGTGTGTTGCTTACAAATTTCTAGGTAAAAAAAGATTGAATTTGCAGTTCCGACTATATTCAGATACCTAACCCTAATTTTTTTTATAACTTTTTCAAATCAACTAGGATTTTCATCAAACTATACAGCTATCTTAGTAATATATTGATCTTACTAAATCATAGGTCATTATGTAGTTTGGTGTATTGCTGTCAAATTTAAGGATTAAATTAATCTAGGTCCAAAAAGCTTGAATTTGCAGTTCCGACTATATTCAGATAGTACACCTTAAATCTTTTTATAACTTTTTCAAATCAACTTGGATTTTCATCAAACTATACAGCTATCTTGGTAACATATTGATCTTACTGAATCAAAGGTCATTATGTAGTTTGGTGTATTGCTGTCAAATTTAATGAAGGTCAAAAAAGCTAGGATTTGCAATTTTGGACAAAATTCAGCATTTCAGATAGTACACTCACCTTAATTTTTTTTATAACTTTTTCAAATCAACTTGGATTTTCATCAAACTATGCAGCTATATTAGTAATATATTGATCTTACTCAATCACAGGTCATTATGTAGTTTGGTGTGTTGCTTACAAATTTCTAGGTGAAAAAAGATTGAATTTGCAGTTCGGACTATATTCAGATACCTAACCCTAATTTTTTTTATAACTTTTTCAAATCAACTAGGATTTTCATCAAACTATACAGCTATCTTAGTAATATATTGATCTTACTAAATCATAGGTCATTATGTAGTTTGGTGTATTGCTGTCAAATTTAAGGATTAAATTAATCTAGGTCCAAAAAGCTTGAATTTGCAGTTCCGACTATATTCAGATAGTACACCTTAAATCTTTTTATAACTTTTTCAAATCAACTTGGATTTTCATCAAACTATACAGCTATCTTGGTAACATATTGATCTTACTGAATCAAAGGTCATTATGTAGTTTGGTGTATTGCTGTCAAATTTAATGAAGGTCAAAAAAGCTAGGATTTGCAATTTTGGACAAAATTCAGCATTTCAGATAGTACACTCACCTTAATTTTTTTTATAACTTTTTCAAATCAACTTGGATTTTCATCAAACTATGCAGCTATATTAGTAATATATTGATCTTACTCAATCACAGGTCATTATGTAGTTTGGTGTGTTGCTTACAAATTTCTAGGTAAAAAAAGATTGAATTTGCAGTTCCGACTATATTCAGATACCTAACCCTAATTTTTTTTATAACTTTTTCAAATCAACTAGGATTTTCATCAAACTATACAGCTATCTTAGTAATATATTGATCTTACTAAATCATAGGTCATTATGTAGTTTGGTGTATTGCTGTCAAATTTAAGGATTAAATTAATCTAGGTCCAAAAAGCTTGAATTTGCAGTTCCGACTATATTCAGATAGTACACCTTAAATCTTTTTATAACTTTTTCAAATCAACTTGGATTTTCATCAAACTATACAGCTATCTTGGTAACATATTGATCTTACTGAATCAAAGGTCATTATGTAGTTTGGTGTATTGCTGTCAAATTTAATGAAGGTCAAAAAAGCTAGGATTTGCAATTTTGGACAAAATTCAGCATTTCAGATAGTACACTCACCTTAATTTTTTTTATAACTTTTTC
Organism: Mytilus californianus; assembly: GCF_021869535.1. NCBI lineage: Eukaryota > Metazoa > Mollusca > Bivalvia > Mytilida > Mytilidae > Mytilus > Mytilus californianus. The sequence continues at coordinate 626,417 of NW_026262733.1, read as the reverse complement.
AAATCAACTTGGATTTTCATCAAACTATGCAGCTATATTAGTAATATATTGATCTTACTCAATCACAGGTCATTATGTAGTTTGGTGTGTTGCTTACAAATTTCTAGGTGAAAAAAGATTGAATTTGCAGTTCGGACTATATTCAGATACCTAACCCTAATTTTTTTTATAACTTTTTCAAATCAACTAGGATTTTCATCAAACTATACAGCTATCTTAGTAATATATTGATCTTACTAAATCATAGGTCATTATGTAGTTTGGTGTATTGCTGTCAAATTTAAGGATTAAATTAATCTAGGTCCAAAAAGCTTGAATTTGCAGTTCCGACTATATTCAGATAGTACACCTTAAATCTTTTTATAACTTTTTCAAATCAACTTGGATTTTCATCAAACTATACAGCTATCTTGGTAACATATTGATCTTACTGAATCAAAGGTCATTATGTAGTTTGGTGTATTGCTGTCAAATTTAATGAAGGTCAAAAAAGCTAGGATTTGCAATTTTGGACAAAATTCAGCATTTCAGATAGTACAGTCACCTTAATTTTTTTTATAACTTTTTCAAATCAACTTGGATTTTCATCAAACTATGCAGCTATATTAGTAATATATTGATCTTACTCAATCACAGGTCATTATGTAGTTTGGTGTGTTGCTTACAAATTTCTAGGTAAAAAAAGATTGAATTTGCAGTTCGGACTATATTCAGATACCTAACCCTAATTTTTTTTATAACTTTTTCAAATCAACTAGGATTTTCATCAAACTATACAGCTATCTTAGTAATATATTGATCTTACTAAATCATAGGTCATTATGTAGTTTGGTGTATTGCTGTCAAATTTAAGGATTAAATTAATCTAGGTCCAAAAAGCTTGAATTTGCAGTTCCGACTATATTCAGATAGTACACCTTAAATCTTTTTATAACTTTTTCAAATCAACTTGGATTTTCATCAAACTATACAGCTATCTTGGTAACATATTGATCTTACTGAATCAAAGGTCATTATGTAGTTTGGTGTATTGCTGTCAAATTTAATGAAGGTCAAAAAAGCTAGGATTTGCAATTTTGGACAAAATTCAGCATTTCAGATAATACACTCACCTTAATTTTTTTTATAACTTTTTCAAATCAACTTGGATTTTCATCAAACTATGCAGCTATATTAGTAATATATTGATCTTACTCAATCACAGGTCATTATGTAGTTTGGTGTGTTGCTTACAAATTTCTAGGTAAAAAAAGATTGAATTTGCAGTTCCGACTATATTCAGATACCTAACCCTAATTTTTTTTATAACTTTTTCAAATCAACTAGGATTTTCATCAAACTATACAGCTATCTTAGTAATATATTGATCTTACTAAATCATAGGTCATTATGTAGTTTGGTGTATTGCTGTCAAATTTAAGGATTAAATTAATCTAGGTCCAAAAAGCTTGAATTTGCAGTTCAGACTATATTCAGATAGTACACCTTAAATCTTTTTATAACTTTTTCAAATCAACTTGGATTTTCATCAAACTATACAGCTATCTTGGTAACATATTGATCTTACTGAATCAAAGGTCATTATGTAGTTTGGTGTATTGCTGTCAAATTTAATGAAGGTCAAAAAAGCTAGGATTTGCAATTTTGGACAAAATTCAGCATTTCAGATAGTACACTCACCTTAATTTTTTTTATAACTTTTTCAAATCAACTTGGATTTTCATCAAACTATGCAGCTATATTAGTAATATATTGATCTTACTCAATCACAGGTCATTATGTAGTTTGGTGTGTTGCTTACAAATTTCTAGGTAAAAAAAGATTGAATTTGCAGTTCCGACTATATTCAGATACCTAACCCTAATTTTTTTTATAACTTTTTCAAATCAACTAGGATTTTCATCAAACTATACAGCTATCTTAGTAATATATTGATCTTACTAAATCATAGGTCATTATGTAGTTTGGTGTATTGCTGTCAAATTTAAGGATTAAATTAATCTAGGTCCAAAAAGCTTGAATTTGCAGTTCTGACTATATTCAGATAGTACACCTTAAATCTTTTTATAACTTTTTCAAATCAACTTGGATTTTCATCAAACTATACAGCTATCTTGGTAACATATTGATCTTACTGAATCAAAGGTCATTATGTAGTTTGGTGTATTGCTGTCAAATTTAATGAAGGTCAAAAAAGCTAGGATTTGCAATTTTGGACAAAATTCAGCATTTCAGATAGTACACTCACCTTAATTTTTTTTATAACTTTTTCAAATCAACTTGGATTTTCATCAAACTATGCAGCTATATTAGTAATATATTGATCTTACTCAATCACAGGTCATTATGTAGTTTGGTGTGTTGCTTACAAATTTCTAGGTAAAAAAAGATTGAATTTGCAGTTCGGACTATATTCAGATACCTAACCCTAATTTTTTTTATAACTTTTTCAAATCAACTAGGATTTTCATCAAACTATACAGCTATCTTAGTAATATATTGATCTTACTAAATCATAGGTCATTATGTAGTTTGGTGTATTGCTGTCAAATTTAAGGATTAAATTAATCTAGGTCCAAAAAGCTTGAATTTGCAGTTCCGACTATATTCAGATAGTACACCTTAAATCTTTTTATAACTTTTTCAAATCAACTTGGATTTTCATCAAACTATACAGCTATCTTGGTAACATATTGATCTTACTGAATCAAAGGTCATTATGTAGTTTGGTGTATTGCTGTCAAATTTAATGAAGGTCAAAAAAGCTAGGATTTGCAATTTTGGACAAAATTCAGCATTTCAGATAGTACACTCACCTTAATTTTTTTTATAACTTTTTCAAATCAACTTGGATTTTCATCAAACTATGCAGCTATATTAGTAATATATTGATCTTACTCAATCACAGGTCATTATGTAGTTTGGTGTGTTGCTTACAAATTTCTAGGTAAAAAAAGATTGAATTTGCAGTTCGGACTATATTCAGCTACCTAACCCTAATTTTTTTTATAACTTTTTCAAATCAACTAGGATTTTCATCAACCTATACAGCTATTTTAGTAATATATTGATCTTACTAAATCATAGGTCATTATGTAGTTTGGTGTATTGCTGTCAAATTTAAGGATTAAATTAATACATCCTGACATTTTGCTATATGAGTCAGCCTGGGGTATCAAAACTACTTAAATTTTGTTACGTATCAATATATTGAACAAAAGGAGGACATGCTGGCACTCTTAATTTATGCGGACAAAAATTTGTAGTTGTTGTGTTCCAATATTCCTGTCATTTGTATTATACATTAAATCCTGACATAAAAATAGTTGCTGATTTACCATGCGGCTATATAGATTTACAAAATAAAGTGCAAATATGGTCAGTTTTGGTTGATGCAGTCAAATAATTTTGTTATAGGAGTCAGCCTGAGGTATCAAAACTACTGAAATTTTGTTGCTAGACAATATTTTGATTAAAAAGAGGACATGCTGGCAATCTATATTTATACGGAGAAAATTGTGTATTCACATTATGTTCCAATACTACTGTCATTTGTATAAAACATTCATTCTTGACATAAAATTATTACTGAATTATTATGCGGCTATATAGATTTACATAATAATGTGCAAATATGGTCAGTTTAAGTTGATGCTGTCAAATATTTTTGCAAACGGTAGGTTTTAATTGACAAGTCAAAACAGCTTAAATTTTCAGTGCGCAATAAATTCAGATAGTCAACCTTAAACATTTCTGTAACTTTTTCAAATCGACTTGGATTTTCAAAAACCTTGACAGCTATTTCCAATATACCCTGTTCTTACATAGGACAGAGTCATTTGGCATTTGGGTTGATTACTGGTAAATGGTATGTTTTAATTGAGAAGTCAAAACAGCTTAAATTTTCAGTGCGCAATAAATTCAGATAGTCAACCTTAAACATTTCTGTCACTTTTTCAAATCGACTTGGATTTTTATAAAACATGACAGCTGTCTCAATTATATACTGTTCTTACCAATTGCAAAGTCATTTGCCATTTTATTAACCTTCCTGTCAAATTGTAGGTTCATTTCATAGGTGAAAAAGGCTAAGATTTTCACTTCTGACTACATTCAGATAGTCACCTTTAAGAATTTCTACAACTTTCTCAAATCAACTGGGATTTTAAGGTTAACTAGACAGCTATCTCAATTATATACTATTCTTACAAAATGCAAAGTAGCAGTTTGCCATTTTCATTCATTCCTGTCAAATTGTATGTTTAATTGAGTAACTGTAGACTGACAAACTGTGTAAATCTATCAAACCTGAGCTACCACAAGTATAAAATGTTTATGCCGGTAAGGAATAATCAAGAAAAAGGTCAATTTTATTCATGAATACAACAAATATACCAATTTGACACTTAAACTCCTTCACACGACAGGTCAGTCCTATCGTGTCCTAAATATTTATGCGGAGCACATTGAATTGTTGTACCAGCAATTTAATTCCTGCCACAGAAGCCTAAACCAACTAACTGCTGATTCAGTAAAGTATGTTTAGGTGCAAATTAACCCTTTTTAACAGCCTTTGCAAGTCCCTAGAAAAACATTCGCATTCCTCAACACAGATTGCTATTTACACATGGAGCACTCCAAAATGTTGTACCAAGGAGTATAATTCCATATGAGGCATATGCTTTGGTATTCTCAGAGTGTTCTTTACATACACCTGTGCTGTCTCCTCTTATAAATGTCGGTTAAAAATAGGCAGTGCCATTCTATGTTGCATAGTAAGGTGGAGCACCTGCTAATGTTGTACCAGGAATAAGCATGTTACAGTTATTATTTGGCTTTTTTATCGACCTATAACTTTTGAATGCCTGAGCTGATGTTCCAAAACCAGACTGCACAATTTGCCCAATTGAATGCCCATTCCAAAACGTTAAACATTTTGGAAATCGAACGGTAAACAACGGAGCTATGATTTTTCAAAGTTTGCCATGTACACTTCCGTGTTCCATACTACGTCTAATATGTAAACAAATACCCATGTGTTCTTTATCGACCTATAACTTTTGAATGCCTGACCTGATCTTCCAAACCTAGACTGCACAATTTGCCCAATTGAATGTCCTTTCCAAAACGTTAAACATTTTGTAAATCAAACGGTTAAAAACGGAGCTATGACTTTTCAAAGTTTGCCATATAGCCTCCCGTATTCCTTACTACGTCTGATATGTAAACAAATACCCAAGTCTTCTTTAACGGCTAAACACATTTTATTTTCACTATCAAGTCAGCACAATTTCCGCAGTTAAATGTCTCTTCCAAAACACTAAACAGTTTATACATCGGACCGCAAACAACGGAGCTACGATTTTTCAAACTTTGCCTATATTCCTAATTGGATTATCTTCCCTGAATTCAAATTTTGTGTCACACCTTGTTTGAGGAAATTATTACACAAAGCCTACAATATAAAGCACTCAGTACACCTATGCTAATGGGGGGAACCCTTGTATCCAAGGCATGTCGCGCATGCGCACTCAGACTTTATAAATAAATAAATAAAAATTTTAACTATAATTTAACTCTAACACTCCAGCATTTATCCGACCAGTTAAAAAAAAAAAAAAAAAAAAAAAAAAATAATAAATATAATTTAACTCAAACAGTCCAGCATGAGGCATAAAAGTACTTAAATATCATATAAAAGAAGAAATATTGGCACTTTTTATATCTGTCGACAAAGTTTTTAGTCTCCATACACTGAAAACTATAAACCAAAAAGAATAAAATAGGTTGCCGGTATGGAATAACCTTGAAAAAGGTCAATGTTGACACCCTATATTGATGAGTACAACACATATAGCAATTTGAAACTTAAAATCCTTCAGTCTAATGTCTAACAATCAATTTTGAGGTACAAAAAGTACTCAATTACAAAGCCGGTACAAGAATATCAATAAAAAGAAAGAAATATTGTCGCCTTTTATTGTTATCGACACAAATAAAAGTAACCGTAGACTTATACAGTGTCAAATTATCCATCCTAAGAATGAAATGTTTATACCGGCACAGAAGTATCATCAAAAAGAAAGAAATATTGTCGCCTTTTATTGTTATCGACACAAATAAAAGTAACCGTAGCCTTATACAGTGTCAAATTATCCATCAAAAGAATAAAATGTTCATGCTGGCACACAAGTATCATCAAAAGGATAGATATTGGCACCATTTATAGATGCAGACAACAAATACAGCAACCTGAAACATTCATTTCTTCACTTTTGTGTCTGAGAATACATCTAAACTCATAAATATTATACAACATATGAAGTATTGTCACTTTTAGTTGGTATCGACATAAATATCAGTAACCGTACACTTATAAATCTCTCAATTGTTGTCAAATTATGCCTTCTTATAAATGTCGACAAATGTTTTAGTAACCGTAGACTCCAAACCTGTGTAAAACTATCAATCCTCAGGTACCCAAAGGATAAAATGTTAATGCCGGTAAGTAATAACCAAGAAAATGGTCAATATTGGCACCCTATATTGCTGAATGCAACAAATATAGCACTTCAAAACATTTATTCTTTCACTTTTATGTCTGACAATCCATTTGAATGTATCAAATGTCCTCTATTACCAGGCCGGTACAAGAATATTATAACAAAGATGAAATAGTGTCGCTTTTAATTGTTTCGCGACATAAATATTAGTAACCGTACACTTATAAATCTCTCAATTTGTGTCAAACCATTCATTCTTAGATTCAAATAATGATGCCGGACCAGAAAAATCAGGAAGAAGGGAAGATATTGGCACCTTTTGTTGATACCGACAACAAATTTTGTTATTTAAACTTGTTTTCATTCCCATTTAATGTCAAACAACCCATCAGGATGTATTTAAAAGTGCTCAATTATAAGGCCAGTACCAGAATATCCTTCAAAAGAAGAAATATTGGCTCTTTTTATTCTTGTCGACAAAAGTTTTAGTATAACCGTAGACTTACGAAGCGCTTAATTTTTGAAAAAATTTTCATGCCGAGGTACATAAAGAATAAAATTATTATGCCGGTAGACAATATTCAAGAAAAAGGGTAAATATTGGCCCAAGATATTGATGAATACAACAAATATAGCAGCTTGACACTTAAACTCCTTCATGAAAGGCTATCATTTCTTAACATTTAGATGGAGCACATTGGATCTTTGTACCACAGTTTCTGACACGTTTTCTTCGGCGACCTATAACTTTTGAATGCCCCGATACATTTTCAATATCAAGACACCAAAATGTGCGCAATTGAATGCCCATTATAAAACGTTAAACATTTTGGAAATCGAACGGTAAACAACGGAGCTATGATTTTTCAAAGTTTGCCATGTACACTTCCGTGTTCCATACTACGTCTAATATGTAAACAAATACCCATGTGTTCTTTATCGACCTATAACTTTTGAATGCCTGAACTGATCTTCCAAACCTAGACTGCACAATTTGCCCAATCGAATGTCCTTTCCAAAACGTTAAACATTTTGTAAATCAAACGGTTAAAAACGGAGCTATGACTTTTTCAAAGTTTGCCATATAGCCTCCCGTATTCCTTACTACGTCTGATATGTAAACAAATACCCAAGTCTTCTTTAACGGCTATACACATTTTATTTTCACTATCAAGTCAGCACAATTTTTGCAGTTAAATGTCCTTTCCAAAACACTAAACAGTTTATACATCGGACCGCAAACAACGGAGCTACGATTTTTCAAACTTTGCCTATATTCCTAATTGGATTATCTTCCCTGAATTCAAATTTTGTGTCACCTTGTTTGAGGAAATTATTACACAAAGCCTACTATATAAAGCACTCAGTACACATATGCTAATGGGGGGAACCCTTGTATCCAAGGCATGTCGCGCATGCGCACTCAGACTTTGAAAAAGGTCAATGTTGACACCCTATATTGATGAGTACAACACATATATAGCATTTGAAACTTAAAATCCTTCACTCTAATGTCTAACAATCAATTTTGAGGTACAAAAAGTACTCAATTACCAAGCCGGTACAAGAATATCAATAAAAAGAAAGAAATATTGTCGCCTTTTATTGTTATCGACACAAATAAAAGTAACCGTAGACTTATGCAGTGTCAAATTATCCATCCTAATGATGAAATGTTTATACCGGCACAGAAGTATCATCAAAAAGAAAGAAATATTGTCGCCTTTTATTGTTATCGACACAAATATAAGTAACCGTAGACTTATACAGTGTCAAATTATCCATCAAAAGAATAAAATGTTCATGCTGGCACACAAGTATCATCAAAAAGGATAGATATTGGCACCATTTATAGATGCAGACAACAAATACAAATCCATCTAAACTCATAAATATCATACAACATATGAAATATTGTCACTTTTAGTTTGTATTGACATAAATATCAGTAACCGTACACATATAAATCTCTCAATTGTTGTCAAATTGTGCATTCTTATAGTTGTCGACAAATGTTTTATTAACCGTAGACTCCAAACCTGTGTAAAACTATCAATCCTCAGGTACCGAAAGGATAAAATGTTAATGCCGGTAAGTAATAACCAAGAAAATGGTCAATATTGGCACCCTATATTGCTGAATGCAACAAATATAGCACTTCAAAACATTTATTCTTTCACTTTTATGTCTGACAATCCATTTGAATGTATCAAATGGCCTCTATTACCTGGCCAGTACAAGAATAATAGAACAAAGATGAAATAGTGTCGCTTTTAATTGTTTCGCGACATAAATATTAGTAACCGTACACTTATAAATCTCTCAATTTGTGTCAAACCATTCATTCTGAGATTCAAATAATGATGCCGGACCAGAAAAATCAGGAAGAAGGGAAGATATTGGCACCTTTTGTTTATACCGACAACAAATTTTGTTATTTAAACTTGTTTTCATTCCCATTTAATGTCAAACAACCCATCAGGATGTATTTTAAAGTGCTCAATTATAAGGCCAGTACCAGAATATCATTCAAAAGAAGAAATATTGGCTCTTTTTATTCTTGTCGACAAAAGTTTTAGTATAACCGTAGACTTACGAAGCGCTTAATTTTTGATAAAATTTTCATCGCGAGGTACATAAAGAATAAAATTATTATGCCGGTAGAGAATATTCAAGGAAAAGGGTAAATATTGGCCCAAGATATTGATGAATACAACAAATATAGCAGCTTGACACTTAAACTCCTTCATGAAAGGCTATCATTTCTTAACATTTAGGGATCGTTGTACCACAGTTTCTGACACGTTTTCTTCGGCGACCTATAACTTTTGAATGCCCCGATACATTTTCAATATCAAGACACCAAAATGTGCGCAATTGAATTCCCTTTCCAAAACGCTAAACAGTTTAAAAATCGGATGGTCAACAACAGAGATACGATTTTTTCAAAGTTTGCCTATAAGCCTTATCAGATTATCTCCCCTGAATTTCAATATGCAAATTTTGGCATACCTTCTTCAGGAAATTGTTACAAAAAGACTACTATATCTACAACTAAGTATGTATTACTATAGGGGGACCCTTGAATCCAAAACATATCGGCGCATGCGCACTTGAAAGGGTTAGGGTTAGAAAAAAAGATCCGGCTAACCCTAACCCTAACCCTAACCCTAATTTGGGTTAGGGTTAACCCTAACCCTCATATATTCATACGCCAGCCATATCACAACCCTTAATAGTCAGCCTACACCCCAGGTGCCCCCCTCTATATGATACCTAACCCTAACCCTAACCCTAACCCTAACCCTAACCCTAACCCTAACCCTAACCCTAAACCCTAACCCTAACCCTAACCCTAACCCTAACCCTAACCCTAACCCTAACCCTAAACCCTAACCCTAACCCTAACCCTAACCCTAACCCTAACCCTAACCCTAACCCTAACCCTAACCCTAACCCTAACCCTAAACCCTAACCCTAACCCTAACCTAACCCTAACCCTAACCCTAACCCTAACCCTAACCCTAACCCTAACCCTAACCCTAACCCTAACCCTAACCCTAACCCTAACCCTAACCCTAACCCTAACCCTAACCTAACCCTAACCCTAACCCTAACCCTAACCCTAACCAGTAATAGCATATTTAAATTTGGAAAGCATTACTTGAAAAGTTCTCAACTTATTGCACATAAACCACTTAAATTTCTGAACAGTAAAAGTGAAAATTGTCAATATAGAACTTGAACTCAATTATGTCATCAGTAATTACATATAAAACATTTGAAAAGCATTGGTTTAAAAATTCAAAAGTTATTGTGCTGAAACCACGTAAAGTGCCAATATCCGATCAATCAAAGACCATAAATCATGAAAGGAAAAATCACAGTGTCAATTTCTAAATTGACCTAAATTTTACCATCAGTGATAACATATTAAAAAGTGAAAAACATCTTCAGCCACTCGTTTACAATCCAAAATCAATAACAGGATTTCCATTAAAAAATCTGGTTAAAAACTAGGAGTTGAGTAATTGCTGTGGTTTTCCTTACTTGTTTGTTTTAGAGAAAAAAAATAAAGATGAAGCTTCAGGAATCATTTTGACTTTTTCGTTGGGTATTTCTGTGATACGACGAGGCCGTGCTGTAGAATGATGAGATTCATCTTCATCTTCAATCGATTCATCATCATCTTCCATATCATTCTGATTTTCATCTTCTTCTGAAATAAGTACAGAAAAATAATTCTGAATAAACTTGAAGAGTATTTAAATGTCAGCATGTTTTGTAATTCATTGTAAATTTAATTAAACATCATTATGTTTCTGACCATCAACTTCACAATTGTGATGAATGAAAGTAAATATAATTAATAATTTCTTAATTGTGTTCAAGAAAATAAAAATATATCATAATTAATTTCTTAATTTCATTGTTAAAATCTTTTTCTTTATTATCAATTTATATCTATGGTGTATATTGACCATTATTGCAACTTTAAATTTGCAGATTTTTCATTTTCACTAACAGCTAATTTAATAGGTGAAAATGCTTCTAAATTACAGGTGTGTACATTAATAAGAATTCTCTACACAAAAACAGATGGGACAGTTTGACAAGAAAATACACATATCTTATAGATCTCATTATATTAGCTGCAGTTTTTAAAGAATGTTAAAATGATACATAACCATAATAAAGTTCTTTGATATCATTCCTAATGCTCTTTAATACTTTTTTTAAGAGGACATGTATCATTTTGCATTCTATAAATGTACAACTGTATTTTAAAAGGGTATACAAGAAATAGATAAATATAATACCCCCCACCCCCCTTCCTCAAACATTAATATTTTAATAAAGAGTAAAGATTGATTGAATGAGTGTTGCTTGCTTTCAAGTCCAGTGGCTAAAGTAAAGATTGAGGTACCAGGGGGATTGTAAATGAATATTAAAAGTGCTCTCACTGGATAACTTTAAATATAAAGTGCAATATCATGACTAAAATGCATTTTCACTATTTAAAAATATGTGTGTTGATATGCTAAAAATTCAGATATTTGTCAAATTTTCAATTTTGGCTAGAATACTTCTTCTTGGCCTTTTAACTTTTTAAATTCGGAGAATAATTGCAAATACCTCATTTTGTTTTTTTTTATAACATTTGGGTATGAGCAGTTCTGAAACCACAAAAATATAATGGCAGAGGCCATTGCTCATGTAAAATGAAAATTCCAGATAAAAATTGGCCATACTAAGTTATAATTGATCATTTAACAATAAAATTACGATCATTTTGATAGGATTGAAAAATTTAATGGTATGGCAATTTCAGGGACCAATTAATGGCTCTTATCATACATTTCCTGTTATAATTATACATATACTAGATTGTTTCAACTATAGAGTTTATTCTAGTCAACAGCAAGCATTAGATACAGTTTCCATACCAAACTATTTTCTTTAATATAAATCAGGACCAGGTAGTGTTATAGGAAAAAATGACTGAAGGTTATTTGGGCTTAAATTTTCTGATATTTCCTAATACAATAAGGAAAGCCAAGTTCAATATACCATTATGGTTCAAACATTCAAGAAAAAAAGAAAAGAGAGAGAGAAACCTAAAAGTATATATTACTCCAGCACCATGCTTTTTATTATTCTATTATAAATGGTTGTTTTTATGTCCAGATCTACAAATACCAGTAGGTTACTATATACATGGTAACCTTGATATACTAAGGATGGTTAATAGTTTGGTATGGAAGTGTAAGAGACATAGAACGAGGATGTTTACCATTACCCTCTATGGGTATCTGATGACTGTCACGGAATTCCCCTGGTGATCCATCACTTTGATCTAACCGTAGTCTGTGTGGCTCAGGGCTGTCATCTTTCCTGTTAAACATAATTTTTATGATTTTTTTTCTCATAAATAAAATGAAAGAGTAGGTATTGGTTTACAGATGGGAATAAATGATTTAACATAAAGTATTAGAGTGTCAGAGGTAAAGATTTCTTTCTGTGCTGATAAGAAAAAAACTTGCAGCATTTTTAATACAATATGTCCTAGACATGCTCTTCAACCTATTTCTGTTCTTATACATCCTAAGCTTTAAAAAGTGCTTTGGACTCATGAAATTTATAAAGTGTTGTTTTCATTTTTAACCTTTATCTGATTTTTTTGTCATCTTTAATACAAAGATTACTAAATACTTTTCCTGGACTATTTTGTTCTTTCTCTCTTGTCTTTGTGTTATTCCATTAATTGACATAACAGAGAGGATTATCCATTTAGGAAATTAAAGTTGTCAATAGCTGTTCACTTCACTCACAACTTGTATCTCATCATATGGTATAATCACTTGTCCAATACCTGCTGGACATATGGTATAATCACTAGTCCAATACCTGGTGGACATATGGTATAATCATTTGTCCAATACTTACTGGACATATGGTATAATCATTTGTCCAATACTTACTGGACATATGGTATAATCACTTGTCCAATACCTACTGGACATATGGTATAATCACTTGTCCAATACCTACTGGACATATGGTATAATCACTTGTCCAATACCTGGTGGACATATGGTATAATCACTTGTCCAATACCTACTGGACATATGGTATAATCACTTGTCCAATACCTGGTGGACATATGGTATAATCATTTGTCCAATACCTACTGGACATATGGTATAATCACTTGTCCAATACCCACTGGACATATGGTATAATCACTAGTCCAATACCTGGTGGACATATGGTATAATCATTTGTCCAATACTTACTGGACATATGGTATAATCACTTGTCCAATACCTACTGGACATATGGTATAATCACTTGTCCAATACCTGCTGGACATATGGTATAATCACTTGTCCAATACTTGCTGGACATATACCTACTGGACATATGGTATAAACACTTGTCCAATACCTACTGGACATATGGTATAATCACTTGTCCAATACCTACTGGACATATGGTATAATCACTTGTCCAATACCTACTGGACATATGGTATAATCACTTGTCCAATACCTACTGGACATATGGTATAATCACTTGTCCAATACCTACTGGACATATGGTATAATCACTTGTCCAATACCTACTGGACATATGGTATAATCACTTGTCCAATACCTACTGGACATATGGTACAATCACTTGTCCAATACCTACTGGACATATGGTACAATCACTTGTCCAATACCTGGTGGACATATGGTATAATCATTTGTCCAATACCTGGTGGACATATGGTATAATCACTTGTCCAATACCTACTGGACATATGGTATAATCATTTGTCCAATACCTACTGGACATATGGTATAATCACTTGTCCAATACCTACTGGACATATGGTACAATCACTTGTCCAATACCCACTGGACATATGGTACAATCATTTGTCCAATACCTACTGGACATATGGTATAATCATTTGTCCAATACTCACTGGACATATGGTATAATCACTTGTCCAATACCTGCTGGACATATGGTACAATCATTTGTCCAACACCTGATGTCAGTATTCACCTCAAAAGCTAACAAAACCTTTAAACAGACTTATTAAGAAGGGATATAGTTTTGATACTGTTGTCAGGTCATTAAAGATTGCATATTTTGGCTTTAATATTGATTCACTTATAGGGTCTTTGCATCGGAATCAAACATATTTATTCTAAAACCAGTTGTTGGCATGACACCTGTTATGTTCTTCTCATATATTTTATGATGGTATAATACTAAACCCCTAACAGGAGGGATTGTGCCTGATATTCATATGATGAAGACATAATCTTTCAATCAGTTTAATTGAGGTCTGGAGCTGGCATGTCAGTAACTGTTAGTAATCTGTTGTTATTTATGTATTATTGTCATTTTGTTTATTTTCTTGTGTTTCCTATATTCTGACATCGGACTCGGACTTCTCTTAAACTGAGTTTTACTGTGCGTACTGTTGTACGTTTGTTTTTTCTACATTGGCTAGAGGTATAGGGGGAGGGTTGAGATCTCAAAAAACATGTTTAACCCCGCCGCATTTTTGCGCCTGTCTCAAGTCAGGAGCCTCTGGCCTTTGTTAGTCTTGTATCATTTTTAATTTTAGTTTCTTGTGTATAATTTGGAGTTTAGTATGACGTCCATTATCACTGAACTAGTATACATATTTGTTTAGGGGCCAGCTGAAGGACGCCTCCGGGTGCGGGAGTTTCTCGCTGCATTGAAGACCCATTGGTGGCCTTCGGCTGTTGTCTGCTCTATGGTCGGGTTGTTGTCTCTTTGACACATTCCCCATTTCCATTCTCAATTTTATATGGTATAATCACTTGTCCAATACCTGCTGGACATATGGTATAATCACATGTCCAAAACCTGGAGTGCTTTAGAGCTGGACATATGGTATAATCACTTGTCCAATACCCAGATTGCTTTAGAGCTGGACATAAGGTATAATCACATGTCCAATACCTGTAGTGCTTTGGAGCTGGACATATGGTATAATCTATTATTGAGAACTGTGTTTGATCTTATGATGTCTCTTTTCATTTTGTACAAATTAATAAGCTTAACATTTATAATATGTCTTCACTTTTATCTTGCTTATCATGTTCATGGTATAAATAATCTTAAATTTATTAACCAGCAAAACAAGAGACTTGGAAGAAAATAAAACTGTGTATACCTGTAAGATCGAGATGATCTTGCACTTGGTTTCCTAGAGAGCCTCCCCAAGTCTTCATTTTCAACAGTACCTTCTTCATTCATCCCTCCTACACCCTCATCTTCATCAGGCTGCTAATCAAAATAAAAAGTCATCATTGATTAATCATAAACAAGAAAATGGTGAATTCATAATACCTGATAAATGTTTGAGCTTCTGCAATAAATTGAAGTTTTGTAGCATTTGTGGAAATAATAATGCTAAAATAAAATATCAATTTGTATATATTGCATTGACCTTCATACCCTCGACCAAGTTTATTCCTGGTTCTTAGTGAGGTTTATGTTACTCAATAATCAATTTTCTGTGAGGTTTTTTGAGGACTTTTGTTTTTCTGTAACTTATGTTTTTTTGCTAAAGCACGTAGTAGTTTCTCCCCTAATTCAATTGGTTTGACCAAACATTATTTCATTACTCTGAGCTTTTAAACATCAAGTGTATAATGACATCTGTCTCCTTTTTGTTTTGGAAGTTTTTAACTGTTGATTTGCTGCCTCAATGACATTCCTATTGTATATATTTTTTGTTATACTGTCAAATAGAAATACTCTTACCACATCCTTCTCTCCATCTGGTGTTCTACTTTTTGACCTTCGTATAGATCTCATTCTTTCTTTTTCCTCCTCTTGTTCTTCCTCAATCTCTGTCAGACTCTGAGCATCAGCTAAGTTATCAACAGCAATGGCCAAGAAGACATTCAACAATATATCTAACATATAGGTCAAGGCAAATACATATCATACTAAATATAAAAATAACTCTATCACTATAGTGGGCTTAATTTATTGTCTAATATTCTAATATTCTCTTATATTCTCCCTTTTGATTTATTCGGCAAAATAAGTGAAAATAAACACCCACTAAAATAACCTGCTATACGGTATTTACCATAAAAGTCTTTTTTATTTTATCTTAAAACAGCTCTTTTCCCTGGCATTATCATAACTGTCATAGTATAAACTATTTGGTTTTGATGGCAGATTTTTTATAGTTACTGTTTAGACTTTTTTTTAGAAATTGACATATTGTCTATAGACGGAGACTGTACTTAGCCCTGTAGATGTATTTTGGTATGTGTGTTGTTGGATTTCTGTCTCCTTGACATATACCCCACATACACTTTAATTCACAGTGCAAAAAAAAGGATACAATTACCACAAATAAACAATATAACAAAATAAAAACAAACAAGAAAACCAATATCATTAACTCCACCAAAAGCATCAATGCCTTTATACATCACTTCATTCCAATCTTCTCCCGTCAAAATCTGTAACAAACAGGAATTCATTTTACTTTTTAAGAATAACTTAAAATTTGAAACATTTAAGCCATGTTTTTCATACTTTTGTGGCTAAAAAACTAATTTATTTTTCTTCATCACTGAAAAAAAGATCTGAATAAATGAACAAATTAGCAGAAAAACGAATGAATGACTGAGTGTAACCTTAACATATATACTGCACACAACTTTTAAGGCTTAGAGATGCACATTGTACGTGTGGTTCATATATCATTTTAAAATGAAACAAAAAAGTGTATGCTTAGGACAGTATAATAATAACTAAAATTGGAGAAATCCAGTCAGTCAGTATAGAAATTGAAGTAAACATTGTATAAGTCGGATTATAGGATATTATTATACTTGTACCTAGATTCTGTCTACTGTTAATCCTCTGAGTCAACTCTACAGTCAAGTCACCCTACATGACTGTGCATTTAGTTGATATAACGATGAACTGATAAAATGAATGAAATTACCAGCCATTAAAGAAACATTACGGAATAATTATCAGAAGGTACAGAATAATTATCAGCTGTAGGTGTAATCTTACTGCACCAACATGGGAAGCAAGAACCTGTCATAATCTTACCTGGAACACTGTCAACATTGACTGCCAGAAGCTGTCAAAGTTACTGCGAGGTTTTGGTTCATTGTCAAAGTTAAAATTCCCACCAAATAACTGCATCCCCAATAAGGCAAATATCACAATAAAAAGGAATAACAACAGGAGTAAACTGGCTATAGATCTCATACTGTTCAACAGTGACGCTACCAAGTTACGTAGTGATGCCCAATACCTGTGGCAGAGAAAATGTTTAGATATAAAACTTTCAAATGAAATAATTTGTAATCACCATTTTGATTAGTCAATATCATATTTATTTAGGTCTACCGGTTTGTACCTAAGGAGAATCGCCTTTTTGAATTCATGAATTTATAAGTATGTGATATATTCAATAATAGAAAGAAAAAGCAGATGCCCCTCTCTGAAATTATCCTTTTTATCAAATTTATTTAATTTCGAAGTGTACATACAGACAACAAATGTCTGGTTTATTGATGTCATTCTTATTCCAGATGATTTATGCGATTTTAACCCTGAAATAATGTCTCAAATTGAATATCTGTTTTTTTTTTTCATTAAAGTGGAGATAACTGTCTTGTATTCAAGCTTGGCCGATGTAAAATGTTTTAATGTCGCAAATATTCATTTACCTGCACAAATATGTATATTTTATTTTCAGCATTTAAAATTGTAAAAAACTAACTTTGAAGTCATGACTAGAGAATGCATGCAAGCATTCACATTGGCTAGAGGTATAGGGGGAGTTGGGATCTAACAGAACATATTAAACCCGGCCACATTTTTGTGCCTGTACCATGTCAGGAACCTCTAGCCTTTGTTATAGTTGTATTTTTTAAATTTTGGTTCTTTGTGTGTTTCGGAGTTTAGTGTGGATCCTGCGGGTGCATTATTTTCTCGCTGTGTTAGACCACTTGGTGGTCTCGGGCTGTTTTCTGCTCTTTTTTTAGATTGTTGCCTCTTTGACACATTCCGTTTCCATTCTCTATTCTATGAAAATGTGGAAGAATCTAATTTATTGCTTTATTATTCCAATATTCAATCATTACTCTATAAAGTGTTCATATTAACAACTATATCAAAGTATACAAAGTACTTGATATGATAACATGTGCAGATTAGTGAAAAATAACTATGCTGTAAGTTCTTACCTGGTAGCTTTGAATACTCTAAGTAACCTTGCACAACGTAACACGCTCACTCCTAAAGGTGGCATCACATTAGTAAATATTAAGATGGCTTCTACTATACTGAATAACACAACTAAACTGTCAAAACGGTTAAATAAAGACACAAAATATCCTTGGAAGCCTAAACTGTACATTTTGAGAAACATTTCTAATGTGAATAGCACAACAAAAAATAAATTGGCAACTTCTGAAAAAGAAAAGAATAAAAAAGAATTAGTTATATACAGAATCAACAAATTTTCTCAACTAAAATAATCAGAATATAACAAAAATATCTTTCACGAGTTATTTGATTTTCAAGAAATTTGCTTTGCCATCTTGATTCTATAGCTTAAACATGTTAAAGGCAAACCTGGATGTCAAGTATGAAATAATTATTTTTCCATTTTAATCCTCTTTTCACTGCCTATTCTATCACACCTGAATGAAGAGTTTATACTAACTATATAGAACCACATTTTTAGTAACTTTTATTTGTAAAATGTCTTAAACTGTTAGCTAATCTTTTCTCAGATAATTAAAATCCATATAATAATGGTCCAAGATTAGATCTATGTCTATGAAGTACCATTCACAAAATCTGTTGTAGGCAGGGACCTTTTTTTCATTCAAATATATATATTTTATTTATATGACAATGGAGTCAGTGTATGTGTGTGTTTATAATATTGTTACACAAGAGTTTTTTTGTTGTATTTAGCAAATATTTTTGGAAGTTTATTACCAGATAAGAGATGTGTTACCTTGGAAATCATCCAACCAATCAGGTTGTCCATAATGTTCTGAAGTTAAAACACAAGTATTCAGGAACACCATGACAATGACTAGCCAATAAAAAACTTGAGATTTCACTAATTTTCTACACAATCTTCTACAACGTCTATTTAACTTCCGTAATCTCCGACTGAAAAATAAATAAAACATGTATGAATATTTGACAAAAATTAAATCATGAAGAATTTCTTTTCTCTTAAATATTAATTTTCTGTTCTTCAAAATTCTTTACATCATTTTAGACCAAGCATTGGTGCTTTTTGTTTTGTATTGTCTTCTCTTAAATGGGTTTAACAAACAGATGGTCTGTTGGACTGCATTTAAACAAGAAAACATGCTCTTACTCATAAATGCAGTGTGCATAATGGAAAAGCAGCCAACAGTTTCAGATTTTGATTTGACCTACCTGGGAACCCATGACCTCAAGGATTTGATGGCTTACACACACTTTGTAATTTTCAATGACAAAGCAATTGTCATGTGACTTTTCTCATACAATGAGTAGCCTGTTGTTCATTGTTATATGACCCGTTTTGCTATTTGGTATTCAGGGACATTTGACCCAAGATTTTACAACACTTTAAACACAAAATGCTTTTTTGAAAAAGCTGATTAATACAAGAAAATCTCAGTATAAGATATCAATTTAGTGAAGTCAATTTTTAAGTCAAAATTTGTTGTGTTTACTGAAAGAAAAATTTTAGGATCTGAACAATATTTCACTGAAATAATCCACCTTACCACAATAGTAACAACTGCATTAGATCTTATGACTAGTAACAACTGCATTAGATCTTATGACAGAGACAGATTGAGCATGGTGGAAATCCATTTCTGGGTCAATCATAGTTATTAGACTGTTATGCTATCCTCCTGTACTATCCATGCCAGTACCTTCCACTGGGACGTAATATTAACATTAGGATATCTTTTTATAACCTACCTTTTCCTTATGCACCATGTTTGTTGCCCAGTACCTTCCACTGGGACGTAATATTAACATTAGGATATCTTTTTATAACCTACCTTTTCCTTATGTACTATCCATGCCAGTACCTTCCACTGGGAGGTAATATAAACATTAGGATATCTATTTATAACCTACCTTTTCCTTATGCACCATGTTTGTTGTATTTCCCCATTTTCTACATCTTCTGTTTTGTCTGAAGCTGTTTCACTTGCATTTTCTGTTCAAATTAATTTACACTTAATTAAATCATAATGACAAAATATTTTCATGCAATTTTATGTAAAAGAAGTCTGTCATGTAAGTATTATAAGTGATTGTAAAATACTTTTATTCTAGCAATAGACACACATTCTAGTTTTAAAAAACACCTTTTTTTTGCTATTAAATGAAATTTCTCAATAGGATGTTAAATAAGTCAGAGTTCTGTATCTCAAAATCTAAAAATACATACATGTGACATTATTTTCATAAATTAATAAGGCAGTTAAGCAATTAAAATATCTAAATTTTGAAACTATGAAAACATCTGTTTATTGTGAATTCATCTTATTTAAAAAAATAATTTACAAAAACAATTCTTGGTTATTTTGTATGCATGTTATTTCATGAACATGACAAAAGATATCCTTCTCACAGGATGTCTAATTTGATGATTTTCCAACAAATGCAACAAAAATACTAATGAATTCACATTAATGTTTTGGTATGAAAAAACAGGCACAGGGCATGTTAGCGAAAAATTTCAGACTTTTAGGGGACATTTCAGTGCAGATATTATAGCCCATTTTAGCACCGGACTAATTCTTTTACCTGTGTTTTCGATGGCCCATTTTAGCACCGGACTAATTCTTTTACCTGTGTTTTCGATGGCCCATTTTAGCACCAGACTAATTCTTTTACCTGGGTTTTCAATAGCCCATTTTAGCACCGGACTAATTCTTTTACCTGTGTTTTAAATGGCCCATTTTAGCACAAAATTCCCTGGTTGAATAATACTCTCAATACTTAAAAGGTGTAAAAAAATTATGCTGATTTCCACATAAGATTTGGGCAGAAGTTCCAAATAATGGTCCAGTTGTTCTATGCACATTATAATGTGCAATTTTATAGTTGTCACCCAGCCATTTCTGTTTATCTGGATACTATCATCAAATTACAAGCAACAACATAAATCAAAATTAGAAGTATCGTTGGATCTGCACCTCAATTCAGACAAGATAGAGAAAATAAACAGTTCCTATCACAATTTTATGAACAGTGTTGTACAGGGGTATAATCTAGGGCCTAATAAGTACGTTCAGAGAGATACAAATTCCAGGCTAGAACGGACTTGTAACATTTAGACTATTAGCGCAGTATTTTAATGGTCGTGATATTTTTGTTGTTGTGCTGTCTTGTTACTATTAAAACGTATTATTCTAATGAAACTTAATTTCTGTTGCCAAAAAGGACATTGATAATTTCACTTTTCGCTAAAATGGGTTTAAAATCTGGCGCTAAAATGGCTTGCACTTTTGCATTAAAATGTCTCAAATTTTTTTCACTGAAATTTTCTATTAATGTGCTAAAATGTCCTCTGTCCTAAAAAACAAAATTCTTTACAATAACAATAAAGTGATTGAAGTGAAACTAAAATTGATTCTGCAATTTCACCTAGGTGTGTTTTTGTGGGAGCACCTATTTCACCTAGGTGTGTTTTTGTGGGAGCACCTATTTCAAGTATGTAAACAAATTTTATATCTTTTTTTTCATTAATTTTAAAACTTGTTTTTAGTTCCATTTTCATAAAATTGTAACCAAAAAAGTATTAATTTATACTTTTCACAATCCCCTAAATTAATACGAGCCATAGTTTTGAGTCACATAATGTTGTGTTGAAACTTTATGATGATCTAAGCCATTGTGAACAAACAATTGTGTCTCTAGACAGAAAATTTACATCACAATACACCTTAATCATCTTTAATTGGTTAACATTTATTTAACATAGAACCAAAATAAAGGTGAATATTAAGTGAAAATGTTGAGTTCTACAAGTTGTCTCCCCTGAAAGTGTCCTATGCTAACACAGACTATACATTTGATGTGTTTAAAGTGGAAATACTTTTATATTCTTCATATGTTTTCTTTGACATAAAAACTCTGATAAATGGTAGTCTTCGTAGAAACCAAGCAATGCATTTTTCTACAGAAAAAACACGAAAACAACAATAATGAAACTTAACCCAACAATAAATAGATTTGATCAGAACTACAGCTAATGTCTTTAGATTGATTGTTGTTTGAAACATCAGCTGTCTTGCCTTTAAAGAACACAGATGAAACTTTAATCTAATTGTTATTCATAAAAGAATTTCAGTCTGTCAAAGCTTAAAATCTTGGCTAAATCTTTTATTATGAAGACAAGTATTAACCCTGATAGTCCTGTATAAATTTCCTGTAAACAGATTACCCCCCATTGGATGAAAATTCTACAAATTGCTTTCCTTTGAATAATTTCACTCAAATTGTTGTTTAGCCTGTTAAAATTGACATAATATTTTCTAAATATTGTTATTACAATAATCTGTGTGCATGCTTCAAGATGCTGATATAGCAAAATAATTTGTCAATTATATGTTTTATTTGAAATTTTAATAACAAAAATTCTCAGAACATAAGGCTATTTAAACTGCAAAAAGTAATCAAAACTAAGAAATAACACAAAATTGGTTCTACAGCAGTTCTCCCTCTTTTACTCAGAAGGAAGATTCACCCCTTTAAAAGCTGCCACTAATTACTTCACAAGGTTATAGCAATATAATATAATATCAATCATAGAGACTACTATTATCCAACAAAATATCAAAATCACTGCTGCAATTGACAAGTTTGATTGAAAATATTAATGACTGGATATTTAAATGACAGCTAATGTCTTGAAATAAAAATAGCAATTTAAATTTTAAAATTTCCAGAAGGAATATGGATCTAAAAAAAGAAGAAGATGTGGTATGATTGCTAATGAGACAACACTTTATCAGATCATGGCTTATTTTTCAAGTCAATATTCTTAAATTTGTTAATTGTACATATTTAAAAGACAGATTTTAATGCCTCATACATAATGAAATTAAACACATGCAGATGGTTTCTGTACAGTACATGGCTGATTTGATTGATTAACTGTAAATATATACAGTAATTCCATCATGTGAAAATAACCATCAATCTTATGGAACAGAGGCATGTTTTTAACAAGCAAAAGGACAACATGCAGGTAAAAAGGGGTAAAAACACACCAAAATCAGAGGTGCCATAAGCAATGGCTTATACCAAAGACTTTCTTTTGCAGAACTTCCATAAGCTTTCATCATTTCAAATGCACATTTGGTTTCTTATCAAATACAACTAAAACATCAATACAGATTAGATGCAAGAGTAAAATAATTAGATCTAAAAAGCTGGCTTATTTAAAAGCCAAAACAACTTCAAATATTCAAGCAAGAATGAAACCAATTTAATGAACAAAATAAAACTAAAGCCAATTATTTACAGTGAATTTGTAAATAAGCAAATGAACAGTAAATAGTAATTTCTTTTAGAATGACCTCATAATACATGATGATTGAAAGTTTTAAACAGGTATCAATAGTTTCTTTTAATCATACATTGTATACGATTTCATGGAATGTATTAATATGGAAAATAATCAAGGTTAGAGATACATTTTAATGTCAGCGTGTTTGTTAAACTATTTCTGTAAATATTGTCTCATTGTCTGAGTTGTTGACAGTGCCACTTAATCTTATCGCTGTGTCAATGCCATGCATCTCTGTTAGACTAAAGGAACGCTATAAGCAATGCCTGTGGTAAGCTTGTTGCATAGAATAACTTCTGGTCCTGCCAAAATTGTATTTTAATGGCAGAAAAGATTTTCCACCAACATTTCAGAGCCTACTAACATATTGTTTTTCTTACTAAACTTCTTCCTTGTCCTAATTAATCGGTTGCTTTATGTCTGATTTTTACAGTTTGTTCTTTGTTGTGCTATAATACCACTGTCCCAGATTAGGAGGAGAAAAGAGCGCTCATAAACATGTTTAACCTCGCTACATTCTTTGTGTGCCTGTCCCAAGTAAGGAGCTTGTAGTTCAGTGGTTGTTGTTGGTTCATGTCTGTCATATTTGTTTTTTTGTAAATTGTTTTGTTATAAATGAGGCTGTTAGTTTATTCACATTTTTCATGCCAGAGCCTTTTCTAGCCAACAATACAGTATGGGTTCCTCTCATTGTTGAAGGCCTTACATTGACCTATAATTGCTTATATCCACTTATTTTAACTATGGTGGATAGTTGTCTTATTGGCAATCATACCACATCTCCTTATATTTATATATTTATGTGTTATGTTTTTCTCTGGATATTAAGCATCCAACAATAATGATATTTATTCAGTCCATCCCCCTTTAATATACAAACTCTGCCAAGAATACGCTCTCATATACAATGTATAAGAAACACCTGTACAGATATGTTCAACAAACACACTGACACATATAACTGTATACTAACTACAAAGTATATATTGCATTAAAGGGTATAGTGGTAATATCATTTCAAAAATAGTTCTGAATGATTCTAAGTTCAACTCTTTTTCAATATATGAATGTAAAGTTTTCTCTTACTATTAATCTCTGTTTAAAAACTTGTTTATTTATTTTGTGATGCCATCATGTTATATATTTTGCCATTGTGTGATGACACCTCTGATACTCACTATGGCGGGGAGTAGCACCTTCTTCTCCGTCATCTTCATTCTCAGGGTCGATATCTTCTGCTTGTGTAATCCAATCTAAATACCCTCGCAGATCTTCCTCTAATTGTTGTTTTTCACGAAGTTTTTGAAAATCACCTCTGGCTTTTGCTTTTTCTCTTTCTTTGGAAAATTCTCTGATAAAATAATTTTTACATTACATCTTGGCAAACGAGTAGATAAATATTCTATATCAATTATAAAATTCCCACAAAGAATGGAAACTTAAGTTATATGGATCCTTCATGTGTTAATTACAAAATTTATAAACTCTTAAGACTTTTAGTCTTTTACATTGAACAATTATATTTCTTTCTCTCATTTGAGTAACTAAAACCCATTGAATTTTGGGCTTTAATCTTGCATTGATAACTTGAAAATACTAAGAACTATGAAACTTTAAATAGATAATTATGATGATGGCATACATACCCACTAAGAACACCTAAAACTAAGTTGAGTACAAAAAATGATCCAATAATAATTAAACTTATAAAATATGTCCATGGCCATTCATTGCCAACGGCATCATTTATCTGAAATAAAAAAAAAAAAAAAAATGTTAAAATTCTAATTCTAAGAAAAACAATCAGTTTTTCAAGTAAAAACATCAATATAATGTGTTTGACACATTCCGTGTTTCCATTCTCGTTTTTATTAAGAATGAAATAAAGAAGTGTGTTTACAAACCTTTTGTATCAGAGCATTGCATATAGTCCAAAAAGTCATGTCAGGAGTTAAGAGCAATTTTAATCATTAGCATCAACTTCTAATTAGAATTGTTTTTAAATGTCTAAATTTGTACGGTATACATTTGTATTTTTGTCTATTTTTTAGAAGTTGAACCTTACTCATGGCAAGGTGCTTTCTACTTAATTGACCATGAGGTTCTCGCAGGGTACTCCAGCTTCCTCACCAAGAATAACTGGCAGCCATGATAGAGCAAAGAGTGCCCAAAGTGGTGTTAAACACCAACAATCAATCCTTATTGATCCTGATGTAGAATCTTAGTAACTTTGTGCAATTTTCTAAACTTAGGGGTTCTATGAAGTTCCTTTAGTGTTTCACTTTTGGGGGTCAAGTGATCAAGAGTGCACACGCTGAAATGTCTAGCCTGTCTTACTTATCATTGAATTTATGTTGAAAGTCTGTAACAATGAAGGTTTTACGACAAGTATCACATAAACTAAACATTATCAATGTTCTATGATAATGAGGTCATGGTCAGATGAACCAGGCCAGACAGACATGTACACCTTACATTCATTCCATACACCAAATATAGTTGACCTGCTGCTTATAGTATCTGATAAACTGACAAAATTACGAAAACTTATCATTAATAATGAACCAAGAAAATGAGGTCAAGGTCAGATAATACCTGTCAGACCGACATGTACACCTTACAATTGTCCCATACACCAAACATAGTTGACCTTTTGCTATTAATGTTTGGAAAACCAACAAATACACAAAAACCTAACACTGAAATGTGAACCATGAAAATGAGGTCAAGGTCAGATGATACCTCCCCGACAGACATGTACACCTTACAATCATTCCATACACCAAATATAGTTGACCTTTTGCTTATAGTACTTGAAAAACAGACAAAAACACAAAAACTTAACATTGACCAATAAACCATGAAAATGAGGTCAAGGTCAGATGAAACCTGCCAGATTGACATGTACCCATTACAATCATTCCATACACCAAATATAGTTGACTTACTGCTTATAGTATTTGAGAAACAGACCTAATCACGTAACTTTAACCTTGATCACCGATCCATTAAATGAGGTTGAGGTCAGGTGAACTCTGTCTGAGGGACATGTAGACGTTGCAAGGAACCCATATACCAAATATAGTTATCCTAGTGAGAAATTCACATGACAAAAAACTCAATTTTTTTTTCAAGCAGTCACTGAACCATGAAAATGAGGTCAAGGACAATGGGCATATGATTGACGGAAACTTCGTAATATAAGGTATCTGCATACAAGATATGTAGCATCCAGGTCTTCTACCTTCTGAAATATAATCTTTATACAAATAGTTTACGCCACCGCCGGATAGTAATACCTATGTCTCGCATACTACGACTTTCGTCGCAGGCGAGACAAAAACTGTAATTTTTTTTCAAGCAGTCGCTGAACCATCAAAATGAGGTCAAGGACAATGGACATGACAGATTGAAACTTCGTAACATAAGCTATCTGCAGTGAACCTTTTAAAATAGGTTTTAACCTCCTAATTGGAGAAGCATAGGTGGGTTTGTACATGTTTCAATTCATTTGTGTTATTTTTTGTTTGTTATATTTAAGGAATATCTGTATTGAATTTCAATACTTGCTGATGTCTGTTGACGATTTATTGTCATAAATTAAGGATATTTGCGACTGTGAAATCTAAGATTGAGAGTGGCAAATATTAAAAACATTACAGTTTAATTTATTGAAAAAACATGCCTAAACACAATGAGCTTTTTAATAAAAGGAAAAGTAACCTGTATTGCACAGAACATTTTGGGATGTTAACCATGGATTTTACTCTCTCAAAATATATGTTGTCAGATCAAAATCTCTGTTATAAAAGAATGACAACAGTAGTATCCTTTGAAAGCGGTAATTTCCTTCTGAGGAAAGTTAAAGTACAACTTCTTATTTTTTTTCTCTATTCTATTCCTGGTGAGACTGCCCACCAATATTAACCCAAACTACTTAATCTGACCACAATCTCGTGTGTTATGATAATCTGGTAGGACTGGTAATATAAGGACATACTGCAGAAAACTTACATTTCATAAAACAAAGGACATACTGCTGCAAACTTACATTATATAAAACAAAGGACATACTGCTGCAAACTTACATTATATAAAACAAAGGACATACTGCTGCAAACTTACATTACTGTAAATTCAGAAATTATTGCGAGGGTTTTATTATTGCGAATAATGCGAGTGGGTGAGTATCGCAATAATAAGAACTCGCATTCTGATATATGATGCATATATCTGTATGCCACTTTTCCTGAACTCGCAATAATTAATCTCGCATTTATGTCCATTCTTCTCGCAATAATAAATGCAAGCAATAATTTCTGAATTTATAGTATATAAAACAAAGAACATACTGTTGCAAACTTACATTATATAAAACAAAGGACATACTGCTGCAAACTTACATTATATAAAACAAAGGACATACTGCTGCAAACTTACATTATATAAAACAAAGGACATACTGCTGCAAATTTACATGATATAAAACAAAGGACATACTGCTGCAAACTTACATTTCATAAAACAAAGGACATACTGCTGCAAACTAACATTATATAAAACAAAGAACATACTGCTGCAAACTTACATTATATAAAACAAAGGACATACTGCTGCAAACTTACATTATATAAAACAAAGGACATACTGTTGCAAACTTACATTATATAAAACAAAGGACATACTGCTGCAAACTTACATTATATAAAACAGTCGTCCAACCTTCCATAGTTATACACTGAAATACTGTCAACATAGCAAATCCAAAATTATCAAAGTTTGTAATTCCATTGTTAGGGCCTATCCACCCTTCTTTACATTCAAATGTGGAATTATCACAACTAAATCCTTTCTCTTCTGAATTACATGGATGGGGTTCTTCCATCATTTCACCTAAAATTAAATATCCAGAAAATAGCCACATGAACAATATAAATGACAAATGCAAACAGGTAAACAAAATTTGTGATATATCTGTAAAAACACTAGATTCTAACTTTCAAAAGAAGTCACTTCAAATCACAACCCTTAAAAAAGAAAACAACACCTGTTATATTTCCTTCTGGATATGTGTTCTGGTTTTAATGTGTTTTTAGATTGGTGACTCCTATGTTTCCTTCTGGATGTGTGTTCTGGTTTTAATGTGTTTTTAGATTGGTGACTCCTATGTTCCATTCTGGATGTGTGTTCTGGTTTTAATGTGTTTTTAGATTGGTGACTCCTATGTTCCCTTCTGGATGTGTGTTCTGATTTTAATGTGTTTTAGATTGGTGACTCCTATGTTTCCTTCTGGATGTGTGTTCTGATTTTAATGTGTTTTTAGATTGGTGACTCCTATGTTTCCTTCTGGATGTGTGTTCTGATTTTAATGTGTTTTTAGATTGGTGACTCCTATGTTTCCTTCTGGATGTGTGTTCTGATTTTAATGTGTTTTTAGATTGGTGACTCATTGACATTTACCCCAAAAATTCTATTCATTCAAACTTAGGTGTTTTAGAAATTAAAATCAAGTGGTTTTTTTCAAAACAGTATCCATCTAACCTTTGACCTGATATAATACAGTTTTAGGCTTATTTTTTTACTGAAATTTGAACTTTTAATTCAAGATTTCCACTTATTTTAGTTTTAAAGTTAAAGTTATGTAAAATCAAAAATGAATAGTTTTTGATCCATGATGTCACTCAGATTTTGTAATAATTCCATTTGTTTAAGCAGAGCAGGGTTCTTAGCACATCTCACAGTACAAAAACAGAAAAGATGAATTAAAGATGTCATTTTGGTTCTTTCTGTTGTTCCGTAGCTTTCTCATTCATGTATATCCCATTAATTACTTTTAGAAAAACAACAGAATTTCTCATACTGATTGAGTACAGATTGATCTTCAGTTTAAACCTATTCATGCTATTTATGGAACATTTAATTTTCTTCTTTTTTTTACAGTTTATTTGACCTACCTGAATCCCTTTTATAACAGGTCTTGTGCATTGTTCCTGAGAAGAGTTCTAACCCAATAATGGCATATATAATAATTACAAAGATCACCAAAAGGGCTATATGAAGTAAAGGCACCATAGCTCTCACAATTGAATTTAAAACTACTTGTAAACCTGAAAAACAAAATAAAAATCTGTCATAGTAGAATATTTATTGACACATATACACATATTCATAAATTTCAAACATCATCAAAATACTGAATAATCAAAATGAATGAACTGTCATATTTGTTTTTTTCGTAAATTGTTTTGTTATAAATTAGGCCGTTAGTTTTTCTCAATTGAATTGTTTCATATTTTTCATGTCGGGGCCTTTTATAGCTGACTATACGACATGGGTTTTTCTCATTGTTGAAGGCCTTATGGTTGCCTATAATTGCTTACATCCATTTCATTAGAACTTAGATGGATAGTTGTCTCATTGGCCACATCTCTTTATTTTTATATGGACCACAGTGAACACACATGTGAATTTTGTTATTACTAGAGAAAAATAATCTATGTCTTAATTTTTTACATTTTTTTTTATTACTAGACCTAGAAATTAACACACTTAAGAATAACATGAAAGTTAATATGGTAATCCTACTTAAACTGGTCCATCATCCACAGCTTTTCATGTACAATCCCAAATATATAGGGGAAGTAGTTCATATAACAGGTAAATATGTTATGTCTGTTAAAATAACTTATTAAATTCAAATTGAGATCTAAGGTAAAGTGTTAAAACAGCTGATTAAATTCATATTGAGAAAGTAAAGTGTTAAAACACTTGCTTAAATTCAGATTGAGATCTAAGGTAAAGACAGCTGATATATTCAAATGAAAAACATTGTTTATTACACCTGACAACTGTTTAATAAAAGTCACATTAAACTGACCATTTGCATCAAATTTGGATCAAAATGTGTTTAGTGAGGGTTGTTACATTCACACAAAGGCGGCTCAAGTCATCCTATTTTACTGATATTTAACAAATATTTCCAATTTTTTTAGATGTTGAAACCAAACGGCTTCAGTAATTTACCAGAAACAAGATGTTAAACCTGAGGTATTTCAATGTAGGCCTAACTATTGTTTGTACGACTTGATGAAATAACATTTTCTAACAGTTTTAAAATAAAGTAAAATGGATAACACATAGATTTTTTCATCCAGAACTTTGAGGGACAACTCTGTTAGGTTATACTCCAAGTAAACATACATTTCATAAGAATCTTGAAGGTCATCAGTCAAAGTGTTATAACACATGATAGTTAAAAAATATTCAATCAATTCATCTTCATTAAAAAGCAATTGGAGAAAATTCCACTATTGTAGATGAATATAAAATGATGATCAATATGCAATTCACACCTGTATCACACCTGTAATTAGGCATGATTGAAATCAGGTATGTTATTTATATACCAACACCACAATAAATCTTTATTCCAAAAAAGCTGGATTAATGGTATAAAAAGCACATGCTAAAACAAAATCTGAATATTCCAAAAGCATGCAATTAAACATAAATTTCTCGTGAATAATATGTGTAGTGAGAAAAGTTGTGTGGATCCTTATAATGTTACAATTTGTCACTTACTGTCAAGGAACTATTATGTGAATTCCATTAGTCAAAACATGTATCTCAGCAATCATTTTAAAATTAAAAACACTTTTGTCAGGTCATAAAAAACCAGGAAATTATATGAAACCAAAATGAAATAAAATTGCATTCTCCGATCAGCTGTTATGGTGGCCATCTTGGATGAATGAAGGGAGAGGCATTTTAAAAGAAGACTGCATATGGACAATAACAGTACTGATTTGCCCAGTCATTTTACAATATAAGTTCTGATTGGCCAAGTCATTTTACAATATAAGTTCTGATTCAGGCCAAGTCATTTTACAATATAAGTTCTGATTTGCCAAGTCATTTTAAAATATAAGTTCTGATTGGCCAAGTCATTTTACAATATAAGTTCTGATTTGCCAAGTCATTTTACAATATAAGTTCTGATGGCCAAGTGATTTTACAATATAAGTTCTGATTGGCAAAATCATTTTACAATATAAGTTCTGATTGGCCAAGTAACATGAGAAGATTTAACAGTGAAACATTACAAATGGATGTACAAATTGGTCTAAAAGGGTAGGTAACATTGTACATGTTAAAGTGAAATAACTACCTATCTGTTGGAAATTTAGTACTAAAGTTTTTTAAAGCTTTCACTCAAGACCAGAAAAAATATTCAGTTCAGAACTTTCCAATTATAAACAAAACATCTTATACTTTCCTATTTTCTCCTGTTTATTTGAACTAATCTTTTGTAAGATGGTATTTGTTTAAGTTAGTTTGTTTTAGTTACAGTTTGCTTTTATAACCATGTAACTATCTAAACATATTTTCAATTGTTGATTGGACATCATAACTTTGTTTTTCCTAATGCTAGAGCAGTTCCTTTCCTATACTTGAAAACCTGACAATATGAATCTGTTAATCATCTATATATGGGTGTCATATTCACTTTATTCTAACCTGACATACTTCTGTCAATAGCCACAATCTTAGAAGACAAAGTTCTATGTCCCCCATGGTCATATTAAAGTATTAATTTAATTGTCAGTCTTCGTCAAAACATGTCAAGTGATCAATACGAGTTATGAACAACTGTATTCTGAAAGCCCAATGGGACCATATGAATATGATTACGTGTAGAGAAGTTAGTAAGACATATTTGTAACACTGGATGCACCCTTTTAGTTAGTAAGACATATTTGTAACACTGGATGCACCTATCTAAGTTAGTAAGACATATTTGTAACACTGGATGCACCCTTTTCTGTTTGTTACATCAATCATAATTAGAATATGCATGACAGTATAATTGAAATCATTCAAATTTTTATTTGCACAATTTTTACCAGCAAGGACTATAGGAAATGTGTAAAGTTAGAAAAATGAGCCAAATGTGATATTCATAGTTCAAATAGTATTTGTTCACATCATGCATTAACTAGATATCATTGAGATGGGAGTCATCTCTGTGGGCCCCGCTGTGAATAATGTGTGGTAAAAAATTTGTATCTTTATCATTGGACATGGGGTTGTCAACTAAAACCGAAGTTTATGACCTTGACCTTTGACCTAGGAAGTTGTACATAAATTATGACACACCCACTGGTGTTGGTTTATATACATGTCAAGTATAAACTTTGAAATCATAACGGTTCTCAAGATATAGAGCGGACACGATCTTTACCATAGGACATGGGGTTGTCAACTAAAACCAAAGTTTTTGACCTTGACCTTTGACCTAGGAAGTTCTACATAAATTATGACACACCCTCTGGTGTTGGTTTATATACATGTCAAGTATAAACTTTGAAATCATAACAGTTCTCAAAATATAGAGCGGACATGATCTTTACCATAGGACATGGGGTTGTCAACTAAAACCAAAGTTTTTGACCTTGACCTTTGACCTAGGAAGTTGTACATAAATTATGACACACCCTCTGGTGTTGGTTTATATACATATCACGTATAAACTATGAAATCATAACGGTTCTCAATATATAGAGCGGACACGATCTTTACCATAGGACATGGGGTTGTCAACTAAAACCAAAGTTTTTGACCTTGACCTTTGACCTAGGAAGTTGTACATACATTATGACACACCCTCTGGTGTTGGTTAATATACATGTCAAGTATAAACTTTGAAATCATAATGGTTCTCAAGATATAGAGCGGACACGATCTTTACCATAGGACATGGAATTGTCAACTAAAACCAAAGTTTTTGACCTTGACCTTTGACCTAGGAAGTTGTACATACATTATGACACACCCTCTGGTGTTGGTTAATATACATGTGAAGTATAAACTTTGAAATCATAAAGGTTCTCTAGATATAGAGCGGACACAATTTGTTAAGGACGGACGGACGGACGGACAGACTGATCACTAATTAAAAGTATAGTAAATGTTTCTAGACAAGAAATAAAGAAAACAATACACAATCAGTCATGTCCACTATTTTCTGAATGATTTATTTACATCAGTCCATGTAGTCAAATATTAATTAACAATATGAAGACTATAATTTCCAATACATAATACTATTCAATATTTTTCACCAAATCAAATGCTTATTTATTCTTGATAAGATATTCCACTTGTTATCTTTACAGGGTATATTTTTTGCCAAAAAAACTATATATTTTTATAACATAAATGAGAAAATATAATTCAGACTTTGTGCTGTATTTTTAAACAATAAGAAAAATCAAAATATGTATGGCCTTGCTTAGGCTTATCACATTACCTTGTTGAGAATAATTTGGCACATAATTTGAAACTTTCAGATCATACTTAGTTTAAAGTTGATGTGACAACTAAATAGTTAACTTCCTTAACCAAAAACTGTAATCCAAGAAAGTACTGATTTTCACCTTATCACATTTCCATGTTTATTGAACAGTAAAATTGGGGTAAAAACCATAATTTTGCATATATTTAAAAAGTTCAAATCCTACTGAACATCTGTATCAGGTAGATGTGATCACAACTTGATGATAAACTACATTAACCAAATAAACAACTGTATCAGGTAGATGTGATCACAACTTGATGGTAAACTACATTAACCAAATAAACAGCTGTATCAGGTAGATGTGATCACAACTTGATGGTAAACTACATTAACCAAATAAACAGCTGTATCAGGTAGATGTGATCACAACTTGATGGTAAATTACCTTAACCAAATAAACAGCTGTATCAAGTAGATGTGATCACAACTTGATGATAAACTACCTTAACCAAATAAACAGCTGTATCAGGTAGATGTGATCACAACTTGATGGTAAACTACATTAACCAAATAAACAGCTGTATCAGGTAGATGTGATCACAACTTGATGGTAAACTACATTAACCAAATAAACAGCTGTATCAGGTAGATGTGATCACAACTTGATGGTAAACTACATTAACCAAATAAACAGCTGTATCAGGTAGATGTGATCACAACTTGATGATAAACTACCTTAACCAAATAAACAGCTGTATCAGGTAGATGTGATCACAACTTGATGGTAAACTACATTAACCAAATAAACAGCTGTATCAAGTAGATGTGATCACAACTTGATGGTAAATTACCTTAACCAAATAAACAGCTGTATCAAGTAGATGTGATCACAACTTGATGGTAAATTACCTTAACCAAATAAACAGCTGTATCAAGTGGATGTGATCACAACTTGATGGTAAATTACCTTAACCAAATAAACAGCTGTATCAAGTAGATGTGATCACAACTTGATGGTAAATTACCTTAACCAAATAAACAGCTGTATCAAGTGGATGTGATCACAACTTGATGGTAAATTACCTTAACCAAATAAACAGCTGTATCAAGTAGATGTGATCACAACTTGATGATAAACTACCTTAACCAAATAAACAGCTGTATCAGGTAGATGTGATCACAACTTGATGGTAAATTACCTTAACCAAATAAACAGCTGTATCAAGTAGATGTGATCACAACTTGATGGTAAATTACCTTAACCAAATAAACAGCTGTATCAAGTGGATGTGATCACAACTTGATGGTAAATTACATTAACCAAATAAACAGCTGTATCAAGTAGATGTGATCACAACTTGATGATAAACTACCTTAACCAAATAAACAGCTGTATCAAGTAGATGTGATCACAACTTGATGATAAACTACCTTAACCAAATAAACAGCTGTATCAAGTAGATGTGATCACAACTTGATGGTAAACTACCGTAACCAAATAAACAGCTGTATCAAGTAGATGTGATCACAACTTGATGATAAACTACCGTAACCAAATAAACAGCTGTATCAAGTAGATGTGATCACAACTTGATGGTAAACTACCTTAACCAAATAAACAGCTGTATCAAGTAGATGTGATCACAACTTGATGATAAACTACCGTAACCAAATAAACAGCTGTATCAAGTAGATGTGATCACAACTTGATGGTAAACTACCTTAACCAAATAAACAGCTGTATCAAGTAGATGTGATCACAACTTGATGATAAACTACCTTAACCAAATAAACAGCTGTGCCATGATACGTCAAAGAATAAAGTTCAATAACTTCTCAATGTCATATCAAAAATTTATGAAACACTAAAGGGATGTTATCTTAATAGATATAAACCAGTCACCAAAGCTTCATGAAAACTGATCAAAACACTTTAAAGATATTGTCAGAAAACTGTAAAATCACCCCTTTTTTATGAATAAAACCCATAACTCGGAAACGTAAAATCTAAAATTTATAAAAATCGAAAGGGAGCTTACGTCAATATATATAAACAATTCACCAAAGTTTCATGAAAACTGCTGAAAGTGTTTTTGAGTTATTGTCAGAAAACTGGAAAATCCCCCTTTTTTAATGAATAACCCCATAACTCGCAAATGTAAAATCGAAAATTTATAAAAATCGAAAGCCAGCTCATGTCAATAGATATTAACAATTCACCAAAGTTTCTTGCAAATTGGTGAAAGTGTTTTTGAGTTATTGTCAGAAAAACTGGAAAATCACCCTTTTTTAATGAAAAAACCCCATAACTCAGAAACGTAAAATCTAAAATTTATAAAAAAAAAAAAAAAAGGGAGCTCACATCAATAGATATAAACAATTCACCAAAGTTTCATGCAAATTGGTTAAGTGTTTTTGAGTAATTGTTCCACATGACGACAGACAGGCGGACTATCAACGGTTATACCATTATACGTCCCGTAAACAGCCTTATAAAAATCTAACATATGATAGGATGGTGAAAAAAAAAATGTCTGGAAATTTTCACTAAATTCAGGGTAATTTTTTCAAATCAAAATTTATACCAGCTTAAAGAAGCTTTTAATGATCTTTAGGAAAATAGATAATATATATTTAATTGTTTCTTGAAAAGCAAACTACAATTCACCAAGGTCTCAAAATCCAATTTAAATTTGTATCTTATTTTTATCCTTTCAGATAGAATTATTTCCTTTGACATCTACTTAAATGAACATGTAAATACATGATATAACTGATTTTTGAAACATGTGCACCTGTCAATAAATATTACTTTTCTTATTAAATGTCAAATGTCTCAAACTTCATGATGATATCTCATCAACTATCCTGGAAATTTCTTTAAAACCCAAATAAACATAACTTGACATTCAACTGATACAGACACAAAATTTCTTGTGAAGACAATGTTAAAAGTCAGAAAGTAAATGAAGATTCTCACTTTATCTTTAACAGTCAAATATCTGAAATATGTAAAAAGACAATTAAATATTCTAAAATGAATGGGCAAATATTTAATTAGGCTTTGCCAGATAACAGTATTCTATTCACTTATTCTCTCACATTTTAACT
This sequence comes from Mytilus californianus, assembly GCF_021869535.1. NCBI lineage: Eukaryota > Metazoa > Mollusca > Bivalvia > Mytilida > Mytilidae > Mytilus > Mytilus californianus. The sequence goes on along the minus strand of NW_026262733.1, from coordinate 589,378 downwards.
ATTGTCCAGTAATTTGGCACTACTGTAGCATAAATAATTCAGAAAGAGCTCTTAGATTCATCTATGAAGATTATGATAATTCTTATGAAAAACTACCATAAAAATCAAAATTACCTTCTTTAAAAAATCAGGATAATAAAATAAATATGACATTGAAACATTAAAAACAAGCATTCTGAGAGTATTGCATGGCAATACATAGTCCCCTACCGGTTAAAAATTAATTGTACTGGAACAAAATACTAACTTGATCTATAACTTGTCATGGTGTAAACTATATAACAAATATCAAGTCAATATCTTCAAGCATGATGAAAAAAAGTGCGGAAAACTGATAATTTAAGTAAATTTTCTAAGTCCAAGGACCATAACTCTGCACAAAATCATCAGACCGGAACAAAATTCGAACTTGATCTGTAACTTGTCATGATAAAACAATGTACCAATTATTAAATCAATATCTTCAAGAATGACGAAAAAAAGTGTGGAAAACTGAATATTTGAGTGAATTTTCCAAGTCCAAGGACCATAACTCTGCACAAAATTATCAGACCGGAACAAAATTCGAACTTGATCTGTAACTTGTCATGATAAAACAATATACCGAATATCAAATCAATATCTTCAAGCATGAAGAAAAAAAGTGTGGAAAACTGATTTGCCGGACTGACAGAAGGACAGACAGACGGACGGACAGACAGACGGACGGTGCAAACCTAAAGTCCCCTTCGTCAGTAGGGGACTAATAACTAGAATTGCTATTGCAAGCAATAGCGGATGTCAGCATTCCCCATTGCCACAGTTACGGCAGCCATTATGAAAAAAAAAAAACTTCGAATGCCAGATATTTATATGCCAGTAAACATTTCTTTAAAGTTTTTTTAAGTTTGGAGCATTTTGAAAATATTCACATTTTTGTTGTTTCCATGGCAACGTCGGCCATTTTGAAATTCCAGTCAAATGCCACATCTACAAATGCCAATTAACAATTGTGTGAAGTTTCAATAAGTTTGAAGCAGTTTCCATGGTAACCATTTCCAAAATTCCAAAGACATCTGCCTTATTGAAACAAGACAAGGAACATAACATTAAAGTTTCACTTGGTTTGACCTACCATGTTAAAAGAGGAAATGCTACTTTAAGGTTTTTCCCATAGGGTTTCCATGGCAATACAGTTCATATGATTCTCAAAATCATCCAAAACCTACATATATAGTGAATACCTATGTTGTATATAAATTTGATGATTTTAAGTTCAGGAATACTCAAATCATTCACCAAAAACAAAAAAAAATAATGTTCTGTTTCCATGGTAATGGTGGCCATTTTAAAAGTTCAAAAGTGTAACTGCACATCTACATATGGTGCTTCCGATTATGGTGATGTTTCATCAACATTGTCCAGTAGTGTCCCCAGAATGCCTGTGTCAAAAAGTGGAGGTATAAAAATAATAATAACAAAAAAAAGAAACGGAGGAATAACAATATGTCACCACAAGTTATCTACATTTTTTGTTCTATATTAAAAATGTGTACTAGAATTTTAGACCACAGGAATCAGAAGTACTCCAAGAGTCAGAACTACCAGTTATGGTTTGAAATCAATTTGTTTTAATGCTGTACAAATTTATGGTTTCCAATGTTTAGGTCTGAGTGTTTTCCTTTCCATATTAAACACTTAAAATCAAAATTGTTTATATATTGACTAATGCCTAATACAAATGTTGAAAAGGCCCGTTGTCACTATCAAAGATTTCTTGTACAAGTTTTCTTGACAAACGTCAAAGAAAACTTTGATCAAAAACTTTGACGAACTTGGATAGAATAATATCTCATTCTATTTATCTTGAAACTTGGATGGACTTGGACAGGAATTATCCACTCACAGTGCATTTTTTTTCTTTAACCAAGTTTTTTATGATAAACTGTGACAACTGATGACTTGGACCAAGTTTACCTGGTCAAAGTTCTCACTTTTGATGAAAAACTTTGAAAGTGACAAGTAGGTGACTTGGACCAAGTTTGGCTGGTCAAAGTGACAAGTAGGTGACTTGGACCAAGTTTACCTAGTCAAATTTCGCACTTTTGATGAAAAACTTTGATAGTGACAAGTAGGTGACTTAGACCAAGTTTGCCTGGTCAAAGTTCTGACTTTTGACGAAAAACTTTGATAGTGACAAGTAGGTGACTTGGACCAAGTTTACCAGGTCAAAGTTCTGACTTTTGACGAAAAACTTTGTTAGTGACAAGTAGGTGATTTGGACCAAGTTTGCCTGGTCAAAGTTCTGACTTTTGACAAAAAACTTTGATAGTGACAAGTAGGTGACTTGGACCAAGTTTACCTGGTCAAAGTTCTGACTTTTGACGAAAAACTTTGATAGTGACAAGTAGGTGATTTGGACCAAGTTTGCCTGGTCAAAGAAAACTTTTATTTGTACTTTATAATCCATTGAACTTATTCTTCCATTCAAAATTTGAGAAAAATATAAATAACGATCTGAGAAAATAATTTCTTGTGATACTAAATCAAGGACTTTTACAATACTGTATTTATAGTTATTGATTTCCCCTGGACATTATAACAGAAACATGAAACAGCAGACAATCTTACGTCATCAACGTCTTACTTATTGTATTATAAATCAAAATCTATTTTAGTTCTTTCCTTTAATTGCAAAATTTACAAAAAGCTCAATTTCTTTAGACAAACCTTCTAACTAAAAAGTTAAAATTAAATAATTTTTTGAAAATCAAATCCCTTTTACTATCTTGAAAATCTTCAGCAGAAAGAAACTTCTTTGTGTTTAGTTTTGTCTAGGTTTTTTCTTTAAGGTCTTGTTTGTACTTTTTTTTCTATTTTTTCTATTAATCTTAGTATACCACTATAATTTCCTAACCATAGAGAGGTTGGTAAGAATGTTTTGCCTGACTTGGTTTTCACTACTAAGTGACCATATTCTGAGTCAAGGACAGACAATGTATACAATAAAGGGTGGATAACTTCTGAAGTGGGAAAAAGATGTTAGTGCATATAGGAAAAGAATTACACAATTTTACTTTGGTACTTAAATCAAATTAGATGTACAAGTAAGTATTGAGGTGCCTATACACCTTATAATCTTATAGTCATTGAAGCGTGGAAAGTAGGTTAAAGCTGCCTTATTTTGGATGAGGATGTAGACCTTTTTGCTAGTTTCTTCCATATGCATATTCAAAAGACCAGTCTAAAAATTCTTTAGTCACTTTGTCAGAATATTAGTTTAATACTGTGGATTCATTATTGTTCCCAGTGTACTTATTTTCGTGGAATGTTAAAAAAATGGAGAACGACTGTCATCACAGAGCAAGATTAAGATAAGCATTAAAACATTATCAAACAAATGACTATATCAACTTTGAACAAAATTGAAAGTTTCACATATATATTTTAAAGGGCAAATTGAAGAAAGGACAAACTGATAGAAATAAATAAAAGTGAATTATTCCAAAATACTATCCACTCTGTGATAGAAGACATTCAAAACACCAACAGAGTTCACCTTAATTTGAGACATATTATTAACTATACTTAAAATTATACACAGAAAGAAAAAAGCTAAATTGTTTTCTAGATTTGAAATTTATTATGTGTAAAACACCAAGTGTTAATATGAGACATATTAGCTTTATCTAAAACGAGTGAAAACCATATAAAACTAGAGGTTCAAAGGAGCCTGTATTGCCCACTTGGCATATTTGCATAAACTAGAATATTTGTGTTGAATGAAAGTTTTGTGGGCCTACTGATAATTTTTGCATTTTTGAGATTCTGCCTATTGATTATAGTTTTTCTTACAATAGCCAACAAAGCCAAAAAAATAACAAATAATTGTCAATTAAGCGCAATAATTCCTGAGAAGTTGTCTAATGATTTTGTCCCTGTTGACAAAAATGTAGATCTGGTCTAGCTGATTATTTTTATTTTTCAAATTCCCTCTATCAATCATAGATTTAAAATAATTGCCAAAAACACAAAAAAAATTGGTGAAAAAAAGTCATTTAAGGGCAATAACTACTATAGATAGTTGTCTTGCCATGTTGACCTATTTGTAGATTATGTCTTCGTGATCAATATTTGCTATTAAAAGTTTCTTTATCTCAATTATAGTTGTCAATTTTATACCCAAACAATCAAAGGATCGTAAAAATTGACATTAAAGGGCAATAACTCCAATAAGGAGTTGTCAAAATGGACACTTAAGGTAGACCATCACTTTATGAAAATTTTTGGCCATCCAGATTTTCTCAATTTGTAATTTATAAAGATATTAGACAATATTTGCATTTAACCCCTGTGTTCTATTTTTTGGCCATGGTGGCCATGTTGGTTGGGCAGCGGGTTCACCAGACACTAATGGTTAAACAGATGATTGTGGCAAAGTTTGGTTGCAATTGGCTATATAAGAGAGAAGATTTTTATAAAGTTAACAAATGATATAGAAGACAAAAACAAGTTAATGAGAATATGTTATACTGGCCCTTTAGACCAAAGTTTCTCTCTTCCAATCATAATTTAGAGATAATTGCCAAAAAAAAATTTGTAAAAATTGTCCTTCAAGGGCAATAACTACTATAAAGAGTTGCCTAGCTATGTTGAATTATTTGTAGTTTATTTCAATTAGATCACTTTTACTATTCAAAGTGTCTCTCTATCAATTATAGTTGTCAATATCATAGCCAAACACATTTGATTATTTAAATTGTCATCAAAGGGCAATAACTCCAATAAGTTGTTGTTAATTTTGGTCAAAATGGAAAGCAGGTAGACCATCACATTATGAACATTTTTTGGCCTTCCAGGTTTTATCCATCTGTAATTGTTTTTCAAGATATTAGACAATACTTGCATTTAATCCTAGTGTTCTATTTATTGAAAAGGGTGGTCAGCTGGTTCATCAGACACAATTCTTAAACAATGATTGTGGCAAACTTAGGATGCAATTGGCTCTTTAGTTTTAGGAGAAGATTTTTATTAAATTAATGGAAAATAAGACAACTGAATGCCTGGTGATGAGAATAGCTCATAACTGACCTTGGACCAGGTGATATAAAAAGCAAATTCACAGAAACAAAGTTACGTAAATGCAAATTAAAAATAATTCTAACACTGAAACAAAATGTGACAACAATGATGGACAACACCAAAGGTACTTACTGGGAACACCAGAAACAAGTCTTAATGGTCGTAATACCCTGAATGCCCGCAAGGCCTTTACATCAAAGTTATTGAAGTTGAGTGTTGAGAAAACAGTGCTAATTATACTGCAATAAAACCAGTCCATTCAATTAGTATAACATGCACACCACAATATATTTTAAAAAGCACATGTTAGTCATTTATGTAAGACTGCATAAAATAAAATATTTGTAAAGAAACAACATGCAAACCTGTGTTATTGATAAATCAAATTATCTACCTGGTATACACAAATTTGAGGTAATATCCAAATTCATGAAAAAATATTATTTGCTGCAGAAAGCATGAAAAACAGTTCCTCAAATACCTGAATTTTAAGGTTATAGATTTTATTTTATTTTTTGTCTTTATCAAGTATTTTCAAACATTTCCTAAAAGATGTTTGTTGAGTGAATTTACAAAAAAATATAGCTTTCTTTTAGAATTTGTTCTCACACATCTCTTAGTTAACTTTATTATACTCTCTTATATGCAAATAATATTTTTTCCTTGTTTGAAATGGAAGTTAATCAAATACCATAAAAATCACCCAAAAAACATAATGATGACCAAAAAATGACAAGTTCTAATGATTCTGATCATCAAAGTGTTTTAATCAATGCAAGATTAATGACACAAAACAAGCAAGTAAATAATTGTCCTGGCATGCCTACTTACTAGGTGCCCTTGATACCAAACGTAAAGGTCGTAACACCCTAAACGCTCTTAGGGCTTTGACGTCAAAACCCTTAAGGTTTAATTCTTTAAATAATATACTAAATAAACTGAAATAAAAAAGATTAATGATAAATAGCATATTTCTCTGACTGTTTAGTTAGATGCAAAACATTTTGTGATTACTGCTTTTAATGTATCTGTATATGAGTTTTTTGCAGGTAGAGGCATGTCTCTCCATTTATCCTGAAGATGACATAGTGGTCATTTGATAAGAGCATTGCCTGTTCATCCCTAAGCATCAAATAATTTTGTACAACATTAATGGCCTATGTTATAAAATGAGGTGAAGAGTTGTAACACATTTGTTCATCAGTCAGATAATGCCCACAGTCAGTACTGTTAATTCAGAAATTTTTGCCTGCATTGTTATTACGATTGTTGAAAAATAAACTAAAGTGTGAGATTAATCATTACGATACCAGGGAATCCTGCATCCAAATATTCCTGTCAAAACTTCAAATGTGAGAATCATTACGATACCGGGGAACGCTGCATCCGAATATTTAACAGTGTATGACAGTCGGGCCAGCCAATAATGCTGTCAAAACTTGAAATGTGAGTTTTTATTTTTGCAAACCCTACCCTATCACAATATTTTGCAATAATAAAATCATCACAAACATTTCTGAATAGCATCACTCAAAATTCAACATGATTGAAATACACATTGTGAGTCAATGCTTTGGTTTTAGGGATCTAACATGTTTTGATTTGTGTTCTAAGAACATTTTGGGGTTCCTCAGAACTTCCTCGATCATTTGTTGTAAAGGGACAGACATACCATCAAAAATTTGGAGGCAAAAATTTCATTTGGAGGCATGACTTATCAAACAGGAAGAGGAATTAAGCTTCATCAGATCCTTGTAAGCAAAGCGTGATCCAACTTTTCCCAACCAAGGTGCTTAGGAATGTTTTACTCCTGCTTTGTGATGCAGAACATCAAAGACATTTTTTTTTTTAAAAAGACCCTAATAAACAATGCTTTAAATACAAGATATCAAACATAGGTTGTCCTAGTGATCATTCTCAACAAAAAATCAAATTATACATGTAAAAACAATAAAAATATATATCAATGAAATAATTCCATACAATATAGAGACACAAACACATCCAGGGATTTATCTATATCTAACACTGTGGTAAATAAAAAGTACACATCACATTACAATTATCAACTAGTTCTGTGAAATAACAAAAGTATACAGGTACATGTAATACCTGGGTCTTAATGTCTTTTACATTTTTTACTATCAACCTCTAGGTCAAGTTAAAAAAAAACACATATTCACCATTATTTCTAATGAATGATCAAGACACAAAATGTCTCCATGACAACTTACTGACGTCACATTTGTTTTTGATAAATATAAACCCTCACAAATATCAGTTTTAAAAAAATACCTAAAAACTGTTTTTTCAAAATTGTACAATTATTGAGAAGATGTGCGAGATCATCCATGTCATGTGTGGTGTTTTCTTGAGAAGCTGTATCAGACCAACAACTATGACTACCTTTATAGTAGAATTTTAACATCATTCAGGCGCCATCTATTTCATTTGTTCAATTTATTGTTCAATTAATTCAGAGTCTGTGCATTATGGGTGTTGCTCATTGTTGAAGATCGTACGGTGACCTATAGTTGCTGACTTCTACGTCATTTGGTGTTCATATTGACAATCATTCCACATTTTTAAATATAGTGCCGGAATTTATTGTCTATTTTATAACATATGATCTCCAAAGGGTATGGGTAAGGTCATGAGAGTGTTTAAAACAAATTACTTTAGTGCTATCTAAGCCAACTAATTTAGATTTTTCTGAACAAATTATACGTAATTGTTTTAATATTTTGGTTTTCAGCAAAAGCATTTTACAAAAGATAGCTGAAATATGTTAAAAATCTGTGCATGATTTTACTTTACAAATTGAATAATAATATTGATTCACTTATTACTAAAGGATATTTACCCAAGCAGAAGTATAATCTGTTGGTCAAAGTTCAGGTATGTTGACCCTAGTCAGCGACAAATATGACAAGACAGCATCAAAGGCAGAAACATATTACTGTTTTAATTTTTTTAGGATAAAGATAAAGAAGTACAAAGTGAATTAACTGCCGCTAAAATATGATGTTGTCAGATATAAAAAAATTTGAACTGATAATCTAACACTTCTTTTAATATCTTTGGGTTTATATTTTTAATGAGTTTTATTTTCATACATCACTATGAGGTCTGCTCAGAATTCAAACCTCAAATAAACAAGCATTCTGAGAGTATTGCATGGCAATTCATAGTCCCTACCGGTTAAAAATTCATAGAAATGGAATAAAATGCTAACTTGATCTATAACTTGTCATGGTGTTAACTATATAACAAATATCAAGTCAATATCTTCAAGCATGATGAAAAGAAATGTGGAAAACTGACTATTTAAGTGAATTTTCTATGTCCAAGGACCATAACTCTGCACAAAATCATCAGACCTGAACAAAATTCGAACTTGATCTTTAACTTGTCATGATAAAACTATATATCAATTATCAAATAAATATCTTCAAGCATGACGAAAAAAAGTGTGGAAACTGATTATTTGAGTGAATTTTCTAAGTCCAAGGACCATAACTCTGCACAAAATCATCGGACAGGAACTAAATTCAAACTTGATCTGTAACTTGTCATGATAAAACAATACACTAAATATCAAATCAATATCTTCAAGGACGAAGAAAAAAGTGTGGAAAACTGATTTGCCGGACTGACGGATGGACAAACAGACAGATGGACAGAGTGCAAACCTAAAGTCCCCTTCGACTTCGTCGCTAGGGTACTAATAACCATAAATATGAGAGACTTCCCTGGCCAACCACAAGGTGATTAACAAGTTGGCGGAACGTAAACAAACCACCTCGCCTTCGAAATTGAAATTTTTCTCTTATTTCTTGCTTATTGTACTCTATAGTCCGCACCCCGTCTGGAAGGTCCAATTTTGGAGAATAAAACCGCGGACTATACAAGCCTTTCTACGGTACTGTCTCTACAAAGTATAAGACCAATTTCTACACCTATGCTGGAGATAATACAGCACAATATCGTATGTCTACACCTACGCTGGAGATAATACAGCACAATATCGTATGTCTACACCTACACCGGAGATAATACAGCACATTATCGTATTACACACCTACGCTGGAGATAATACAGCACAATATAGTATGTCTACACCTATGCTGGAGATAATACAGCACAATATCGTATGTCTACACCTACGCTGGAGATAATACAGCACAATATCGAATGTCTACACCTACGCTGGAGATAATACAGCACATTATCGTATTACACACCTACGCTGGAGATAATACAGCACAATATAGTATGTCTACACCTATGCTGGAGATAATACAGCACAATATCGTATGTCTACACCTACGCTGGAGATAATACAGCACAATATCGAATGTCTACACCTACGCTGGAGATAATACAGCACAATATCGTATGTCTATACCTACGCTGGAGATAATACAGCACAATATCGTATGTCTACACCTACGCTGGAGATAATACAGCACAATATCGTATGTCTACACCTATGCTGGAGATAATACAGCACAATATCGTATGTCTACACCTACGCTGGAGATAATACAGCACAATATCGTATGTCTACACCTACGCTGGAGATAATACAGCAAACTATCGTATGTCTACACCTACGCTGGAGATAATACAGCACAATATCGTATGTCTATACCTACGCTGGAGATAATACAGCATAATATCGTATTTCTACACCTATGCTGGAGATAATACAGCACAATATCGTATGTTACATAACTTCTACTTAATGTTTTTTTTTTTTTTGGTTTTGTGGATCAATGCTCATTTTTCAATAATAATGTATTTAAAAAGTGTATTGACTCAAAACTGAAACAATACAAATATTTTCTGCATGAAACTGAACTACAACTATAAAACGATTTTGTAAAATTTCAATAGACTATATATGAATAGCATTATATTTTTTATCCTATTTAGGTTCACTTAACAGCAGTACAAAACAAAACACTGCAGAAACATCTACTCTACAAAAACAACACTCTGCGTACAACATAATCTATTTTATGAATTTAAAATATAGCTTGATGTCTTGGATTTTGAATTCTAATGCATGGACGCAAATGACCTTTTCATCTTCCCGATTCTTTGAACTTAGCTGAAGTGCTTTAATAGTTTGAAGTAAAATTTTCTAAAAAAAAATTTCAAATCTTTTGAGGCAAAGCCACATCAAAGGTTTGTCAGAAATGACTTTCAGGTGACTATAAGTGAGTGCTTTACTAGTGTATCAACAAACTTGTGTGTCATATAAGCTATATGTGTAACAGTCTATATAACTTATTTCTTAGCAACTGTTTCACAGCTTTTACACGACAATGATGAAAGCGCCAGGGAAGTCGACAAAATTACGATGACTTATGGCATGCTCAAATAATCATATATTGTACTCACATTATAACTACCGTGAAAAGACTAATAAAATATAGTTTGGATTTAATACTAATTTTATCAACATAATAATAAATCCTTGTATTACACACTGTTAAAACAGCAGACCTTATCCTTATAATTTTGTGAACTTTTAGAGATTAATCTTTTGACTTCATATAAAAAAAACATGTATCTTTTCTTATAAACAGGCATTCAAAGGCAAAGCCACCGAACAATTTTTTTTTTTATGTTGAAAAGTTAACTCTAAAAAAATTCTACATCCAACCAAAACCACTGTAAAAAATTTAAATATCCGATACATAAAGTTCACAACAGAATAGAGAATTTAAATTTGGGCTCATCATTAAAGGTAAAACTTTCAAATGTGATATGTGAATATATGTAACAGAACTTTCTCTTTTAACAGTATGTAATGATAAGAACATGTGATAACATGTGACAATGCCAGGATTTAACGTAATGTTGCCATCTTCACCATGTAAACCTGAAGCATTAAAGTCAACACAAGTGCTAAAGCATTGCTATTTTTTACAAATAAAAGAAGGTCCAATTTTTTTTTTTAAATAATAATTATAAAAAAAAATAAAACTTATTTTATAAATGGCCCATATTAAACACCAGAATTTTAAATACATTTGTCATTACCTTCTTTGTTCAATGTATTCAATGAATTTTTGGCTATCATTTGACTATTGTTTATATCTTGGCTTGAAATAATTGATTTTGATGTAAAAATGCATATAAACAATCATATAAAATTCCATAGGAACAAATCATTGTCTGATGAGTTAAAATAATTATATGATTGGACTTGGCAAGAATATTTTAGAGAAAAAAAATAATACAATGAATTGCATTTTTAGATGAAAAAAAGTTAGAAAAAATATTTGTTAGAAATGTTGACAAGACATACAATTAATTGTCCACAAGAAAGCATTACATTATTGTATGCAAAAGTTGCAGAAGCATTACAAATAAACATATACTGACAGGTTATCTCCCTTACTTACCCTATAACTACAATAATAAAATCTAGAATGTTCCAGCCATTCCGTAGGTATGCACCCGAATGTAATGCAAAACCATATGCTATTATCTTCATTATGGCTTCTAAAGTGAATATTACAAGGAAAATATATTCTACTCTTTCCTGAAATTAAAAAAGGAAAATACAATTAACAATATTCCATAGAATAAATCAAAAAGAATATTTATTATACTTCATGTCAAAATGCCAGATTTTGATTGGTTACAAGGGAGACAATTTACTCTATCCCATGGCAAATACTCTATTACCCTTCACGGAGACGCTTGCTCAAGTGTGCGCTTTAATAAATATGGATGATTGTTATGTACAAGACGACATAGTTTATTACTTTGAATTTGAAATTTAATAGACAGTAATAACAGAACATTCAGTATAATAAATTGAATAACACATATCTGAGAGGGTGATAGACCAGATTGTTACCTCTTGAAAAGACATTGTCAACCTTGGCTTCACCTCAGTTGACAATGTTTTCTCGGGGTAACAATCTGCTCTATCACCCTCTCAGCTATGTGTTATTTATATAGTGTCCACTAAGGACACATGCCTGAGTTCACAGCTAGTACAGTATCACATTTCCATGTTCTGGGAAAACATGAATATGTGTCCACTAAGGACACATGCCTGATTTCACAGGTAGTACAGTATCACATTTTCATGTTCTGGGAAAACATGAATACGTGTCCACTAAGGACACATGCCTGAGTTACAGCTAGTACAGTATCACATTTCCATGTTCTGGGAAAACATGAATACGTGTCCACTCAGGATACATGCCTGAGTTCACAGCTAGTACAGTATCACATTTTCATGTTCTGGGAAAACATGAATAAGTGTCCACTAAGGACACATGCCTGAGTTACAGCTAGTACGTGCATTATCACATTTCCATGTTCTGGGAAAACATGAATACGTGTCCACTAAGGACACATGCCTGAGTTACAGCTAGTACAGTATTACATTTCCATGTTCTGGGAAAAAATGAATACCTGTCCACTAAGGACACATGCCTGAGTTCACAGGTAGTACAGTATCACATTTCCATGTTCTGGGAAAACATGAATGAGTTCACAGCTAGTACAGTATCACATTTCCATGTTCTGGGAAAACATGAATACGTGTCCACTTAAAGGACACGTGTCTGAGTTCACAGCTAGTACAGTATCACATTTCCATGTTCTGGGAAAACATATTATCTTTGACACATGCCTGAGTTCACAGCTAGTACAGTATCACATTTCCATGTTCTGGGAAAACATGAATACGTGTCCACTTAAAGGACACGTGTCTGAGTTCACAGCTAGTACAGTATCACATTTTCATGTTCTGGGAAAACATATTATCTTTGACACATGCTTGAGCTCACAACTAGTACAGTATCACATTTCCATGTTCTGGGAAAACATATTATCTTTGACAAAACCTTAATTTTGCATATATATTAACCAGTTCACTTAATAATAAACATGAGTACTAAGTATCATGTTTAGGTGACCCCAAACTACCTTAAATGAAAACTTTGACCCATTGCATTTCCATGTTCAGTGAAAAATGAGGGTCAAATCATATTTGTTTTTTGTTTTTGTTTTGTACATAAATCAGGCTGTTAGTTTTTTCTCATTTAAATGTTTTACATTTGTCATTTTGGGGCCTGTTATAGCTTACTATGAGGTATGAAATTATCTCATTGTTGAAGGACATATAGTGACCTATAGTTGTTAAAATTCAAAGTCATTTGGTCTCTGGTCAAGAGTTGTGTGATTGGCAATCATATCACATCTTATTATTTTTATATCAAAACCCTAATTTGGCATATATATATACATTAAACAGTTGATTTTTAACTTGGGTGTCATTCAAATAGTAATTTACACAAAGATGTCAATAAATGCTGAAAGACCCCCTCCTGAATTATTGAAATCTCTCCGTTTGCATTAACCCTAATATCTTGGTGTATCTTATACAGACTGAATATCAATCTATAAGCTGGTGAAGTGTCTGTCTGCAGCATCATTGAAGTTTGATGAGGAGATAATATAATTGTCACATATGATTCAATTTACATGTTGGATAGAGTGTACCTATATTGGTATACTGAACAGCAATCAAGGGGCTCTACACAGGATTTTGATTAAGAAAGTCTGTACAATGTTAACCACAATTTTAAATATTTCTTTATCATTAACTCTGACATCAATGCTTTTCTCTAAATGAAACAAGTCACATGTAAAATTTAAATATAACCCTTTTCTTGTGGGCATCTTTTTCATATAGGATGTTTTTTTATTAGCTAAGTGATAATGAGATCCTGGATGTCCCTACCATAGTACAACCAAACCTTTATCTGGATGTAAGCCATAACACAATAATCACAGTAATATATTGATACACTTTTATAATCAGTTACCAAGGAAACCAAGTAACAAAATAATTTCAGTTTTTCCATTCATAAGATCATCTGATCTGTCTGTTTGAGCAGACTGTGTGCATTGATGTTGAAAATCCTCTTCGTTACTTTTCAAATTTTCTAGCTGTTGCTTTTTTGATAAAATTACAATTTTTATGTTAAGTTCAAATATTATATATTGTTTTATTTTAGATTGGATATCAAAATATAGTTATGAATTAAATAAAAAGTACACAATTACGATGTATTCATTATCCTTAAAATACATCATATTTGAACACATACCACATAATTAAGGAAAAGAACACCCATTTCCAGCATACATAATAAAATCCTGTTTAATCATTGTTCTTATTGCCAAAGATTGTGTTTTCCAACTTAACTGTTGTTAACATACAAGCATTGTAACCTTTTTTAGTAAACATGTGCTTCTCTTCATCCTGAATTGTCATTTTAATATATTTTGGGGACTTATATATAGTCACACTTTGCTTATTCCTATGAGGCAAAATAAGCAAACATGTCAATAAGACAGCAACCCAATGACAATATAAAAACATAAGATGTTCAGAGTCTATAAAAGTTGTTTAACAGAAGCATTCAATGATCTGCCTTTAACACCACTCTTTTCAAATAACAAAAACTATTAAATTATATGACAACTTATGATTAGTATGAAAATAAAGAGATGTGGTATGATTGCCAATGAGACAACTATCCAACCGAGTTCAAATTAAGTGGATGTAAGCAATTATAGGCAACCATACTGCCTTCAACAATGAGAAAAACACAATAGTCGGCTATAAAAATATGAAACAATTCAATTGAATAAAACTAACAGCCTAATTTATAACAAAACAATTTACGAAAAACAGGTATGACAGACATGAACCAAGGACAACCACTGAATAAAATGCTCCTGACTTGGTCCACAGGCATATAAGGAATGTGGCAGGGTTAAATATGATTGTGAGCACTCAACCCTCCCCCCCTACTATGGGACAGTGGTGTCACATCACAACATAAGAACAAACTATCAAAATCAGTAGAAAAAGGCTTAACTCATCAGATCTATACAAAACAGAAAAACATCTAACAAAAACACAGACAGGACATGGCAGGGTTCCTTACTTGGAACAAGCAAATGGAAATTTAGCTCAGCAGTTATTGTCCTTTTACACAATTAAGAAAGGTTGAAAGCTAGGGGGACATACTAAGGTTGGAGAACATGTTCCTCTAACATAATTAAGAAAGGTTGATAGCTAGGGGGCATACTAAGGTTGGAGAACATGTTCCTCTAACACAATTAAGAAAGGTTGATAGCTAAGGGGACATACTAAGGTTGGAGAACATGTTCCTTTAACACAATTAAGAAAGGTTGATAGCTAGGGGGACATACTAAGGTTGGAGAGCATGTTCCTTTTACACAATTAAGAAAGGTTGATAGCTAGGGGGATATACTAAGGTTGGAGAACATATAAAAATAAGAAGATGTGGTATGATTGCCAATTAGACAACTCTCCGCAAGAGACCAAATGACACAGAAATTAACAAATATAGGTCACTGTACAGCCTTCAACAATGAGCAAAGCCCATACCCAATAGTCAGCTATCAATGGCCTCGAAATGACAAATGTAAAACAATTCAAACAAGAAAACTAACAGCCTAAGAAAGGTTGATAGCTAGATAATCCTTTCAGGAACTTTGGGTTTTAATAGGCTGTGTAATTGCAAAGAAACTGATCAATATTACTGCCTTATCTCTATGTTGAGTTTCAATAATGGCAGCCATGTCGGTTTCCTGAAGAAAAAGGAGAAGGAGTGCAACCCTAGCTAACTGTCATTTTAAATTTTTTCTTAACCTTTTAAATTTATCAATAAATAAGATTTAAAAAAGCAATAAACTAAAGATAATCTGCATTTGATTACTGACAAGACTACCAATCACAGATTATTGACCATATTTTCTGTTGGATCCGAATCTGATTTTGTCTTTAATATTCACAGGAATATTGCAATATGTTTTTATGACTGATAGCATAAGCCTTAGTTGACAAGCTAGGTTTAGACATGCTGTGAATTTTATGATGTAGTAAATCTTACATAAACCTAATTGACACAACTAATCGTACTGTTTACCATTTAAAGGCAAAGTCAGAAAAGTACACAATTAACAACAAATTTGAAATGTCAGATTTCAGATAGTCGTAGGAAAGCAATTCTGCTTCTAAAATTAAAAAAGTTTAGATGTGACCCCAGGGAATTATTGATAGACTAGATAATAAGTGTGAACCAACACAATACTGAAACCAATTGTCAACTGTAAACAAAAGGTGCTGTTAGGTAAAGGTCACATAAAGGTCAATTAGACAGCATCCTTGGACAAATACATACAATCATCAAGATAAAAAGGATGAAGGCTGAGTAATAAAAAAGTGATCTTAACTACAGGGGAGGGATGAAGGCTGAGTAATAAAACAAGTTCTTGCTGATCAAGATCCTAACTACAGGGGAGGGATGAAGGCTGAGTAATAAACAAGTTCTTGCTAATCAAGATCCTAACTACAGGGGAGGGATGAAGGCTGAGTAATAAACAAGTTCTTGCTGATCAAGATCCTAACTACAGGGGAGGGATGAAGGCTGAGTAATAAACAAGTTCTTGCTGATCAAGATCCTAACTACAGGGGAAGGATGAAGGCTGAGTAATAAACAAGTGATCTTAACTACAGGGGAAGGATGAAGGCTGAGTAATAAACAAGTTCTTCTGATCAAGATCCTAACTGAATACTCCATTATCAATTTCAGGTCAACCACATCTTAAACAGTCTTCCATTCCTGGCTCTGACTCCTAAATACTGTGTGCTCAATGGAGAATCAGCAAATACCCCTTTTCAGTCTTAGGTTTGACCAGGCCAGGGAATGAACCCAGACTCCAGCTCTTGAGGGGAGCATGTTACCACAACACCACTGAGGTGGTCGTAATTCTTCTACAGTCAATGACATTTATCTCAAATAATTATGTGATAATGTTAGAAATAGATTGCCTTGCCAGTAGTTAGTTCTTCATCCAATTTTTCATACTCAACAACTATAACTATTTAAACAACATTCTTTACATGGCGTTATTATGTGAATTATCAATCAAACTCTCCTTATAGCAAGCTGGTGACAGATCATACTGGAATTCTTTCCAAATAACTGAGGAATAATTGAGCTACCCTGATTCATCATAAAACATCAGCAATAAAAAAAAACAAAAGTTGATTATTGATCATAATATTACATAATTAATGTATATATAACTGATAATAATGTCATGAGTTAATGTTTGTAGTGAAATTCTATAAATAGTACCTCCTACAACCAAAGAAATCTTTCCAAAAACAAAATATGCATGTTAACATTCATTCTAAAAAAATTGCAAAAATTATCATAGGAAATATTAATTTCAAAAGTAATTTTTCATACTCAGTTTAAAGTAGTTGCCACTACTATTGAGAATTGTTACGACAGTGCATTATAATCTGTCAAACAAGATTGATTGATTGTGTTTAACACCATTTTATAGCATGCTTGGCTATAACATGGCAGCCAGTTTTTATTGGTCAAGAAAGCCAAAGTGCCTGGAGAGAACAGCAAGTTTTGGTAGGAAAAAAACAGCAATCCTAGAAAATTATAAACAAGGTTGCACCCTACTTGCAGGACCAGGGATTGAACTCACAACCTCTGAGATATATAATCTCATATAAGCCTCAATCTCGGTAGAGTTAAATTGAAATCCAATTTATAGTTAAGATTTTTAACTTCCAGTGACATTTTGCATTATTAATCTCTCATTGAAGACCATCCAAAACAACATACAAATCTATCAAAGTCTGTAAAAAATGTATTTCTAAAACCTCAAGTCTTACATA
The DNA here is from genome assembly GCF_021869535.1 of Mytilus californianus. NCBI lineage: Eukaryota > Metazoa > Mollusca > Bivalvia > Mytilida > Mytilidae > Mytilus > Mytilus californianus. Next base: position 571,539 of record NW_026262733.1, on the reverse strand, counting down.
TTTGAGTGAGATTTGTGACTTCTAGTGACTTGGAGCATTGATTTAGTCAAAGAACTAGAACTTCTTAAAGTCACTGCTAATTAAGTGGAAATACAATCAGGAATCTATTTAATGGAATTAAAATTACGATCAAAACAATTAAATTAAAGACTTCAATCTGATTGTGAGAAGGAGACTAACCAAAAGGAAACAATTACAGTCAAACTAGACAGAAAATAATTCTTTTTTTCCTGAAGAGTAAATAACTTTGCTCTGCCATTACAGCAAATAATCTCTACCAGTATTGATTTTAGAGCTTAGAAGAAAAACATAAATTTCACAGAAGCCATCAATTGGATTAATACTTGTAACCTATTGGTGTCTTTTCTTTTCTTTTCCTGTTGATTTAATTGTGGTGAATATAGTCATATTAGGCATTTATCTTAAATGTAATTAAGGCTTCTTGGAAAGGTTTATATAATAATAACTAATGAAGATGTCATCAATAACTGTGTTATGGTGTTGTATAATATAGTTAATGAGTATAGAAGAAACCACACAATTCACAACAGGCCTCATCAAAAATAAAAAAGAGCTATAATTGACTGTAACAGCGAAATTTAAACATATTATTGAATTCTTACTTTATAATCTAATTTAAAAAAGAATTATTGTAACCTGTATAGGTTTAACGGCCTTGTAAAACTAGAAAAACTACTCTTTAAAACAGGCTGAACACGTTTAAATTTTAATTCAACTTTCATTTAAACTGGTTGTGTGTATAAAAAAACATTTTAGTTTGTGAGGAAAGATTCAAACAATAATAATTGTTTTTGTGAAAAGTAAATTATTTTGTGTATTGCAAGCTTTCTGCCAAACTGACCACCAGCATGCCCTTATATAGATACCAGACTTTCCTAACCAGATAACAGACATGAATTATATGAAGACACCAGGCCTACAGACACTTAGGAGTTTGGATACATCTGGTAAATGAACAAAAAATGTCAATAAACAGCATAATACTAACAACATTGATTGACAGATGTCAAGTTTTATCATACTTTAATTGTTTAGGCTAATATGCTAATATTAAAAGCTTACTGTACTTATTCAGTCTGTGTTCTAAGATAGATTTGTAGAGGTGCAGACATGCTGAAATCATAGTCCATTTAAAAGCAGTGGTCTAGTACTACTGCATCAAGGTCTCCATAGTCAATAGAGAATATATCTAGAACGGTTGACACCACTTTATGTCAGATTAATTAGCAGATACTCTTCTACTATAGATCCAATTCCAAAATTTACAGAATTCATGTTATAAATATTGAACTTGTATTATAATCTTTTGAATGGTCAAGTATGATACAAGTTCCTTAATAACAAGTATTCTGAGAGTATTGCATGGCAATACATTATAAGTCCCCTACCGGTTAAGAAATTCATTCTACTGGAACAAAATGCTAACTTGATTTATAACTTGTCATGGTGTAAACTATATAACAAATATCAAGTCAATATCTTCAAGTATGACAGAAAAAAGTGTGGAAAACTGATTATTCTTAAGTGAATTTTCTAAGTACAAGGACCATAACTCTGCACAAACCTTCAGACCAGAACAAAATTCGAACTTGATCTGTACTTGTCATTATAAAACTATATACCAATTATTACATCAATATCGTCAAGCAAAGAAAAAAAGTGAGGAAAACTGATTGTTTGAGTTAATTTTCTAAGTCTAAGGACCATAACTCTGCACAAAATCATCAGAAAAACATAATTTGAACTTAATCTGTAACTTGTCATGATAACACTATATACCAAATTTCAAATCAATATCTTCAAGCACAAAGAAAAAAAGTGTGGAAAACTGATTTGCCAGGCTGATGGATGGACAGAGCGCAAACCTAAAGTCCCCTTCGACTTTGTCGGTAGGGGACTAATTGAAAAATACAAAAGTAAGGGAGATACACCTGTAAAAATCTGCCTTGAACATTTTGTATTTTACTTACACAAGTGTTTTGTAAACAGTTGCACTCTGCATTTTTTTAATTTTAGATGGCTTTTCTTATTGCCATTTTTATCCTAAATCTGTAATGGAGTCAGGATGCTGATGAAATTATTTCTATAACAGATTTGCACTGGATCAAATTAACAGTGGTACCTTAAGATCATGTAATTAAATCAACACACCAGCCAAAGATTTACCTAAAGTAAACTTCATATTCACCAGACTTATTGAAATGATTTAGCAGCTAACCTGAGGGGCTAAACTCTGAGACAACATAAACAAACCAGGATTAGAATTCTGGTAGTATACAAGTGTTGGTGTTATATTATTTTTTTTCCTTTCTTGTGTTATTGACTTAAATAAGGCTGTTAGCTACCCTTTCAGAAATTTTCACATTTGATTCCCATGGGGTGTAGCTTTTAAAGTTTACTTAGATCTAAAGATATTCCTCCAGTCTTACAGAGACATGGTATGTTTTGCGTATTAGCTGGATAGTTTTGAATGGATATCCTTCCATATATGTATAAAAACTTCCTAAAAGGTCTTGTGGTTGCAAGTGCAGGTCATATTTGAGGAGTTTGAGCAAATACTTGCTGGCTGGAGTGTGGGTAAAGTGACATGTCTCCCTCCAGAATATAACATTAAGAGCTAGCAACTGATAAGGATCTGATCAACCTGTCTGAATAGTACCGAACAAGGTAAATTTCTATGACATTAATATGTTACTGTTATTAGGTAGTTTCAAATTAATTAATTGATGCATTATAATCACATTCATTGTCTCTTTATTTGAACTAAGACATTGTTGGTTGCCCCATGCAGACCCCCTGCTACTCAGAAAGATTGAGCAAATTAGTAAGGGACATGTAATGAATGCACATCTGCTTCTAATGTTGTACCATACATCTTCTATGTGCCAAGGTAAATAGTCAAACAATGGATAATTATTAAGTCATGTACAAACTCTACTGTTAGGATCAGAACATACAATAATTGTCTAATACCTAAATTATTCAATCCTGTTTTCCACATACACATCGCTTCCAGTTATGGGTTTAGGAGATTCTTCATGTTCTCCATTACTACAATTGTCAAAATTATGGCTTGTCTAAATCCCCCCTTTTCTTACAATAATCATCATCTCCAAACCAGATGTACTCAATGAAACTATGACCTCTAAACAAGGAATCCTAATGAATATTATGAACATCCTCCCAGGAGTATAGTATCTGGGAAAAAGGTAATGAAAAAGTCCTAATCATGAAAACTAAACTTTGACCAATTAACCCAGAAAATGAGGTCAAGGTCAGATAAGTTCTGCCAGACAGACATGTACATCTTGCAATCCTTCCATACACCCAAAATAGTTAACCTACTGCTTATATTATCAAAGAAGCAAGACTTAATCATGAGAGCATAACTCTGACTTTTCAAGCATGAAAATATAATCAAGGTTTGTCGAACCTGTAAAACAAAATTGTACACCTTGTAATCTTTCCCTACACCAAAAATAGTTAACCTATTGCTTATAGTATCTGAGAAATGTAGACCATGCAATGATCCCATAATCCCAAATATAGTTATCTTATTACTTTTACGTAATAAGTGAGGTATTCACATGACACTTAAGTAGTTGATTAACCATTAAAATGAGGTCAAAGACAATGGAAATATGACAGACAGAAAATCTGCAAGATTGTAAACCATATATGTCTTACATTTTGCATCTTTTGTCAAAGACAGACTCAGACAAAAACAAATTTAATTCAGGAGGGAAGTAGGAAAAAAGTAATTTGTTTCTATTGAAATTTAGTAAAACAATAAAGGATTTGTTTTTTATAAAAGTTAACAGAAGATATTGTTCTGAGAAAAAAACCATATATATGCCCCAAGAAAAGATGAATGATCTGTGCTTAGGCTAAATAAAAATTGTTTCTGCGCACATAAGTACAACAATATTAGACAAAATAAAACCATTATCCTCCTCACACTAAATGTGACTGATAAATTTGCTGACTCTTCTCTATGTTACTCCTTCATTAAACAAGATGTCTTCAATACAAACCACCTGCGTCTTTATTCATTATAAAATGTTGCCAGGGATTTAGACATATTGATCTGACTAAACTGTCATTAGCTATAAGTAAATAAAGTAAGACACAAAAGATTCCTAATATGGCATGACATAGATGGAGAAAGCAATACTGCTTTCAAATGTCTATCACTTGTAGTTTATTAGCTTCAAACTGAATTTCTATTTTCATCACAAAGGAGATAGTGTTAGTCCTCAAGGTTCTTGCTTTGTGTTATTATTATTGAGAGGAAAAGGAGTCTCTTCATTTATATATCTAGATAAAAACTTAATTAAGGAGATGTGTGTCAATAAGACAACTAACCAGAGATCAGAACAACTATGGCTAGGTCACAGTACATCAACAATGAGCAAACTTATAACTATAGTATGCTGCAAAAGGCCCTTGAATGACAAAACAATCACAAAAGGGATTTAATAAGTAGGATATATCTTTTTTTTCCAATTTCAGCAGTGATTTTATTATCATACTGATGCTGGTTATTTTCCCCCCTCCCTTAGACCCTTTTTTGCCCTTGGTTGTCGTACTGATGAGTTCTGTTCTCTGGTGTGAGGTTGCTGATAATATCTTCTCCAATGAGTGACCTAACATCACCAAGCCATCTTCTACCTTCTGAAATATTTAGCTTTTTAGTGGTAAGTTATACGCCACCGGATCATATGGCTTGACAATAACCAGATTTTTCCTATTAAGAACCTGGTTATTATTATTCTGGAAATGTATACTTGTTGTAAAACTGTGAAACATTAGACTAGAATGTCTTACTCATTAGACCATTTATGCCATTCTTTAAAGACATTATTTCTGGTAAATTGATCTGTCTGTCAATGGATTTAACAGAATGGATTTAACGTTAAGAGACTTTGTGACCATTGTGACATATTATATGCATTAACGAATTGTGATGTTCAATAAGTCTTTTTCAGTTGAACCATAACTGACTATGTCACGCCCCTATGCACATTTTCTATAGTTTTCTACATGGTATGGGTACCTTAGAAAATACAGCTGGTAACTTAATGCTCAGAAACATCAACTAATTATAGCTTTATAAGATAATATCATAATTCAGATCTAACGTTGCAGTACACAAATTACACCTATTTGGCAAAAAAATCAGCTGAAACCTTACAAGCTTTCTTAGAGATTAAATAATTTGTATTCGTATAATTTGCCATTATGCATGTCTTTCAACATAGCTAAACATAGTTAAATATGCACAAAACAGTCACATTTTATACCAGCAGATGTGGTATCCCAAGACAAAAGTAAATTTACGGACCACAAAAAGTCAACTTTTAAAAATGAGCTATTAAAACAAATCTGAGGCATTTTTCATAAACAAGCATTCTATGGGTATTGCATAGCAATACATAGTTCCCTACCGGTTAAAAATTCATTGTATTGGAACAAAATCCTAACTTGATCTATAACTTGTCATGGTGTAAACCATATCACAAATATCAAGTCAATATCTTCAAGCATGACAAAAAAAATGTTGAAAACTGATTATTTAAGTGAATTTTCGAAGTTCAAGGACCAAATCTGCACAAAATCATCAGACCGGAACAAAATTCTAACTTGATCTGTAACTTTTCATGATAAAACTATATACCAATTTTCAAATCAATATCTTCAAGCATGACGAAAAAAAGTGTGGAAAACTGATTTGCTGGGACTGACGGATGGACAGATAGACAGACGGACGGAGTGCAAACCTAAAGTCCCCTTCGACTTTGTCGGTAGGGGACTAATAAACTGTTGACACAGTAATATGTCTTGCCTACAAGCATAAAATTCAGAAAAAGACAATCTGATGGACAGCAACATTGCTTATTAATTCAGTCACTGGACTATGATCTAGTGGGCAGGGCTCGAAAATGGTCGACAAACTGAGATGTACAGACAGTAATGTAACTTTATAGAATAACATCACTGTTTATTGTAAATAGTTCCTAGCAGAAAAACTTAACATTGAAAATTGCTAATTAATTCAAAGTCACTGGACCATGTCCTAGGGGGCAGGGCCTCGAAATGATTGACAATCTGATGGACAGCAACATTGCTTATTAATTCAGTCACTGGACTATGATCTAGTGGGCAGGGCTCGAAAATGGTTGACAAACTGAGATGTACAGACAGTAATGTAACTTTATAGAATAACATCACTGTTTATACAAACAAAACTGATTATGTCATCACGTTTATTTTTTCATAACATTTTATCAAGTTGTATTGAACATTATTATCATACTTGTCTTTTTGTACTAATGTATGTAATGTATATGTTTGCATTTTGTTTGATTTTTTTTATGATGAGGGCCTCAGGGAAGATTAGTTATATAGCTAACTGTGTAACCTCTTAAATTAAAGTATTGTTGTTGTTGTTGTTGTTGTTTATTGTAAATAGTTCCTAGCAGAAAAACTTAACATTGAAAATTGCTAATTAATTCAAAGTCACTGGACCATGTCCTAGGGGGCAGGGCCTCGAAATAGTCATCAAACTTATATGAACTGATAGTAATGCAAATTCATACAAAATATCATTGATCTATCACAAATAGATCCTATCAAACTAGCTTAAGCATAAATCATAACATAGAAAATTGCTTATTAATTCAAAGTCACTGGACCATGACTTAGGGGACAGGGCCTTGAAATAGTCGTCAAACTGATATGTTCTGATAGTAATGCAACTTTATAGTAAATATCAATGATCTATCACAAGTAGTTCCTATCAAACTAACTTAAGAAGAAAACTTAATAATTGTTGACGCCGGAGCTGGAGTCGCCGGAAAAGCAATCCCTATGTCTCGCTTTCCGCAACTTTACTTTCGTTGCAGGTGAGACAAAAAAGGAAAAGTAAACATTGAATAATGTCAAATTGTTCTAAAAATGTGGAGAAATTAAACAAATATCAGATCTTCAATTTATAGGGATGTTAATCTAGGTACTCGTCATTTCATAATCTTGGGTCATTTGAAGGTCGGTTCTAACCAATTTTTCTATGACTCAGTATAGATTAAAATCTAAATTGGTGGAACTATATAGTGATTAAGAATATAATATACAAATTACACAGAATGGAAGCTCTTGTCTAAATTTAAAATAAAATGTAGGTGAAAAAACTGTCAAGATAGGTTGAATTTGTGTACCCTCACAATATAAAACCACAGTAAATGTAATGGTTTAATATCTCACATTATAAAACCACAGTAAATGTAATGGTTTAATATCTATGTTTACCAAATGGAATCTACTTGTAAGCATGATATTTTAACTAACTGCCAGATAAAATTCCAAACTGAAACTTGTCCATACTTCATGTACTTTGACAATTACGTCAATGATTTTCTCCTATAATTTTTATACAGATTGATTACATCAAATGGCTAATTCTGTCCGTCAGGCAATCAAATGGGAAGAGATCAATGACTTCTAATCAATAATTAACCTAATGTATCAATAAACACTGACCACTTGAATTATCCCTTGTGTATGGATGGTCATCATAGGACTATTGACAATAATGGCTTAATTAGATGACCATTGACAATAACCATTGGTAAAGGCAAGACATTACTCTACTGGGTTTGGCAAAAACTAAACTGGAGAATAGGAATCATTTAAGACTTTTAATGCAGAATTCTCTCTATATTATCACTGTTTGTTTCACTTCACAACCACCTGGAAAATGAAAGAGGGGGGTCAACAAAAAAGCAGGATAGGAAACCAGATGAAACCCTACAAAAGTAGTAGGAATAAAAACACAGAATCTTGAACTGATATTAATCAATTAAAGATTTAGACTATGAAGCAGTCCACTGAAGACAGTCATGTGATGCCAAGACCCATTGAATAAAATTTATAATTCTACAAATTACATATTTTTTTTAAATAAATATATACAGATACAAAACCTTGGAATATAACCGAGACTGCAATGTTTATTTTTCATAGTGGTTTACCCATTAGTAAAAAATTCTTACTTATGTTTGGACAAATGATAATTAAATTTGACATTTATGTTATAAATTTCAGAAACATATGTATGATGACATTTAAAGATTACTGAGGGACAACTACAGTTCATATCTATACTGGCTAAACTGTGAAAATTTAAAGAATAAGTTAACTTATGTCAGAAATATATTAAACCTGAAGAACAAAACACAAAGATTCTGACAGTTTTCCTTGCAATACCTCAGACATACGATACTCAAAGAGTACAGTCCTAGAAGAAACTCACAAATGTGGTACACAAAGAGTACAGTCCTAGAAGAAACTCACAAGTGTGGTACACAAAGAGTACAGTCCTTGAAAAAACTCACATGTCAAGCTCAATAATTACGGCTGTTGTTCGTAGCAAAACTTAATACATGTGGTCATCAATGAGTAGTCCTAGTAAAACCTTATACATGTGGTCCTCATTTAGTACAGTCCTAGTAAAATCTTATGCATGTGGTCCTCAATGAGTAGTCCTTGTAAAACCTTACACATGTGGTCATTGTAAAACCTTATACATGTGGTACTCATTGAGTACAGTCCTAGTAAAACCTTATACATGTGGTCCTCAATGAATAGTCCTTGTAAAACCTTACACAGGAGGTCCTTGTAAAACCTTATACATGTGGTATTCATTGAGTAGTCCTTGTAAAACCTTACACATGTGGTCCTTGTAAAACCTTATACATGTGGTTCTCATTGAGTACAGTCCTTGTAAAACCTTACACATGTGGTCCTTGTAAAACCTTATACATGTGGTACTCATTGAGTACAGTCCTTGTAAATCTTTAAACATTTACAAATTTAATCTTTAATGAGTACAGTCTTAGTAAATCTTTACACATGGGCAAATTTAATTTTTAATGAGTACAATCCTAATAAACCTTATACATGCTGTACTTAATGAGTACAGTCTCACTAGTAAAACTTTACACATGTAGTGCTTAATGAGTACAGTCCTAGTAAAATCTTACACATGTAGTGCTTAATGAGTACAGTCCTAGTAAAACCTTATACATAATGTGCTTAATGAGTACAGTCCTAGTAAAATCTTACACATGTAGTGTTTAATGAGTACAGTCCTAGTAAAACCTTATACATAATGTGCTTAATGAGTACAGTCCTAGTAAAATCTTACACATGTAGTGCTTAATGAGTACAGTCCTACTAAAACCTGTAAATTATTACAAGCACACATGTGTATTAAGTTTGTACAAACTGTGAAAATGCAAAACTAAAAAACTTAACTGTGAAAATTAATCAACAACTTCTGAAAACTCTTAATACAAACAAATATAAGGATGATCAATGTTATATTAGTTCAGACTTAGAAACAATGGTCTGATGGGTAATGTTCCCATTTCAATGCTTAATTCCACTGAAACACTCAAGTAGTAAACCTGATATATTCAAATATTTATAAAAGGACAGATTGTGTGCACAAAAGCAAATTATGAAAATAGTATCTTGCCATTTTGTAAAAGAAACTTGTGGATAGTCAGATAGTAATAAGAGCCATCACAGAGAGTACTTGTGGATAGTCAGATAGTAATAAGAGCCATCACAGAGAGTACTTGTGGATAGTCAGATAGTGATAAGAGCCATCACAGAGAGTACTTGTGGATAGTCAGATAGTGATAAGAGCCATCACAGAGAGTACTTGTGGATAGTCAGATAGTGATAAGAGCCATCACAGAGAGTACTTGTGGATAGTCAGATAGTGATAAGAGCCATCACAGAGAGTACTTGTGGATAGTCAGATAGTGATAAGAGCCATCACAGAGAGTACTTGTGGATAGTCAGATAGTGATAAGAGCCATCACATAGAGTACTTGTGGATAGTCAGATAGTGATAAGAGCCATCACAGAGAGAACTTGTGGATAGTCAGATAGTGATAAGAGCCATCACAGAGAGTACTTGTGGATAGTCAGATAGTGATAAGAGCCATCACAGAGGATCTACAACTTCTTTACCTATTTTCTTGGTTGCAGCACACCTTGTTGTATTGATGGGGCCTTAATAAGATAAAACTGTCTTAAAACCCAAGTGTAACCAAAAAAGATTATTGTAAAGAGTCTGACCGATTGTTCATTGCAAGGCTTGCTGTTAGTTACAGTAAAGTAATATATATAACTCATCCAGTAAGTACCTAATTTTCAAGCTAACACAAACTACATTTGGCAAAGTCCTCCTTGACTTGCATTTGCCTTGTATGTAAGAATTTACCAACATAGTTATTGCCCAGTGGATAATATCGACTAACTTCTGCATGAATGAAAGCTTTTAAAAAACATATGCCAAGGGTGTTTATCACAATGCAAATGGCTCAGTCTTGTAAAGTTTCCAAAACATTCCAAAAACAAATCTGCCTAATGTACACAAACCAAAGACAAAACTGTACCTGAAAGATGTTTGAACAAACAACCAGGTGATGATTACAACACTTAGGGAGTGAACAAACACATATGTTTAAATTTGATCCATCGCATTGATGAATTTCTTTTTATTCAGAATTTGATTAGACTGAATCAATGAGTTTAGATGAGGATGTTTGTAAAGCTTATTTCAACATGATTGATTCAGCTTGAGTTTATCATTGATGCCATACAAATATAGGAAATATTACCAGTTGAAGCACTGAGAATTAACAAATAAACAGTTCATCGCTATATGCTTTAGCTCATATTAAATACATTCAATTTTCAATACTTTTATCCAAGGTGTTTGCATGTAAATAAATGTTTCTCTTTACACCATGACACAATTTGCCAAAGCGACCAAGCTCATATACCCCACATAAAGTGGAAAAGCTAGTAATAGCCTGCTGGCATATACCTCACATAAAGGGGAAAAGCTAGTAGTGGCCTACTGGCATATACCCCACATAAAAGGGGAAGAGGTAGTAGTGGCCTGCTGGCATATACCCCACATAAAGGGGAAGAGGTAGTAGTGGCCTGCTGGCATATACCCCACACAACGGGGAAAAGCTAGTAGTGGCCTGTTGGCATATACCCCACATAAAGGGGAAGAGCTAGTAGTGGCCTGCTGGCATGTACCCCACATAAAAGGGGAAGAGCTAGTAGTGGCCTGCTGGCATATTTTCATTTTTGAAAGTATTGCCATGAGATATGAAGCCTTATTTATTAAAGTGATAAGAATAAAAGAGATATATTTTACAAGTCTTGAAATGTTCCCAAATTTTCTACTAGAAACCATACCTTATATTCAAATGAAGCTACCATCCCAGCAGCAAGATCTTATATTGGATATTGTCTGAAGTCCCCTTAAAAAAAAGTCCCCATAATACAACTTATTAAAATATTTCATGAAAAAAAACCTCCTTCAACATTTATTTAAGTTGAGAAAAACCTCAATAATCCATTATTTGCCAACTTTACATATTATCTATAAAGAATACTTACCAAAGCTTGGTTGACTGCATTTGAGTCCCCCTGTGGATATGGAGTGTAAATAGCCAGTGCAACACAGTTGGCAAAGATGGTCAGCAGAATTAAAAACTCAAAAGGCGTAAATATCATTAAGGAAAACAAAAGTATTATTGCACAACTTCATTATACATATACAATATTAAACCCAGTGATTGGGAAAACAACACACTCTATTGTCATAATACCATTCAGAATAGAATCAGCACATTTTACACTTTGCCATACGAGTTCATTCTTATAAAATAAAAGTCATCGCCACTCAATTGAGATGAAGACTAGCAATTCTAAATCTTTTTCTTTGATTCATTATATATTTGATTTTTTTTTTTAAGTATTGTGTGGAAATATTTTTGTCCCATGTAAGTTTACCCAATATCCAATTAATATTTTCCAAAACTAGAGGAATATCATAGAATTGCATAAAATTATTTTTTTCCCATGTTATCTACTCAATATCCATTACTTTCCAAAACTTAAGGAATAAGACGGGAGCCTTTACAGATAGCATGTCTGCATCAAAATAAGTTCAACAATCCAAAAAAGGTCAAAGTCCCATATTTCACAAACAAATACTCAGATAAAAGTGACAAAGAGTCTCAGAAGAATTGCTTTCACTAGGGTTATTGTAGCAAAATAGTCCCAAAAAAGTCATTTCTTCAATCTTGATCTTGAAGAATGTTCTGTCCAAGTTTCATAATATTGTGAAGGTTGGGCATGCCAGGGCCAGACTCTATGTATATATTAACTGCAAACAAGACCAATACCTGGTCTGGACCTGCATTGCTGCATGGGATAACTGCGGTAACATGTGTATTGAAGCATTTTCCTTGTACAATGAATGTTGTAAAATTTCAAACTATCACAAAACAAGACGTGGCTACATGACAGATGTAAAAATTCCTTATACACTACAACTCAACATTATCAAGCTTAAGACTAAATATAAAATTATTCACTGCTATAGAAGCCAAGAAAAATTTGACAAAACTTTTTTTGTGTACAATGTGTGTCATCAAATTTCAAACTATCTGCAAACTTGTACAGCATATATCTAAAATTGCTTTCACATCACAACTCAATATATTGTCAAGCTGTAAACCAAATATAAAAATGCTTCCCTAACATAAAAGTCAAGAAAACTTTTAAAGAAAGTTTTCTACCCTTTTCGACGGACATACATAATAACAGACGGAGATGAGCGGTTACTAAACCTTCTTTTGACATTGGCGACACAGATAAAACTTAAAAGTCCCTCTTTCAGAAAAATGCTAAAAAATGAAAAAAATATATCTTCAAATTTGCAGAACAAAAGTAGGAAGAAGGCTGGTGTTTTTCTACAACTGTGATCTAGCTACGTAACTTATGATTATTTTTGTATCCACTTAAAGGGAAAATTGTTGTTCTTACATTTTTTTAAACTGAAGTTTGAAACTTGCTAACAAATATCACTGTATTATTTTCATGACAAACTTGTTCCATGACTTTTCCTGCCTGGCTTAGAGAACATTTACAAAATCTTTCATTGCACAAATAATTGAATGATTTGCACTGTTTGAAGATTGTATCTCTTTGAACACAGGAAACACAACAATCAATAAATACATAAAAAACATATTTCTCTTATCACATACTTACGTAGAGAAAATCACCCTTACCACATTCAACCTACAGAAAATCAGCTGAACCACATTTTTATGTACAAAAAATCCATTTCAATTTAATCAAATGCTGATAACAGAATTTTGTTTACTCCTTGAATGCATTATTTTTTAAAGGATATCTCCATTCTACAACACGAATACATAGTTTCCTCATAGGATTGTTTAACGTCAAACAAAATAAAGCTCTCTGTGGTCGCACATTTTGAGTTTGTTGTTTTCGTGCATTTGCACGTTTTCGTGTCATTGTGGAGGCTGTTGCAGCACCTATTGCTGTTTCCCACGCCGTACTAAGTGGCTTTGCCGGGCCTTTGTTTTCTGGAGAGTTTGGTGTTGATCCTCCTTCCTGCCCACCAGACTTTTCACCAGTCTGGTTAGAAGGCAAGTCCTTTCCTGGAGGGCTCTCCTGGATCCTATCATAATTTTCTCCTGAAAAAAAAACATAATCTTACAGCTGAAAGTTACCTATAACTTATAACAAGTTTTGATCATACAAATGTCTTCTTTACAAAACATTTCAATAGTATTTATACAGTATAACTAGGTGTTTGTGTGCTTGTTACAGCGACATAAGGGACGACAATATTGTTGATCTGTCACTGAAAATTATCTAAATAAAATACAAGTTGCAGAGCTTACCCAATGTTGTCATTTCAAGGTCTTTCAAAGAGTAATGAAGGTCAAACATTGATTAATGTACTTTTGTGAAGTATGATAATAATTATATAGTATCAACTAATTAGTGAAGTATGGCAGATTGTTAGTTTTGATTACACTATATGATATCCTATTTATTAGTCTACATTACATGTATATATGTATCATCAAGATGATGGAGGGACCAATAAAATTTTTTAAATAAGTTCTCTGTAATAAAACATACTGAAGTTTGTATTCGTGTGATTCCTCTCATTGAGTATAGTTATGATCATCCTGAACATGCATGAAATATTTGCCACTGGACGTTAAGCAACCAACAATCAATCAATCCCATTGAGTAGTGAATAATATTATGACTTGTGTGATCAAATATTAGACAAAAAAGTCTTAAAATCATATAATATGTATGGTAAAGAGAACTCAAAAATCTTGGAACCAAATATTAAGTGTGTGTGAATTGTAAATGATGAATAAATGACCCCCTTCAATACAAACAGTTTAGTCCTCATTCAAAGTAAAGATCAGGTGAACTTGCTTTATACATGTTTATTTTGTATACCTTGTGTTGTTTCTTTGACGTTTACTTAAACTCAATTCATTTTTGTTATAATTAAATATATTCATTTTGCATCTTTCACACTATAAAAAAAACTTAACCCTCCAACACTTTAAGTTGAAAATGACTAGATCTTTGCTACATATATTGTACAATATAGCTTAGCTAGCTAGCTAGTGTACATGTATGTAATGCTCTATTGGAAGCTAGCTTAACCAATATAATATTGTACAATATAGCTCAGCTTAGGCTAGCTAGTGTATGTAATGCTCTATTGGAAGCTAGCTTAACCAATATAATATTGTACAATATAGCTCAGCTAGCTAGCTAGTGTATGTAATGCTCTATTGGAAGCTAGCTTAACCAATATAATATTGTACAATATAGCTCAGCTAGGTAGCTAGTGTATGTAATGCTCTATTGGAAGCTAGCTTAACCAATATAATATTGTACAATATAGCTCAGCTAGCTAGCTAGTGTATGTCATGCTCTATTGGAAGCTAGCAAATAATGTCTTATATACAATATATATTAACAATTTCCAGATTCTAAGTTTATATAATTAATTATAGCCAATTTTAAGCTGATTTTATCCACCCCCTCATATTGTCCTTGATTACATACATTTTATAAAAGATCTATAGAACACATCTTGATATAGCACTTGACAAAACAAACATCAATATATAAGTATTGATTACACACATTCACTAATGATCTGTAGGCATTGTTCTCTCACAGTCTCACATGCTAAACAGACAATCTGGTTTTCATTATAATGATAAGACAGGGATGTGGCTGACAGATGCCCCTACAGAATGGTTGATACTAGAGAGAGTTGGACTCAGTCTTGTGATTTTTATTGATGAATTTGAAAGATCTGTCTATCTACCAAACAATGAACTACTCAATAAATAAGATTTTACTGGGAATATAAAATTCATAATAATTATTTGATTTCTGGTAATTAGCAAAGATTAAACAGTACAAATGTATTTAAGATTTAAGGCTGAATAAAAACTATCATTGAGAATGAAAACTTGTTCTGTAGATGTAGCATTTGTATCATTTACCAAACATATCTATAAAGACTTCACTATGTCATTGTGAAGAAATCATTGCCACATAAAAAATGTGTTCAGAAAGCAGCATTCATTGAATAAAAGCTAGATGCAAGTCATTCTAAAATCTGTTTAACCACAAACAATGCCAAATGAAAGCAATGTGATATAAAGACCATAATCCTGAGTTAGGAGAAGCTAAGATTTAGGGCCAAATTGCCTAAAATCAAAATGTATTCTCTGGTTTTCAGAATCAAAATTTTAACCTATATACTTTAATAATAAAATATTGCACTTTTGGTTTAAAATATATACACTTTCCATGGTTTATACAGCAAAATCTACACTAATTGACTTGTACATGCTTAGAAATATAATATATAGCACCAGAGTCAAATTGTATCATCATGATCATCATGGCTTCGTCTTATATTTACATTTTCTGAAAACTTTTTTTCAAATGCTTAAAAATGTAATCAGCAATGATGTATCAAAGCACTGTTTTATATTTGTAGAATTTACATCACCTAATAACCACAAAATGTACCTTATTCTATAATCTAATTTTTAAATGCAGCCTTTTATATTCTCCAATTTAAATCCAACATGATGGGGACCAATGAAAGTTAAAATTAGAAACAAAAAGGAATTAGATATGTCACACTGATTGATTGGTTGTGGAGGAACCACAGAAAAAAAAAAATCAACCTTCGTATATGTAAGAGAATGATAATCCCTTTCTTCATGAATAAGTACGAGCGTTAGTAATCAAAGTTTTGGAAAGCTAAAGATTTAGGTTATTTTTTATCTGAAAGATTTTTTTCCTTTTTTTTTGCATTGCTTTGGTATTGTTTAATTTTATAGTAATTTGAAGTTATTAATATTTTCATAATAACATTCACGGTACCAATTTTACTGCACCAGTGAACTTCAACTTATTTTGAGATTTTTGTTTGTTTCACAATTCAACTTTTAGTCAGTTTCAATCACTCTGTGATAAATTCTTTCAATCTGATAAATGTGCTTCAGGGCAGTTGTAACTCATTTATAGAAACTCTTTGTTTTGAACTGTAAATAGACCCAAATAATAGGATAATCCCTTACTAAGAACATGATTTACATTCATTCTTCACAATTAAGAGGCATCCAATCCTACAATTTCATTGGTCGAGAGTACTTTGCTATATTCTAATATTACTTAGACCACTCAGCCAACATTTGCCCCATTCAATTTCAACAAGTGAAACTACGAGCTACTGCTCACTGATGATACCCCCGCCGCAACTGGATAATTTTAATAGTGTAAAAATATGTAAGTGTTCGGTAAACAGGAAGTTGTTGAGTGATGAATCTGAAAACGCATCACACGGTATAGCTGACTTATATAAACCCTGAAACCAAACTTCAGAAATCCTTATGATGTAGTTCCTGAGAAAGATGAGACGAAAAATATTCATGGGACGGATGGACGGACGACGGACGGACAGACAGAGGTAAATCAGTATACCCCCGCATTTTTAAAGCAAGGGTATAATTAATTGAGATGTGTATAGAGAACATCAATGAGACAGTTACTGGGTACCTTACAACACCAAGTCACAAAGCTGGATACAATTATGCTCAACCTTTTAGTTACTTAAAGTTGAACATCAATGCTGCTTATTGTAACAATAACAAAATTTTAAACTTTAAAAGCCATGGAGTACAAACTCATTTAACACCACTAAACAGTCAAAATATTAATTACTGTCTAATGAGTCTTACTAGGTGCATCAGGTGTAGGAAAAGAAAATTCTTACTAATATTATAATTGTAAAAAATCTTAACACCCACTCTTACAAATATGCTGCTATTTTAATCACAGATAACAATCCTTTTGTTTTACACAGCATTATATGTATTACTTAGACTCTACCATATCTCAGGGTTCTCACTACGGATTTTTGAAGGCGAGTCCAGGGACTCGTCATTTTTGGCCATGGTGAGTCCAACAGTAAGAAGAAGATATTTTATTGCAATATGATTTATCATTTTAGTCTCCATGACCTAATAGAGCAATGAAATGACATTGAATTCAGATTACTTTTAAACTTTTGCTATAAAATGATGATATGAGTATTCAGTTTATATAAAATATTTCAATTTTGATACATCTTTTGACTCATCAGTTTTGAAAATGGTGAGTCCAGACAGATTTTGATGAGTCCGGCCAATACTCATGGACTCGCCTTAGTGAGAACCCTGAATTATCTACGAATACAAACTTAGTGAAACTCAAGCTTTAATTCTTTAATTTCTGGTCAAGTGATGTCAACTATTAATCAAGGTCCATTGTTTTTCCCACAGACAAGAGAAGAATGATAGCTAAACTTCTGGTTAGATCAATGTTTGGTGCACCAAATCATCCCCATCATGTTTTAAAATGTCATTTCTTACAATTTTATTGCACAATAAATCCCTTGCCATCACTCTAAATACAATGTTCTATAATCATGATAACAAAAGCATTTCATTGCCTTTATAAACCAACTCATTTAAACACTGCTTGTATAAAAAAAAAAAGCTTTACTAGTACATGTTCTAGTTGAGAAGCAGTTTAAAATATGCTTTGAAAATAAGAATTAATAAAAGATGTGGGGTGCACATCATGCCAGAGAGGGTAACCTGACAACTGTATTCTAAAAGAAGCATTTTCCTACTTGAACTGATAGTTTGGAAATAGTTACAGGAACTGGTCAAGCGGGTGTGGTCAAATCGTAATTAATATACTTGTTTTTAAGTGGCTATTAGGCATTACTACTTTTTACCATTCCTCACAGCCTATCAACAGAGATGCAGACAGATAGGTATGAACATATCCTTGCAGCCAGTACTATGCATAGAATAATTAACCTTCAATGTTTGAATTGTTGGAAGTCAGATGGAATTGACCAGTTTTCTGTCTGTCCTACATGTAGATATCAGCATCTGTGATGTTTCCTACAAATCTGGTTATAGCAACTCAATGTGGACAGATTTATTTTAACATTCTTTTAAGGTCCTTGTTTTATAAACTGTATTGATTTTGTGTCAGCGTATACATCATATAT
This sequence comes from Mytilus californianus, assembly GCF_021869535.1. Classification (NCBI taxonomy): domain Eukaryota; kingdom Metazoa; phylum Mollusca; class Bivalvia; order Mytilida; family Mytilidae; genus Mytilus; species Mytilus californianus. The sequence goes on along the minus strand of NW_026262733.1, from coordinate 552,977 downwards.
ATATCCTTTCTTTGGATAATCTGTTTAGTCACCAATGTGTATGTGACCTTGCAGTTTCTTAATCTAATAACCAGTATTTAATCCTTAAGATGAGTTAACCAAAAGTCTACCAGTCCATGTGACCTGAATTCAAGCAATCAATAGATGGGATTTGTGTCAAAAACAATCAACAGATATGATTTGTGTCAACAACAATCAATAGATGGGATTTGTGTCAATAACAATCAATAGATGGGATTTGTGTCAATAACAATCAATAGATTAAGGATTTGTGTCAATAACAATCAATAGATATGGGATTTGTGTCAATAACAATCAATAGATGGGATTTGTGTCAATAACAACCAATAGATGGGATTTGTGTCAATAACAATCAATAAATAGGATTTGTGTCAATAACAATCAATAGATTAAGGATTTGTGTCAATAACAATCAATAGATGGGATTTGTGTCAGTAACAATCAATAGATAGGATTTGTGTCAGTAACAATCAATAGATGGGATTTGTGTCAATAACAATCAATAGATAGGATTTGTGTCAATAACAATCAATAGATTAAGGATTTGTGTCAATAACAATCAATAGATGGGATTTGTGTCAATAACAATCAATAGATGGGAATTGTGTCAATAACAATCAATAGATAGGATTTGTGTCAATAATAATCAATAGATTTGTGTCAATAACAATAAATAGATAGGATTTGTGTCAGTAACAATCAATAGATGGGATTTGTGTCAATAACAATCAATAGATAGGATTTGTGTTAATAACAATCAATAGATAGGATTTGTGTTAATAACAATCAATAGATAGGGCAGTCTGCTAACAGTATTTCATTCTTAAATAGTGGTTAGGGCAATCTGCTAACAGTATTTCATACTAAAATGGTGGTACATATATGGGCAGTCTGCTAACAGTATTTCATACTAAAATGGTGGTCAGGGCAATCTGCTAACAGTATTTCATACTAAAATGGTGGTACATATATGGGCAGTCTGCTAACAGTATTTCATACTAAAATGGTGGTCAGGGCAATCTGCTAACAGTATTTCATACTAAAATGGTGGTACATATATGGGCAATCTGCTAACAGTATTTCATACTAAAATGGTGGTCAGGGCAATCTGCTAACAGTATTTCATACTAAAATGGTGGTACATATATGGGCAATCTGCTAACTGTATTTCATACTAAAATGGTGGTCAGGCCGTCAGGGCAATCTGCTAACAGTATTTCATACTAAAATGGTGGTTGGGGCAATCTGCTTACAGTACTTCATACTAAAATGGTGGTCAGGGCAATCTGCTAACAGTATTTCATATTAAGATGGTGGTCAGGGCAATCTGCTGACAGTATTTCATACTAAGATGGTGGTCAGGGCAATCTGCTAACAGTATTTCATACTAAAATAAGAGGTGTCAGTTTCACAACCAATCACTCCATAAAATATGTGTTCAAGTGACCTGAATTTGCTGAAATACATTTTGCAATACTCCATCATGTTTGAAATGAAGGTCATATCAACATATAAAACTCATTGACATTTGACACTTTTAGACATTTGACTTTTGCTGAAGTATAACCAGCCTGCTTTTTTAACAATTCTTAAACCAGGCTATTGATCAATTTAGCTCACTTCACAACAATAACATATCCCTCAGTTGTTGCTGCCCATTTCTAATTAGAATTATTTGGGTTAGTGAAAAAAATGCCTACAGATTGACCAAGTCAAAACCTACATGTATTACTTGCTGTAGAAAACTGTCTGAGCAATAATTGGACATTCCTGTCAATGAAATAAATGTTATTAATACCAGCCTTGTTCATCACTTAAATAAATGAGGAATTCCAAGATAATTCTTGTTTTCACCTGTCTAATTCAATCAAATTCTGAAGAACCGCAAACATTTTTTTCCTTACATGTCACATCTCATGTCTTTTATAATCTACACCCAGTTTTCTGGATGTAAATTCATCGAAAGAGGCAACGTTTATGATGTCAAGTGGCAGAGTTAACCAATGATTAATGAATTTTTCCAGGAGCTGCTAATAAGATCAATAACATGTTCTTCTTATTGCTCATATCAACATTTCAATTATTTTCGCGTTACTTTTTACAAATTTGGTGTAGATGAAGAAAATTGATAAGGCCAGGTCAAAAAACAAACAAATTTAGTACACAGAATATTTAGCTACAATAAACTAAGCCTTTAATTAAGGAATCATAAGGGATAATCCGATTTACTAAATCCTTCATGAGTTTAATTAAACAATAAGGCCATAAAAATGATACAACCCCAGCTTGACAGCAAATTGTGCTTTGCCCAGTCAGGTGTTGGACATAGTATTAAGATTGAAACAGCCCAGGGACGGATCCAGCCATTTTTTAAAAAAGGGGGGTTCCCAACCCAGGATAAAGGGGGGGGAGGGTTCCAACTATATGTCCCCATTCAAATGCATTGATCGTCAAAAAAAAGGGGGTTCCAACCCCAAACCCCCCCCCGGATCCACCACTGCAGCCTCTTACATCGACATGCCCAGTCATGAGTTGGACATAGTATTAAGATGGAAACAGCCTCTTACTAGACATGCCCAGTCATGAGTTGGACATAGTATTAAGATGGAAACAGCCTCTTACTAGACATGCCCAGTCATGTGTTGGACACAGTATCAAGATGGAAACAGCCTCTTCCATCAACATGCCAAGTCATGGCTTGGAATTAGTATTAACATGGAAACAGCATCTTACATCAACATACCCAGTCAAGTGTTGGACATAGTATTAAGATGGAAACAGCCTCATACATCGACATGCCCAGTCATGGGTAGGACATATTATTAAGATGGAAACAGCCTCTTACATCTATAGCCCAGTCATGTGTTGGACCTAGTATTAAGATGGAAACAGCCTCTTATATCTACATGCCCAGTCAAGTGTTGGACATAGTATTAAGATGGAAACAGCCTCTTACATCGAAATGCCCAGTCATGTGTTGGACATATTTTTAAGATGGAAACAGCATCTTACATCAACATACCCAGTCAAGTGTTGGACATAGTATTAAGATGGAAACAGCCTCATACATCGACATGCCCAGTCATGGGTAGGACATATTATTAAGATGGAAACAGCCTCTTACATCTATAGCCCAGTCATGTGTTGGACATAGTATCAAGATGGAAAAAGCCTCTTACATCAACATGCCCAGCCATGTGCCTCTTACATGAATTTTTTATTCCCAGTAAAATCTTACAATGAAACACAAAGTCTCATACATAATGCCCGTTACATTTAGCAGCTGGTTTACTCTTTGCCTAATTTGTTGGTTTACTCGTTTGAAATTTTGTCATGTGGAAGTCTTTTATAGCTTTCTATGAATGTTGTTCATTATATACAGTGCCCTACATAGAGTTGTTTACATCATCTAAACACATCTCCTTATTTTTAAACTAATGCAAAACTGATCAACCACAAGAAAATAAGGCAAGTATCTGCAATTTACAGAAAATAAATATGGCACCTGTCCTAAGTCAGGAATCTGATGTTCAGTAGTTGTCGTTTGTTGATGTGGTTCATAAGTGTTTCTCGTTTCTCGTTTTTTATATAGATTAGACCGTTGGTTTTCCCGTTTGAATGGTTTTACACTAGTAATTTTTTGGGGCCCTTTATAGCTTACTGTTCGGTGTGAGCCAAGGCTCCGTGTTGAAGACCGTACTGTGACCTATAATGGGTTACTTTTATAAATTTTGACTTGGATGGAGAGTTGTCTCATTGGCACTCACACCACATCTTCTTATATCTATGTACATTATTCATAATCTAGTCCATGACCAATAACTCGGGCAGGAGAAAAAATCCAGAGAACTAGATAGACATTAGAATGAGATATTTCCTAAAGGCAGAGGGAAAAACTTTCTGCATTACTACTTGCTAAAATACGTTTTATATGAATTTCTGGCATAAGCCTGTTTTTCTTTTTATTTTGCTTTTAGAAAAAAATAAAATGTTCCGCTGGGCGCAGCTTGATACGACCGCAGAGGTCGAACCCTGAACAGTTGGGGCAAGTATGGACACAACATTCAAGCTTGATACAGCACTGAATTTGGATTGTGATTAAATATTTGACACAGCATACATGTAGGTTTCTGACACAGAATGAATGTGGTCTAAGAACTTAAAATTTTTTAAACCATATCATTATTATTTGCTTTAATATATAAATCAGAAATAACCAATTTAAAATGGAAAATTTTAAAGAAAAAAAAAGAAAAAAAAGGGAAAAAATATCCCCCCCCCAATTTTTTGAACCCCCTTAAGATTCACCACCCCCAAACTCAATCCCAGCCTTCCCTTTGTGGTATGGTACCTTGCAGTACAATTTCAGAGAGATCCATACACTTGAACACAAGTTATTGTCTGGAAACTAGAAAAATGCTTGTTTTTTGGCCCCTTTTTGGCCCCAAATTCCTAAACGTTTAGGACAATTACCCCCAAACTCAAACCCAGCTTTCCCTTTGTGATTTCATAAAGATCCATGCACTCACACACAAGTTATTGTCCTGAAACTAGAAAAATAGATATAAGAAGATGTGGTATGAGTGCCAATGAGACAACTCTCCATCCAAGTCAAAATTTATAAAAGTAAACCATTATAGGTCAAAGTACGGTCTTCAACACGGAGCCTTGGCTCACACCGAACAGTAAGAAATGCTTGTTTTTTGCCCCTTTTTGGCCCCTAATTCCTAAATTTTTGAGGCAATTACCCCAAAATCAATCCCAGCCTTCCCTTTGTGGTATGGTACCTTGCAGTACAATTTCAGAGAGATCCATACACTTGAACACAAATAATTGTCTGGAAACTAGAAAAAATGCTTATTTTTGGCCCCTTTTTGGCCCTTTATTCCTAAACGTTTTGGGCAATTACCCCCAAACTCAATTCCAGCTTTTCCTTTGTGATATGGAACCTTGTAGTACAATTTCAGAAAGACTCATTCACTTACACACAAGTTATTGTCATGAAACTAGAAAAATGCTTGTTTTTTGCCCCTTTTTTGGCCCCTAATTCCTAAAATTTTGAGGCAATTACCCCTGAATCCAATCCCAGCATTCCCTTTGTGATATGGAATCTTGTGGTACAATGGCAGAGAGATCCATACACTAACACACAAGTTATGTCTGGAAGTTACAAAAATTCTTATTTTTGGCCCCTTTTTTGCCCCTTTTTCCTTAACTGTTGGTACCATAACCCCCAAAATCAATCCCATTGAACCTTATGGTAAAATTTCATAGAGATCTATTCACTTAAACTAAAGTTAGAGTGCGAAAACCAATGTGTCTTCGGACGACAACGCCGCCGACGACCACGTCATACCAATATACGACCGCAAAATTTTTTGGCGGTCGTATAAAAACTAATTCAAGTCATTCACAACAAAGAAAAGTTACAGGTTTTTTGCTCAGACCTCATATATCACTTAAAGTCTGTATTTATGACTAAGTAAAAAAGCTTTGAATGTGGTTTCTGGCTAATGACTATGCTGTAAAGAATGTATACTGGTAAATATAATGAGATTGTCTGGTCTATATTATCTCGTGCCATAATAAAAGAATTTAAATAATAGATGTACATGTAGTGAATTACAACCTTCTAATCAACCAATTTACTTATATAATTTTCATGAACTTTTAAACTGACTTTTTTTTAATTTATTTCTCATATTTAATTTCAACGGACAAAACTATAAATCAACTGAAATACTGCAGATTTTACATCAGGCTACATATATATATTAAAGTGTTCATATTTCTGTCTATTGGCTTGAGCGTCCTTTAAGCACCTGCCCTTGGTGACTCCTGCATATGAACTACAATACTATATGTTCATATGCATTAGCCACGAGGAAGGACTTGACTCAAAAGTTTTTTTTATAATGGATGTGATGTTGCTTCTGGTGCATGGTCAATAAACACTAAACATACTGGTTTACATGACTACATGTATTATTAACTCAATTTATATTTCATGTTTTTTTTTATTTTCTTGTGTATTGTCTTTTGCAATTGTGTGATATAAAAAATCAATGTACTGACTATGTCTATAATGGGTCCTCTATTGGAAATAAAAAAATTATCTAATTTATCTATCTATCTATGGAGAGAGGATGATGGCTGGCTGTTTCACATACAGTGGCAAATTAAGTGCATATTCAGGACAAGATAATGTTAATGCCAAATGAAAATGAATTGTGCTTCATATAGAGAGAGCAAATGATTTGACTTGATTATTGTTTACTTAAGGTGCAGTGGCAAATTTTTCATATATTCAGAAATGAGAGTAAATTTAGAATGATCTAGTTATATTTTTTTAGATTGAACTTTTCTTACATAATTGTATGACTTTATAAATTGTAATCAGTTTCTATAAAATTCTTACATTTAAATGACAGTTTGTCCTTTAAAATCAAGTGTGAATTTAACACTTTTTTCATATTATCATAAAAAAAAAATTTTAAATGTGCCAGAATCGATCCTTTTTTGTCTGCAATATAAAGCCAACAAAATTACCAAATGAATCTTTTTAAACAAAACTATTCAGGATTCAATGCTTAACAATCATTATAAAAACTCATAAACGGTGGTAATGTTATGAAAAACAAGTAAAACATTTGTAAAGGGTTCTACAGAACCCAGTGTCTCACCTGCAATTTCTGAGTTCATAACATTCTATGAAGGTTTGACAAAGTTGTTGATGTCTGAATAAATTAATTCCATACTGTATGTAAATGTAAACTGCAAAAACTTAGTTCATCTACAGGTACATTTGTATCAGTAAAATATTGAAAGAAGAAAAAAATACATATTCTAAATTTTACTCCAAACATTATCTCTTAATCATAAAAAAAAAAACTTTTTACCAAAAGTTCATAAAATTCTAATAAGGTTGGACAAAGTTATTGATCAATGTCTAAAATACTTTTATGTTAACCCAAGACTGTATCTTAATTGTTATTGCAAAAAAGTTAAGTCCTTCTATCTTGACCCCAAAATCAATTGGCTTCTTTAATCCCTTCTCTATATCATCCCTTGTACAAGTTTAATCCCTAACTAGATACTCTAGTTATTATCCAGAAACAATTTGTTTCTGACACATGAATGAAAGGATGACGGCTGGAGGAATGGACAGAGTGATTAGAGTATGCTCCTGAAATTTTTTCAGAGAGCATAATAAAGAAGTACATTTGTTGATATGTTTTTCCCCCTAATAATATATGTTTCTAGAGTGCAATCTTTTACACTGAACATCATGTTATGGTCTATTTTTTTAACTTCAACCTCTCACTTAACATCAATCATAAGTGACCGTCTTATTTGTCACCGTATCATGATTCAATCATTCTTAACAAAATGTGTTGATACTGTATTAATGTTCTCCAAGAATCAGACTTTTCAATATGTTTTAACATTTAAATGTGATGATTGCATTGAATCGAAGAATAAGACCAGACATTTTGACAATTCATTGCTATCCCTGTCATTTTACATCATTTTTATTCACAACAAAAGTGCAGCCTAATTATGAGTTACAAAAAAATGTATGTGACATATCATGAATTGGTATTAATGTTTTTTGTGGTAAGTCAGTCTCAAGGATCATGATTTCATTTCCATTGATTAGGAATCTTTCTATCTCTGCAAGGCTTACTAAAATATGTACTATGATATACAGCAAATAAATAAAAAGAGAAATGGGGAATATGTCAACGAGACAGCAACCAAACCAAATAAACAATCAAAAAATATAAAAACATTAGGAGAGGACTGAACCACAAAAAAATTTTAAATATAATATAGCAATCAGTTTAATTGATTGATTGTTGGTTGCTTAACATCCAGTGGCAAATATTTCATGTATGTTCAGGAACATTTCAGTTTAAGGTCTATGATTCAGACAATAATAATTATAGTTGGTATTTACTTGGACCACATAAAACTTCAGCCATGAGTAACAACATTTTAAATATAACAAACAGAAGTACATATTTTCATGTATATGGTAGTATCATAGATTGTTTGTTGGTAGTATCATAGATTGTTTGTGGGCTGAGCCTTAACTACTCAAAATTTACCTTTTAATTCATCACAAATATTGTACACTATGATTTTTACCACCTCCAAACCTCTTTCTTTGGAATCTTTATAAAACTGTTTGATTCATATCATCACCATTCAGTTGGTTTAAAACCTCATACAAATTTCCCTCTTTTTAATCATGTAATGCTGAATCAGTTTTTTGTCTATTCAATGTGATTCCAAGACCAAAATTCCATTATTCTTAGTAATGGGATTCCACTGGTACTGATTCAGTAACCACAAACAAAAGTACCACTTTATTGTTGTAAGTTATAAACCTGTTAATCAGGAGTTATCAATTATTAATACAACCAATTCTATAGTGAACAAAGAAATACTGTCACAAATGCTTCATTAACATTGTGTTGTCACTTCTGATTCCAAGATTTTAAGTTATATAACCAAATGGCACATAAATAAATCAAATGAAAAATCTACCTTTGATATACATTCAAAATGTAAAACTAACCAAAATTGAGCCAAAGTAGTCAATAAGAAGAGATTAAATACTATTCATCTTAATAATAACACATACATTTGTGTATTTTCAATACATCAAAATGTGCAAAAATTTTAGGACAATTTTGATACAATGTTACAAATTTTACATGTTTTTTTTTAAATTTTTGTTGAGCTGGCTTTATTATTTTATATTTTTTACATTACCATGATTACCCAAGATGAAATAATTTGTGTCTGAAAAACAATACAGCTATGTAAAATTTGTCAAAATCTATCAAGATAGCAGTTTTTAGTCATAGTTAATAAATATATACAGTATGTACAAATGTATCATATGTTCAGAATATCGCAATATGCCATAAATGTTGGTCAAATTATAAAGTACCAGATGAAACTGTGATTTTCATAAACATTGTGATTTTTTTTTTTAATTGGTGTAAAACAAGTAAAGAGGAAATTTGCCATACCCCTTTTATGCAATTTTTTACTTGTCAGAAACAAATATAGTTCAGTTGCATTCTAAGTACTCTGGTTTAGGATTATAGGTTTATTGCTCAGAACTCAAACTTTCCTAAATTGACCCCTTGTGTCAAAATTAAACAGAAAAGCAAAATTGGTTCTCTATGAAGCTTACATGTATGTACATGTCCTATCAGTAAAAAAGAGAACAGAATATTCTTAATTTTGTTCCATTAACCCAAATTTACACATTTGATTACACTTTCTTTTTTCCAGCCACCCAATTTAATGAGAGGACATCTACCCGGAGTTGCCCACAGAGTATGCATCCTGAACATTAACAAACATGTGTCTGATACTAGAGCATCGGAAGATCCCCACTGTTTTGTTACAGTAAATTGGTGTAGTATGGCTCTAATTAAGATTACTGTTTATCTCCTGAGTACAGACAATCCTTCCATACATCTTACATCATACATTCCATTCCTCTCTTCTTCATCAAATAATCAATATTTTTTTTTTGTTTATTTATCTAATCATGCTTATCGATATCAATACAGATCATTTCCTGTAAATATATTCAAACTGATTTTATGTTAATCATGTTAGTATGATCATGATAATTTTTCTTTAATTCTCAAAAAACATATAAATGAGAAAAACAAGCTTGCTTTTCAATCGTTATTCCATCAAAATACAAAGAACTGTCAAAAAGATATCAGACTTGCTATGAAATTTTTCTTAAATCCCTGTTACTGATTCCAACTAGAACTGAGACTGTAACATTGGGGATCTTAACATTCAACCTGGTATCCGCCTGTTTGCGATCCCATGGCCATCTGCTTAATTATCTTTTTAGATTCTGCTTCAAATTTTGTATAAATTGCTATAACATTTCATGAAGGATGATAGTAAGACAACATATGAATGATAAACCTCATATATGGTAGGATGTTTGGTTAAGATATATGAAGATGATTTGAATTATTTTGCCATTTTAATACTATTATTTTGTGGGACTATAAATCTTTAAACATTTTAAAAATAACAAAAAATACACATTGACATACAAATCCTAATGACGATATCACACACACCCCAAATGGTATGTACATGTACATAAGTCATTTGAATGATAGGATATATATATACCGGTACTTGCATGAAGATGGTTATTATTTGTGCTGCAATTCTAATACCCCTAGTTCTGTAAGATTTACATCCCTTTGAAATGTCTCAATGCCATCATACATAAACCATCTTGTAATTACATGTATACACATTGTATATATTCTCCTATGGTTTAAGCTACCACTGTTTAAGCTAACACGTAGAGTATCATATTCTGGTGGTTTGATATCAATATTTCTATGTGAGTTATATCCTTTTAATATTTTGCATAAATATTACATAGTGATTTGTACTTCCTTAGAAGCATGGGGGATGATTTAACTATTTTCCAAATGGAGCCCCATCTAGTCGTATAGTCACTGTCAAGTGTCTAACAACAATCCTGTTGTGACAGAAGACATTTAGACTTTCTCTAGAATCAAAATCGGGAAAATCATTGTAAACATTTGTGAAAATAAGCTTAAGGTGGAACACATCCTCCACAATTTCACCAAAGTTTAAGCCCATGAGACTCCTTTTATCTATTACATGTACAATGTAGTTTATAAAGTCAAACTATACAATTCCTTATTATTCCAGTAACTGGTAATTCTAATGGTTAGGCAGATTTTATCAATAGAATGTGTACCTAAGGTAAACCTTTGGTAGGACAATGTACATGTAGGATTATGGTATGAACTTTTAACTATTTTTTTTCTTTTTAAACATGATTTTCACATACATCTGACTCAAATATTTAGTTCTTTTACACTTCTCCATCAAATTAAAATCATTTAATTTAAACTCAGCAATTGACACATCTTATACCTTTCTAGGACTTGAGGAGCTGATCACTTTTCTCAAACCTGTGAAGCAGAACTATTCTACCCCTACCATCTCATATTTTAGAACATTTCTAACTTAGGAAACATGACCATTAAAAATAAATGGGGATTTCCCTACATGAGTACAATGTATGAACATCTTTAACTTTTCTAATCTATGGTTTTTACATAATCAATTTATTGATGCCTACTCATCGACTTTGTTGGCTAATATCATTTTTTTTTAAATGCAAATTTGTGTAAATTGATAAATATTTGGAGAAAATTTGTTATAAAAAATTGAGAAAAAAAATTTCAATCCTTGCAATTTATAGTTAATTTTGTCCCTAATTTTTTTTTTTTTTTTTTTTACATTCAATGTAAACATAATAAAAAGCATCAAATTTTATAGCAAATTATTTTCTTCAATGAGGTGATCTATTTGAAATAGTTTATCTTTAGCTCTCTGAAAATAGAAAATACAATGCAAACATTTTCATTTCCATCCTTTAATTCAGCATCAGTAACCAACAGGAGGGTGCCATGTTTATCAATCATCCATTGATAAAACATCAATAATTTATGAATGCTTACACAGATTTTATAATAAAGGTTTCCACAAGAAATACAAAGTTCTTACCTGGACCCTTATTGTCCATTTTTGGATCTTAAAACTGAGAAAAATCCTAAAATAATTTTTGCTACAAATCGTCAAATTCGTCCATTTTTGTCTTTTTTCTTGTATCATCATCCGGGGTTTTCTTCCATAATATTGGTATATTTTTCATCTTTCCATTTGTAAATTGCGGGAAAAACTATATTTCACTTCTTTTCACGGTAAATAAATGTTACGGTAATCCATCGACATACGACACTGAAGTAAAGGTACACTTGTGTTCGCTGTACCGTGAAACGTATAAGTGTGCCGCTTGATCAAATTTCGGGCACCTGTTTTCAATTTGAGAATGTATGTCACCGAAAATTAATTGAATAATGGAAAATCATTGATTAAAATATAACATTTGTGAAGTGCCATAATAATTTGCCTGATGCTATTTGTTTGTATTTTAAAATAATGCTATTTATAATAAAAGTAACGGAGTAAATATTCATTGCGAGGCTTCATCGATCAGCGGAAATGGCGGAAGGTCGAATGAATTTGGCTGCTTTGCAGCAAAGAGATCCGTATATAACGGACATAGTTGATACAGCGTCTCAAGTTGCCTTATATTCCTTTAGTTCGAAGTCAAGTGAATGGGTTTGTGTCAATCATTCCACTGATTAATAAGCATGTTTCTGTATAAACACCCTCCACTTTGCTACTTGTCATATTATTATGATAAATCTGCTATTTTTAACTTGTAAAAAATAGTTTTTCTTTACACTCGCTACATGACATTGTGAAATAAGGTGTCTCTATAGATTATTTACACATCAGATATGAGTTTATTTGTATTATGATAAATACACTGCATTTAGTGGTAATATCTTTACATGATGATGATACATTGTCAACTGTCATTGTACATGTATGATGTATAATAAAACACACTTCATTTAGTGGTAATATCTACATATACATGTACAATTCTTTGGAATTATTTCATTCATTCCATTAGTGACCATTAGTTCATGTATATTTAAAAATATGACCAAAAAAATGCATGGACTTACAAAATAACTGGGTTTGAAAAACTAAATGCATCATTGATACTTTTCATATTTAATCATACAGATACTTTAAACTGCTTCTTTTATATTTCTTCCATAATTTGTTCCAAGTAGATCATATCTTTCATTGGAAAATGAAGTAATTTTGTCCAGTCTGTCTTAAATCTCTGATTCAGTTAATTGTTTTGCAAACATTTAAATTAATATATTTGTATAAAATTGAGAATGGAAATGGGGAATATGTCAAAGAGACAACAATCCGACCAACGAGCAGACAACAGCCGAAGACAGTATATATTTTGGGATTCCATCATAGCTATATTGAGTAAAAATCAGATCTTTCAGAGTTCTTGAAAAGTGGTGGTCTGAAGGTTTTAACCACCACAATTTTGCAAAGATCGACACAATCTTGGTATTTTTCAATAGAAATAATAGTGAGGACCAACAGATTTTCTTCAAGGACCACAGGGAAAAAAAAGATTTTTAAAACTCTGAATTCTTTAATATTATTAGAAAATTCAGTTAAATGGTATCTGAATTCCCATTATTCATTTACATCCAAATTTTGATTAACAAGTGTTATTGATAATTGCATTCTGTGTACATTGTATCTTTAATGAATAAATCTTAAGTTAATTGTTAAATATACTGTTTTTCTTTGATTAAAAATTTCTTCATTTGTTTCTGATGTGGTGGGAAGAACTAGTTTCTCATTGTCTGGCAAGTGAATGTTTACACATATATGCATAACTTGGAGAGTAGCTGTTTTCGTTCAAATGAGAACCAAAAAAATGGGGGGAAAAGAAGTGAATATGATTTTATTGCATTAAGCTATGTACAATCAAAATGTTTGGATTATTTTTGCTCTATATTTACTGGAATTTGCATTTTAAATGAATTCGAGGCAATAAAAACATTTCCTGCAATTTGTCAAGAAATGATGCTATCCCACTATGCATCAGTTCATTCTAACATTCATTAAAAAAGTATATGTCATTGTGTTTTGACTGGTGAGCCAGGATTCCAGGCTATTTTACTACTGGCTGTTTAGATATTTGAAATACCATCCTCTTCTTGAACGGTGTTTTGTGAGTTCACCCAATATAGTGCAGTAAGATGTACATTCTTCAGATCATATACATGTCCTTGTAAAGCAATTTATTAATTATATTATACTCAGAGTCAGATACAAAATTATCTAAATAACTAAATAGATATATATGTGTGTATGTAATACCATACTTTTCAGGACAACCATTTTATCAAAAATAATTAAGTTGAAGTAAGAAGTTCCTTCTTAAGGGAATGTACAATCATTGATTTTCCCCTATTTGCCCTTGTTAAATTGGTATGTTTGAAGAAAAAAATAGGCAGGATATACCTTTGCGGAGTTCGCGAAAAGTGGTGTCCATATATATAGGGTTTGACAACCAAAATTGTGTAAAGGACTGACACTATTTTGGTGTTTTGCAATACAAATAATAGTGAGGACCAGCAGATTTTCCTCAAGGACCACCAGGGAAAAAAGATTTTGTGAACTCTGCCTTAGTTTCAAGTAAACAAACACTTGGCATGAATAAAATTTTATCCTGTCCAGTACTAGTCTACAGTAAAAATTACAAGCATTAGTAACTAGGTCGATGCATGTTTCTGTAATATTTCATAGGAACACCCAATCAAAAAGAATTGTGCCTTAAAACACCCAATCAAAAGGATGGTGCCTTAAAACACCCGATCAAAAGGATGGTGCCTTAAAAAACTCAATCAAAAAGAATGGTACCTTAAAACACCCAAGATATACATGTTAATGACTGAAAAAAAATATGCAACGAAATGCAGGGTTTATTTGCTACAACTGTAAAATCCAAGGGCATTATATTTTTGTCCTATTTTAACATGAAACCAGATGTGCTGTACTATGTTTTGGTTTAACCACACATTTACAGTCAGTTTTATGACCAAGGGGAAATAACTCAATTCACAATATTGCCAAAATACATACATTGTGTTTCTGTACTTCATACAATGTAACGTATAATAATAATTTAAATTAAAGATTAAACAATGCATATATTTAAAGCATTCTTTACATTTGTACAGTTCAAAATTATTTTCAGTTTCCTTATAACTCATTTTATGTGTTTTTTGAAAATTTTTAGTGAAATTTCTGAGAAGAAAATCTGAACATGATAAATTGATTTTGTGTCCATACTGAAAGTTCAGAAATTTTTTGCAGCAAGTACAGAATTTGGACAAGTAAAATATCATGGACACTAACTCGAATTTCAAGTTGTAAAAAAGTTAATGTTGAAACTTTGTATGGACTTTTTTTCCTGGTTATTTATTTTCTTGTGAAATTATAAACACAGACTAACAGTTAGAGGTACTACTTCTACAACATACCTGCCAACCTCTGAAACCTTCAAAGAGGGAGATCTCCCTCTCAGCTATGACAGCTGAGGGGGAGATTTTGCGCGAACGACATTTTCAAGTGAAATATATGACATGTTTATTTATTCATCTACGACACACATCTAAGAGTTAATAGATATACTTTGTTTCTTTAAATATGGTTATATCCTACAGATTGGTGTGTTGTTTGTTTCTTTCCTATTTCTTCATTTTTCACATTTGTATCCAATCAGGACAACTTTACAATCCAGATACCTCTGTATGATACAGAGTGCAACCATGTTGTCTCAGATGGTGTATTATGTGTGTGCACATGAATATTTCACAACTTTGATTCAATACATTTCTTATAAATTTCAATATAAACATTGAATTGAAGTATAGATCTTTTAAGATATTTTTAAAATATAAATATTTTTTTTGTCTTAACCCTTTCGCCGATGAGTCCCGGTTTACCGGGATTCACGCTTCAGACAGCTGACGATGAGTCCCATTTGACCGGGATTGGAATACCTCTTTTATATTTCCCGCTCAAAACAGTGCAAACACGAGTTATCTTTCTTTGTTGAATACCCGGATGAAAGTGTAAACATGGCGCTTCCGTTTGTTGAAAACCGTGTTAAAATCAGAGGAAATTTACGGAATTTACGAGAATTTGTAATGAGGGAACATTTTTTTTGAAAGAATATGGAAGAATTGAAGCCAAACTAGCCAAAATATAGTTACGATACTGTTGTCAGGTCATTAAAGATTGCATATTTTGGCGTTAATATTGATTCACTTATAGGGTCTTTGCATCGGCACTAAACACATTTATTTAAAAACCAGTTGTTGGCATGACACAGGTTATGTTCTTCTCATATATGTTATGATGGTATGATACTAAACCCCTAACGGGAAGGATTGTGCCTGATATTCATATGATGAAGACATAATCTTTCAATCAGTTTAATTGAAGTCTGGAGCTGGCATGTCAGTTAACTGCTAGTAGTCTGTTGTTATTTATGTATTATTGTCATTTTGTTTATTTTCTTTGGTTACATCTTCTGACATCAGACTCGGACTTCTCTTGAACTGAATTTTAATGTGCGTATTGTTATGCGTTTACTTTTCTACATTGGCTAGAGGTATAGGGGGAGGGTTGAGATCTCATAAACATGTTTAACCCCGCCGCATTTTTGCGCCTGTCCCAAGTCAGGAGCCTCTAGCCTTTGTTAGTCTTGTATTATTTTTAATTTTAGTTTCTTGTGTACAATTTGGAGTTTAGTATGGCGTTCATTATCACTGAACTAGTATATATATTTGTTTAGGGGCCAGCTGAAGGACGCCTCCGGTTGCGGGAATTTCTCGCTGCATTGAAGACCTGTTGGTGGCCTTCTGCTGTTGTCTGTTCTGTGGTCGGGTTGTTGTCTCTTTGACACATTCCCCATTTCCATTCTCAATTTTATAGTATACTTTTTTGACATAAAATGTCGTTTTATGTACAAAACACTTGGAATGGACATCGTTCAGTGTAAGGAATTTGTACAGCCTCATTAAATTTTTCAAAATTTTGCCGTTTTGGGTTAAAAAATTACGATTTTGAGTCTAAGAGCAGAATTTTGAGAATTTCACCTAGATAATTCCGAAAATTTGAATATTTTATGAAGAAAAATTATCAAAACATGAACAAAACTGTGAACATGGTGTTAGTGAATTTAATAAAGACACAAATAACTACAGACAAGTTTTTATTGACATTTATTATGAAGATCTCCCACTTGAGTAATAGTAGCCAGGGAAGCCATCGTCTCAGAGTAGCTTCTGTCTGGGCAGCTATCGGTGAAAGGGTTAAGGCATACAAAATCTTTCATTTGCCATCCTTTTATGATTCTTTGTTTGATTTGTATTTAGTTTATATTGTTTTATCAATTCACATTATTTTAAGAAGGGTAACTTAAAACAGGATTAAACAGGGGAAGTAACCCGAAATTTCTTTGAAGTATAACACAAAGCTTGAAGCAAAAGTCGTTAATGATCGTTAATTAGTACTATATTTGACACCCAAGCTGTCAAGTGAAGCCATTCAATTTCACATGGTCTGTGATTTACAGGTAAAAACAACCATAATCAGTGACACAAAAACGTAATTATTGTTGACTTGTCATTCAAGGTTGAAATATCCAAAAGCGGGAGATTCTATACTCCCGCGCGGGAGGGTACCGGCAAGCGGGAGATTTCGCCATTTGAGCGGGATTCTCCCGCTCAAAACGGGAAGGTTGGCAGGTATGTCTACAAGTTATTTTTATTAACTTGAAGAAGTAAATATCAATATACTTATATAAGTAAATTTGTAAGATACTTATACAAGTGTATTTTATTTACTTGTATAGGTAAATTATTTTAATGGCTTAGTTACGTCCCTTAGACATTCAGATTTTTTTACTTATACAAGTAAAACAGTCATTCTATCTTCTTTTCTTGAATTTCTCAGGATTTCTTTGCTCTAATAAAATTTTTAATTGTCTATACTTTGCAGATGTCTTTACTCATCATGTAAGTGTAATTTCATGGACAATGAAAATCTCATATGTCTGTTATCTTCAAAACACTGCTCATTTACAAGCCTCCAAGGGGCAATTTTTGAAGGCCTTGCCCTATTACTTAAGATCTTTGCGCAATTAGTTTCTTTCTTGAATTAAGGAGATGAAACGTTGAACTTCAAAAATTATGAGCTTACCCAGAGAAAAATTGTTTAAGGCATATTTTTACATCCCAAAACTAGAGAATTTTAGGGATTGTAAAAAAAAATTACTTATATAAGTAATTATTTTGAGAAAATTAAGGGGAGATTATTCAAACCTTATTAGCAAATATGAATATAACAAATTGTCTTATATAAGTGTATTATTATTTACTTCTTCAAATAAATAAAATTAACTTGTACAAGTAGTACCCCTGACTGACTAATGGCCTGAGAACACAGTTATTTCGTAGTGCATTTCTTTTAGACAATAAAAGAAAATTTAAAAAATTGCACCTGAGCAATATCTCAAAAAAGATTTTTACAGTGTAGTGTACTACTTTTGGAACAAATGATATCAAAATTATAGAAGAGTCTACCAGCTCTTTTAATATGCAAAATATGGACAATTCTATGTTACGGGGTCTATAACAGGGCTTCAAAAAAATATTGTGCCACCCAAACTTTTTTTGTCTTATCCTGATTTTAATCCCTGAAGACTCAGTAACAAAAGGCAATCATGGTAATCAGTTGAGCATCATATAAACAATGATTGACATAAAAACGATATTTAACTTGACTTTTGATACAAATTCGATGTACTGACGTAAACTGTTAACTTGACATTGCATCATTCAAAGTGTGCAACGTAAGCGTACTAATATTTATTTGTGCAAAATTACGTCTTCAGAATCTTTACCTTCATTTTTTTTAGAAGGCACATTGTCTATTACCGGATGTTGACTTGACAATGGTAAAACACAGACCAGAGACAGATACGTAAAATCCGTGTACGTTTATAAAGCACAAATGAGTTTAAGTAGCTCTTTCCACGTTATTTCTTCAAGCAAATATTTGAAATGAACCATAGATGAAGGTATCAATGATAATTTTAGCATTTTCCAACTGTCCGACAACTAATTAACCTTTATAGTAATGAGAGGGTATTAAAGTAGGGTTTGTTTTGATAGTACTTATTTACTACATGTATGTCACTTTTATGACTGGAAATGTGGCTGTTAAAGGCAAAAGGTCAGGTCAAAAAGATCGCAAAAACTTCAATTTTTTTCTGAATTATGTTCAAGTGGCAAACCCATTTTAATTGTCCGTTTCAGGTTTGGCACAACAAGTCATAAATATATAATTTATTAGACAAGTTGACCGTTTTGGAAGCCCTGGTCTATAATTCAGTTTGATAGCTTCAGACATACTAATTTTTGACCTTTTTTAACATGACCAAATCATTACTTTTCATAAAAATTCAGCACCTAATTTTTTTAACTTGTAATTTCATCCCTCTACTTAATATTTCATGCATAAAATATAAAGAAATAAATTTTGAAAGTGTATGAAAAAATTTGCAAGTTATACACTGTCCACACTAGGACTAGATTTGTAGACAACAAAAATCAAAGGACCATAACTGTGTCCTCAGACCTAATATAGGAAATAAAGTCTGGCAGACACATTTTATTGCCCGACCATTCTTACTTTTTCACTGGAATTACCAAAAATACAACACAACATATCATCAGTTTACTATCAATGTTAGAAGTTTGCATTGTTAAGGGTCAGAAAAGCTTGTGTCACATGCATCTTATCCTTAAACCTCCAAATGGTATAAGTATATTGATATTGAGTAATGATATTCAATTCAAAACTTGTTTAAGATACAAATATATGCTAAAGACAAACCTAGTTTCATATGACCTTCTTACGTCAGATTCCAAATTGTAAATGGTAGATTTAAGAATTAAAATCATCTGAAATAGTTGTTATATAATAAATTGTTCTATAGCAACCTTAAATATGATTATGTATTTTGCCTCTTGTTACACATGTGTATGTGTCTGAGTATTTCAAAATAAAGTATTGTATTGTTATTATACTTAATAACTAAACATATGTTGCATATTTAATTGATTTATTAGGTTAATCAATTTAATGGAAACTTGTTAAGGAGATTATCAATTTATTACATAATTCAGTTTTCCAATTATCCTGTTGTACAGGTAAAATTACGTAATTTGAAAAAAATACATATTACAATAAGATTTTCCCATCATTGGATAATAGATGAATGTATTAATCCAAATTACATGAATAAACTGACATTGACTGATAATACACAAATTTATTTGTTCTCCAGCTGTTAGATGGGAGATAACTGCTTGTGTATTTTTTAGTTGTTTGCTCTGTCATCACTTCAGATTTTAAAATAGGACAGAATTCTTAAATGCAATTTAAGGCATATAATGAAACTTTAGATGTGTAAATGCCTTGCAAAGGGGACATACACAAATATACATTTATAACTGTTCATTCTGCTTTATAATAAAGTTTGCATTCTGCTTTATAATAAAGTTTGTGATTTCCTACATGTTTTAAGTATACAAAGGGAGACCATTCAATCTCAGTTATCACAAATAAATTATAAAGAGAACTTTAACAAATATACTTTTGTAACTGTTCCTTATGCTTCATAACACAGTTCTGCTAGAATAGACTCTTGTATAATATAACAGATTTTGTAAAATAAATGAAAATTATAAAGATAATCAATTTATGTATCCAGGAGTTCATTTAGGCACATTCTTTTTGAAAATAATAGAAATTTTGACCTTAAAGATTTAAGTTGTGGGATTATGAATTGAAATCTATACAAATAAGTTCTAACATCATATTCCTTTCATCATCTGTAAAAGGTACATGAAGTTCTAAACTAAAATAACATTAAGTTTTTACCAGCTGTTTAGTTCAAATAAAAGCAAACACTGAATTTAAAAATCTTGAAGTGGGACTAATGCATATCTTTTGTCCCCAAGGCAAAGAAAATTTTATAGAAAATTATAGATAGGGATTACTATCTGGCGGTTGCATAAACTATTTGTATAAAGCTTTATCTTTCAGAGGGTAGAAGACCTGGATGCTTCATTTCTTGTATACAGATGCCTTATGTCACAATGTTTCTGTCTGTCATATATCCATTGTCCTTGACCTCATTGTTATGGTTCAGAGAATGCTTAAAAAAAGTGTTTAGTTTTTATGTCATCTGAAGTTATCTCTTTTTATATCTTTAAGACTTTTAACAGAAAATCAATCATAGTCTGTAAAGCAGTTGAGACATTTCAGCATCATCTTCGCTAGCCAAGGGTTATGATCCAGTCCCTTCCTCTCCACCCTTGGTGGATAAGATAGAATTTGGGATCTACGAGGTAATAATTTCCATTGGTCGCAATTGTAATTGGCTGCATCCAGTCAAAAAGCGCCTTTAAGATGATCATTTGTAAATGAACAACTGCCACGTGCTGATTGTGCAACATGTCTTTACCCCCCAAAACATACTACGACATTTAGTGACAATTTTAAAGTTCTTAATCAAATAATAGAAGTTCTTGGGTATGTTTTTTGCGCAAATGTTGGAATGTCAATGTAAATTTTTAGTTCCAGCTTTACGAAGTTTGTAAATACCAGAAGCAACCATTTTTACACCTCCACATTGAAGAGAGTTCAAGGGCTGCCATTGGTCAAGAGTGATGTAGTTGGAATGGGCGTGACTTATCTACTGATCGATGGCGCAACATTGTTATCACAAATGTTGGCTTAATCTGCCAAGGGTGGAGAGGAGGGGACTGGATCGTAGCCCTTGGCTAGCGAAGATGTTTCAGCATGTGCACTCTTGTTTCAATCACGCACCCTGCCCAACTTTACCTTACCCTAGTGGAAGAGAAACTTTTCAACTAAATAACATTTATATATCCCTTTGATAATAGTTTAAATTTGTATGTTTGGATATATACTGCTTTTTGTGATAATGCTAGATCAACTGGCTCGCAGCATCACTGGTGAAGTTTCTCCACTTCTAATGTAATTTTTACTTACCGGGTACATTTACACTTGAATTGGTCTTATAATACTCAATCTTAATACTCAAAAAGAATATTTTTCAATGGAACATTCTTTTCTGTTCATAGAATTGTTCCTAACCAAAGCTATAAAATGTTAATAATGTTGTTAAACCTTATTATATGTTTATTTATTGAGGACGAAGAGAGATCTTCATCATTTTAACTCTTCTTCAGCAGAGTTTTTATGCCCCCGCAGTAGATTAAGTTTTACCCTTGTCCGTACGTACATCCCAAAATTGGTTTCCATTCTCTAACTTTAGTTTGCCTCAACCAAATGTTATGAAACTTATACACAATGCTTAACACCACAAAACACAGATCAAGTTTGAATTTTGGTGGCGTCACTTGTACTGTTCTAGAGTTATGCCCCTTTACAAATGGTGAAATTGCTGAATTTTTCATTTCCATTCTCTAACTTTAGTTTGCCTCAACCAAAAGTTTTGAAACTTATACACAATGCTTATTACCACAAAACACAGATCAAGTTTGAATTTTGGTGGCATCACTTTTACCGTTCTAGAGTTATGCCCCTTTACAAAGGAAAAATTGCTGAATTTTTTATTTCCATTCTCTAACTTTAGTTTGCCTCAACCAGTTGTCATGAAACTTATATATACACAATACTTATTATTATAACAAACCACAGATCAAGTTTGAATTTTGGTGGTGTCACTTTTACTTTTCTCAAGTTATGCCCCTTTACAAATGGAAAAATTGCTGAATTTTTCTTTTCCGTTTTCTAACTTTAGTTTGACTCAACTAAATGTTATGAAACTTATACACAATGCTTATTACCACAAAACTTAGATCAAGTACAAATTTGGGTAATGTCACTTTTACAGTTCTTGAATTATGTCCCTTTATAACATTATATGCAACTGGGGGCATCATCTGTGTCCCTTGGACACATTCCCCATTTATTTTATTTTCACAACATAATATTGCACTTTTATGATGGTTTATAAGTACATGTATATGATAATTATTATTGGTAAGACACAATCATTAAAAAAGGAAAAATTCAATTGAATAAGATAATCAATTTGTACATTATTTCACATTTTTTTCTAATGAAAATGTAAACAAGATAACATAATCTGTTAAATCAGCTGATAAACTTGTCTTTTTGAAAGGTTTTTGAAATGGAAATCCAAAAAATTGAAAGTTATGATATCCATGTTGAAGTGTCAATTAGAATGATAACAGCTTTTGCAAGAAAGATAACTCTGTTACATCTCTTACTACTTTTGTAGAGTTTCTTCCCTTTGTGCAGATGCATTTGAATGTGTATGCCAATTTTCTTTTTTTTTAAATGACCCCATTACTTTAACCTTTGAATTTAAGATGTATTTTTATAGAATCGATCAAAGAGGATGATTATATAAGAGAAGTTCTTCCAAATCTAAGTGGAGTAATTAATTATATTTACAAACAAAAATATCAGTTGATTGGAAAAACAGTTGGATAAATTTTATGACTAAAAACTTAAAACATATCATGTACATTTTGTATATTGTTAAGTATTGACATTTATATCCCAAAAAGACAGAAAAACAGATTTTTGGTAAAGTTTATATAATTTTCTATATTTCAAGCACCTTTCAGCCTAATGAAAACATATGTTGTGCTGTTACACCACTGTCCCAGGTTAGGGGGAAGGTTGAGTGCTCACAAACATGTTTAACCCTGCCACATTCTTTATGTGCCTGTCCTAAGTCAGGAGCCTGTAGTTCAGTGGCTGTCATATTTGTTTTTTCGTAAATTGTTTTGTTATAGGTTAGGCAGTTATTTTTCTCATTGAATTGTTTAATATTTTCTTCTCATGGGCCTTTTATAGCCGACTATACGGTATGGGTTTTCTCATTATTGAAGGCTGTACGGTTGCCTATAATTGCTTACATCAACTTTATTTGAACTTTAGTCTTAGGTGGATAATTGTCTCAATCGCAATCATACCACATTTCCTTATTTTATATAGTGATTTGACAAAGCTACTTTTTACTTGCTGTTTTGATAATTATTTAGTCAAACGATGGAAATAATTTGTAAAGGTCAGGTGTGTGTATCATTACTATAAAACAAAAGCTTCCACAAATATTAAACAGGCCACTTCCAGATCCATAGTTTTATATCTTATTTGAATTTTAAAATCTATATTCTTTTGTTTATGTAATAGATGCAGCTAACTTATCAATTTATAATTAGTGAAAATAATAAAATTAAGAATGGAAATGGGGAAAGTGTCAAAGACACAACAACCCGACTGAAGAGCAGAAAACAGTCGAAGGCCACCAATAGAAAATCCCGCATAATGTATAATATTATCAACCACACATGCTTGTGTATTTTCATATCATGCCATTAGCCTCAGATTGGAAATAATAAATTCTTGGTTCTTCAATGCAGCATATAACATCATTAATTCATTTAAAAAATTTTTTCTCAAAAGTGATGTCATGTTTTAAGGCTTAGCTATTGGGAAAAAATGTTGTTAAAATGGAAATGCAGCATCTTTTCCTTAAAAAAATATGGTTAATTACACTAGCATTGAAAAGGAAATGTCAATAAGGATATCACTGATCAAAATATAATATTAGAGGTCATGTAAGGTCAGAATTTGTAATGAGGAAAACAGACAAGAAATGACAAATGATTTATCAAATACTGGTAGTAGACATAGTGTTTTGTTGTAAGTCCCAATGGAAACCTTAGAGGAATGTTCAGAATAGGAAGAGACTTGTGTAGATTGTTTTTAATTAGTTTATAGAGAGAGAGACAGGCCTTGATCATGCTATAAATTACTATACCTCCATCTGGAGACAAAGATATGTATATATTTGTTAGATATCTTTATTCGTTAAAGTCCTTTTTATACGACTGCAAAATTTTTTTGGGGTTCGTATAATGCTATGATGTTGTCGTCGTCGTCCAAAGACACATTTGGTTTCCGGACAATAACTTTTGTTGAAGTGAATCTCTATGAAATTTTACCAGAAGGTTCAATACCACAAAAGGAAAGTTGGGATTGATTTTGGGGGTTTTGGTACCAACAGTTTAGGAATTGGGGACCAAAAAGGGGCCAAAAACAAGCATTTTTGTAGTTTCCAGACAATAACTGGTGTGTAAGTGTATGGATCTCTCTGACATTGTACCACAAGATTCCATATCACAAGGGAAAGGCTGGGATTGAGTTTTGGGGTAATTGCCCCAAACATGCAGGAATTAGGGGCAAAAAAGGGACCAAAAACAAGCATTTTTCTAGTTTCCAGACAATATTTTGTGTTTAAGTGTATTGTTCTCCCTTAAATTGTACTACAAGGTTCCATACTACAAAGGGAAGGCTTGGATTGAGTTTGGGGGTAATTACTCCTAGGGGGGTTCAAAAAGTTTGGGGGTTCCAATTTTTTTGGGGGCTCATACTTTTTTTTCTTCAAAATTTTTGAAAATTTTAAAGAAGAAATCTTCAATTGCACAGTATTGCGCAATAGATTTTTAAGCTCTTTGACCACATTTATTTTGTGTCTTGCCCCAACTGTTCAGGGTTCGACCTCTGCGGTCGTATCAGGCTGCGCTCAGCGAAGTATTTTATTTTAATTTTATGCTGCATCTTTCAATGCAAAGGTACAGTGTAGTCAACATTGAACAAAGAATTCCGCTTTAACCTTTTCTAGGGCCCCCATCTTGAAATTACACAGCGAGGTGTGAGCTTTTGCTCCATAATGAAGGCCTCACAACTCTGAGCAAGGGCATTGAATGATATGAAGTAAGATCCATACTCTGAGCAATAGGGCATTGAATGGTTTGATGTAAGATCCAATGTCTTTGATTAAACAATAATGAATTTGTCTAACTTAATTATTAAGGAACCATTAAATTTGTTGTCTTGAGCACTGCTTTATAGTTTTGATTGTATTGGATTTTTTGCCAGTTTTTTTTTTAAATAGAATACATCATAGATCTAGTTATAAGCCATGAAACAGATGATGAACAATGAATCTGTATTACCTGTGATGTAAAGTACATAAACACATCATGATCTCTATTCTTCTGTTTATAAGGAGGTCGAACAAGGTCACTAATAGAACAGTGTGCCTTATAGCTTTATAAATACTCTAGGGACACAGTTTTTGAAAGTTTTAACTCTTATGTGAGAATTGACATTAAAATAGGTTATTTGACCGATTAATTGAAGAGTTATATTCTAAATTATAATGTAAAAGTGTCCCAAAACAATTGAATTGTATTTTGTATGTCTGAGGAAGACATGATATGTATGATTTATTATGTTCTAAATGGTTCTCTGTTGTAAAAAATGGCATATGAAATTGTGTCTGAAATAAAATGTTTATAATTTCTAAAAGTTCAGATGTAAACCTAATGTCACATAGGACTTGTAGTACACTTACATTTATTAGAACATCCCAAGGCTTACTACAAAAAAGAATGTCAGATTGTCCTTTTGCTGTTAAAATTTTTTGGAAATTGAAAATTTACTAATTTTATTTATTCTTTTGAATGAAAGGAGAAGTGAGTATGTCAATGAGACAGCAACCTAACAACACAAAAAAACATCAACTTCTGATCAATTTTTAAGGAGAGATATAGAAGTGTCACTCACAAAAATATGTACTGTTCATTTCCATTTAAACAGCAATCAATCATTTAAATCAAGTAAAATTAAGTTTGTCTATGTAGAAAACAAAACGTCCAGTTTGAATATTCAGCCTTCTTATGGTCGTATTATCCTCACATTTATACAACATGTATGTCATATAGTCATTGTATATATATACCTTGACATTGATGACAGTTTGTTTTGTTTTTGCATGTTGGGTTTCTAAGTTACATGATATAAATAAAAGGAGATATACAAAATGTGTAACCTGATATCTCTTATAATTCATAGGATCATCATATATTACATTGCTAGTTTTAAAGATTTTCTCCATTTGTTTTTAATTATCTTTTTTATACTTTTTCAGGAAAGAACAGAAATAGAGGGATCATTGTTTGTATACAAAAGGTAAGTTCGCTTATTTATTAGTATACAAAAGGTAAGTTCACTTATTTATTAGTATAAAAAAATTAATAAAATGATATGTAAAAAGTATAACAAGAATGCCCATAGATACTGACCAGTACAACAGATCATATCAACCAACAGTACCTGACTCCACTGAATTAGGCCTGGATCTGAGAAATCCAGGAATAGGAGTGTGTCCCACAAAAAATAAATCAAACATATTAATGACAAATGTGGATTAAAGTGTTTGAAAAGGGGGCCCAAACTAGACAAAGTTTGGTGTTGAATATGTTAAAAAAAGTGGATTAACCATAAATGTAGCCCCATAAGGGACAGGGGCACCCAGTCACCCTCCCCTAAATCCACCTCTGAATGTAAACCTTTTTTTATGACTAGACAGAATTTTAATCAATGCAACATAATTAAAAATTTGATGTTTATATATATGTGTATTGAAATTAATGTGTTTACCCTAGT
Organism: Mytilus californianus; assembly: GCF_021869535.1. Taxonomy (NCBI): domain Eukaryota; kingdom Metazoa; phylum Mollusca; class Bivalvia; order Mytilida; family Mytilidae; genus Mytilus; species Mytilus californianus. The sequence goes on along the minus strand of NW_026262733.1, from coordinate 525,773 downwards.
TGTAAGTTCTTATAGACAGCAGGTTATGTATTGCATTTGCTGGCAGACTCTCAGAAAGAGAGGAATATACAGACAGGTAAATAGGGAATGTGATGAGATGTTAATTAAACTGGGTAAAAATCTTCTCATCTTGTCCAACATTCTGTCAAACTAGGACTATAAAGTAAATTACCTCTAGGTGTTGTATTTTGGTTTAAAAACCTTTCAATTAACCCTTTTGTAGTATATTACTTGTAAGAATCTGGGATGAATTAAAGATGAGACTTTAATTACACCATTTCCAATCATAGTTTTTGTTTTGCAATTAGATTGTTTTTTAAGATTCTCGCTAGTAATCCTTGTTTCCTGACCTGTTCTGCAATGTAATTTCACATATTAAGTTAGAAATTGGATTTTGATCTGAAAAAGTATCAGATAGAAGCAATGTTTCTGAAAATGAGTTATTACTGGTTTGTTTTAGTTTTTTGTGGGACTTTTTTTATTTTTGAGGGGTAGATAGGTTGAGATTCTTATTTGAAAATCTTTCCCAACTTATAAATTTAAAAAAAATATGCTATATTCAATTTTGACTGTTGATCTTAAGAACTATCACTTTAGATAACAGAAATGGCTTAAATACAGACAAAAGTACCTGGTTTTTTTTACTAAGGACATGTGTGTTAATCTCTATAGCTTATAAAATCCAGAAAAGAACAGAAATATCAGTATACATTTAGTTGAAAAAAGAAAAGAAAATTTTCATTCAAGTTATTTTCCAGCAGCTAGTAAAGAATTACCAATTTTAGAATTTCATGAATATAAAAAAGATGTGGTATGATTGCAAATGAGACAACCCTTCACAAGAGACCAAATGACACAGAAATTAACAACTATAGGTCACCATACAGCCTTCAACAATGAGCAAAGCTCATACCTCATAGTCAGCTATAAAAGGCCCCGAAATGACAAAAGTAAAACAATTCAAACGAGAAAACCAACGGCCTAATTTATGTACAAAAACACTGGATTATATTTTCAAAGCAAACATCAAGCACTGTGAATCGTCAACAAATCCTAAGCAATCTTTCTGTGTTACATTATATTTCAGTTTGATGTAGGAACAATGAAATTTACCCACAATGCATTAGATTTTTAGTTTTGTTCTGATACCAGTTTATTGTCAAATGCATTTATGATATCAAGTATGTGTATTCCCTTATAATATAAATTCACAACCATGAGGGTATCAATGTTAAGAAACAGAAGCATAATTTTATTATAATCTTAGATTCCAAGTTGAATAAGCCGAACTTTTAAGTGAAATTTATATAAATCTTGCAGGTCCAAGCTTTGTAAATAATATAAGTACATTGAATTTATTTCGTTAAGTAGTAAATTATAGGTTCTATAATATTGGGGAAGAATCTGCAGATTTCATGACCTGCAATTTGTTAAAATTCAAAATTTACAGGAACTGAAATCTAACAAGTTGGAAGCTTTGATTGTTGCAAAGGTAAATTTAGCTTCCAATTACAAGTATCTCAAAGAAAACCTTTAATCACTCTGAAGTTGAGATATCCCAAATGTTGCTTTAACAAGGTCAACAAAGCAGGTTTTGCTTCATATAATTAATCAATACAAAAACAAACAGAAATGGTCTATTAATTTATCTCTGATTTCATCCCATAATAAAATTTAAGATCTTCTCTATCAGATGATAATTACATCATATGGGTGTTATTCCATGATATATTGTGCAGTAAAGCACATGACTTGCACCTGAACATGTATCAACAGTTACCATCCATACTGATATCATATCTAATCATCTTAAACTGAAGGGAATATATAGTGACACGTGTATATAAATATTCTGGAGGAAGATTAGGGTAGTTCTAAACCTATATTTATACTTCAATTCATCTTGTGATTGTGTCTTAAAACAAAATGCCCCTTTTTATTTTTTATTTTTTTTTTTTATAAATGGGTTTCCAAAAAGGTTTTATACATTTAATGAGATGAATTTCATCAAAAAGTATTCAATTTAAAACTTTTAAACCAGCTGTGTAAATCTGCATGAGTTTCCAATTTCAATGAAGGGGCTTATAGTTGCAGATGATGAATGATAAAATTGTTTTTCATTGCTTTATATAAGGTGGTTGTGGCAATTATTGGGAAATGCCTGCTTAAATTTTATTCTGCAAATTTTTAGGTTTCTTCAGTTGCAAAAGTACTGTTAATGTTCTGTTTTTAGAATCTTGACTAGAAGATCAGTATCATGTATAGATACTATATGAGTGGTACTGGCCTAGGTAAATTTGTCAGGTAGATCCTATATGAGTGGCCCTAGGTAAATTTGTCCGGTAGATCCTATATGGGTGGTACTGGCCTAGGTAAATTTGTCAGGTAGATCCTATATGAGTGGTACTGGCCCTAGGTAAATTTGTCCGGTAGATCCTATATGAGTGGTGCTGGCCTAGGTAAATTTGTCAGGTAGATCCTATATGAGTGGTACTGGCCCTAGGTAAATTTGTCCGGTAGATCCTATTTGAGTGGTACTGGCCTAGGTAAATTTGTCAGGTTGAGTAGTTTTAGTAATTTATATATCAGTTGAAATCATGTAGATATTAAATTGGAAAGCCAAGAAGTCAAAATGCATCAAGAGCTTCTTGAATTCTTGTTTGAAATGAAATTGTAAAACTTTAATAATACATTTACATTTGTACTACTAACTTCACTTTCAACTGTTGGAAGATTGCTGCTTAAAAAGATGTACATAATCTGTAGATGATCTGACCTAACCAAGATTTGCAGAATTTATGCTAAAAATTATTGGGATAAAAAAGGAACATATGTATGTATGTAAGTTGACCTGTGGAAACTAGAAAGAAAAATGTATAAATCATTAGAATGATAAAATGTGGCCTTTCCATTTGTTTAGGACCTTTGAAAGTGCGTGTTTGATTTATAGATTAATATTGTCCATGATCACAACAGTAGTGTCTGTCCATTGATTTAATATCAACCTCCAAAATAGTGATCAATACAGCATTACTGAAATAGACCAATTTCTCAGGCCTCTTCAGATAATGAAAGCTATGTTCTATAAGTAGACATGAAAGTTTTATCACTCTTAAAAAGGAGAAATGTTTAACTTTAATCATTGTAGCTAATCAGGGATCTTCCTTGCCATGTAATAAACAGATGTGTCAATCATTGTATAAAATGGGACATAGTATATTGTGTTATTCCCAGTGGATAACAGTTCAGTAAAGATTTAATGTTTAGAAAACAAAAGAAGCTTCCATGGGAAATGACAAGTTATCTTCATTGGAAATGAAACTAATCTAAAGATGTTTTATATTACCCAAAAAAATCAATTAAGAATGAGTTATTGAACTTGGATTAAAAACCTGTCATAGTATATAAGACAACAAGCAGTGTTACATACAGAAATACAGTCCAAGATAGATTTATGAAGTTTTTCTTGTAATAATTACTTTCTCTTTGTCCTGTGAAGGAAATTGAGCATTTTCAACAATTTTAGTGGGAAAAGTCTCTTGACTGATGGAAATAGGTCTCTGTTTATTGTTGACTAGAATTAAAAGTTCAATAGGTTTAAGATTAACTTGGTTAAGTTATTCTCAAAATTGTACTTCCTTGATGAGTATAAAAAAATGATGGATATGGAGTGCCGCTATGGATGGATATGAAGTGCAGCTATGGATGAATATGAAGTGCAGCTATGGATGGATATGAAGTGCAGCTATGGATGGATATGAAGTGCAGCTATGGATGGATATGAAGTGCAGCTATGGATGGATATGGAGTGCCACTATGGATGGATAGGATGGATATGAAGTGCAGCTATGGATTGATATGGAGTGCCGCTATGGATGGATATGGAGTGCCGCTATGGATGGATATGGAGTGCCGCTATGGATGGATATGAAGTGCAGCTATGGATGGATATGGAGTGCCGCTATGGATAGATTTGGAGTGCCGCTATGGATGGATATGGAGTGCCGCTATGGATGGATATGGAGTGCCGCTATGGATGGATATGAAGTGCAGCTATGGATGGATATGAAGTGCAGCTATGGATGGATATGGAGTGCTGCTATGGATGGATAGGATGGATATGAAGTGCAGCAATCGATTGATATGGAGTGCCGCTATGGATGGATATGGAGTGCCGCTATGGATGGATATGAAGTGCAGCTATGGATGGATATGGAGTGCAGCTATGGATGGATATGGAGTGCCGCTATGGATGGATATGGAGTGCCGCTATGGATGGATATGGAGTGCAGCTATGGATGGATATGAAGTGCAGCTATGAATGGATATGAAGTGCGGCTATGGAAGGTGTATGCTGTAAGAAATGTTGGGATAGTAGGATTCAATCCATATACCTCCCAAAAACAGTAATGGTTTGGGAGGGTTAATTCTGCAGGAAAGATAATTACGGCCAATAACAGATATAATGCTTAGCTCTCCTATAGCACTATAATAGTGTGTGGAATCTATTATCAGTAGACCTTGTCCGTTATTGAATAAGACTAATTGTTTTTGACAAAACAGTATTTTTTAGTCATTGCTTGAAATAGAAAGAGCTTACAAGTACTGTCAATGAAATACTCATTAGAAACTGTGAAATAGGAATTTTCATATTTTTGCTGTTTTCAGGATTAAGGTCAAATCCAGCTTGCCTAAATTTAGAAAATAAATCTTCTCAAACAGATTTACTTATGAAAATTGGAAAAACTTCATGAAAAATAAACCACTTGACAGTGTTTCAATTGCAAATTAAAATTTTAATTTTCCAGATCATAAACATTTCTGTTTTCTATAAGAAGTTTGATATCTGTCAATAGAATGTGTCTTTGAACTGTATTATAAAAGTTTGATATCGGTCCATAGAATGTGTCTTTTTACTGTATTATAAAAGTTTGATATCTGTCCATAGAATGTGTCTTTGAACTGTATTATAAAAGTTTAATATCTGTCCATAGAATGTGTCTTTGTACTGTATTATAAAAGTTTGATATCTGTCCATAGAATGTGTCTTTGTACTGTATTATAAAAGTTTGATATCTGTCCAATGAATGTGTCTCTGAACTGTATTATAAAAGTTTGATATCTGTCCATAGATTGTGTCTTTGTACTGTATTATAAAAGTTTGATATCTGTCCAATGAATGTGTCTCTCTACTGTATCATAAAAGTTTAATATCTGTCCATAGAATGTGTCTTTTTACTGTATTATAAAAGTTTAATATCTGTCCATAGAATGTGTCTTTTTACTGTATAATGGCTATTTAAAAGGAGCAATTGTTAGATGATGTTTTATTGTGGGAAAATCAGTCATTTTGCTTAACTTTTACTCTGTGGAGAATTTAAGGACTAAGGAGAACACCAAGTCTACGGCATTGAAATTTATTTCATTTAAATTTTGAATCATTTTCCTTAAAATGTGAAATCTACTCTGATCTTGTTTGTATTAAATTGCAAATTAAAATCTTAATTTTCCAGATCAAAAACATTTCTGCTTTCTATTCTCTCAAATAGTTGGTGGTGATCCCTGATCCTAGAACTTCCCTATACTCACTCATAATGAAAAGTTTTTGATCTGGAAAATTGAGTCCTATTTTTCTGTTTTTTTTTTAATCTCTGGTGTTTCCTGCTTGCTTGGCTCATTCGCTCACAAATTATATAAAGGCTCTCACTATCTCCTTGTTATAAGATTTATGGCAAGCAGGTTTGTTAAGTAAAACAATTTATTAGAAGTAATACAAGAAATTTAATCATAAATATACAAATTATGTACTTAATATTCTTATCATATGACTTTCAGGATTATAATCTATAGCCATTTTTTAAGTAAACCTTTGGCAGTTAGATGAGAGCCATGATCAGAACATCTTGTGTTATCTTAATAAATTTACACTACATTACCTGAGAGAAGGTAACATGTGTTTTGTACTAGATTAGAACTGGGGCTTTCCACTTAATCCATGAACATATTTTCTCAATGAAATTACAGCAATATTGATTTCAGAATCAATTGACTGTAAAAATCAAGCCCCAAGTGAGTTTTACATACAGTATTTACCATGTCAGAATGTTCTGTTCCCGTTTTATTATTTTCTGATGATTTTTATAAGGCCATAAGCTGTCTAAAAAAAACTTAATAAACTAAATAAGGTTTTTCTATCAAGAGTCATTCTTTAAAAAAGATTCCTCCTTCTTAATCCATTTTCAATTACTATAACTTGAGAATCCTACAATAGAATAATTTATGAAAAAGGAAACAGATGTTAATGGCGGAACAGAGGAGGAAGGAGAATTTACATTGTAACTAGATGTTGCAGCAATAATAAAACTATGAACAATCAAGAAATTAAAATTCTGTGGTCTGTAAAAGCGTAATATTTTATTTTCTTATTTGGGTACTGACTGGATGTTTTTTGGTTTTCGGGTTTTTTTTTATGAAAACAAAACTTATTTTATTGTAGAGGAACAGTGTTTTATTTGTTTTTTCATTATTTGTCAGACAGACTAGTATTATCAATGCTGTTTTATCCATGTTTCTGAATATCTGTACATTACATTTTTTTGTAACTAAATAATTTTTTGTAACTAAAGAAGTAGCCAGAATATGCATGACTTATGCATCATGTCTGTAAACCTGATTATATGCACAAGTCATACACCAGTTGTCCTGTGTCAGAGAATGTATGATATTACTGAGCCTAATTAACACCAACAATTCATTTTAAATTAAATAATGTGCTTTTTCATTGGAATTTCTGGATTACAAAGCAAGAAAACTATAAATTTGACTTTTCTGTACTTAAAGCTTAATAAACCACTCAGTTGTGGTATATTTAACTTATTGTTATAAAAAAGAAACTGACAAACAACTTTGAAAGACTTGATTTGAGTTTTTACATTGCTGTTCTGTGCCAATAGATAAAGTATCTATGATTAGTATAGAGGGTTTGATTAAGTATTGAGAGGAGGATGATGATAGACACAAGTATATAGAAATAAATGATGGTTTGATGAGGGAAAAGATCACTAAATAAATAAATATTATATATTTCATCTGCACCAAGATTTTTCACATCTGATTACATATTGTAATGATTATTACACTCACTTGATAAATATATCTTCTAACAAAACGCGAATATGTGTAGTCCCCCTTCCCTCTGCTCTCAAACACATATACATTTACCGTTATTGTGAACAGAAATAAAATAGACTGGACTTATTACTCCTCATAGCTTTACCTTAAAATTCAGATTTGTGTATGCCCTTGCCACTTATTGCCCAATAAGACATACAGTTTCACCCATATCAGTTCTCCAGATATTTTTCCTCAGATATTGTATGTAGTTGTATATAATGACCAAGCCATGTGTACCAGGTTGTGTACCAGGTTGATCTTCTTTTGATTGAATTACCATCTGAAACATTTGGTTCAGTATTACCTGCATCATATGCTTCATTGATTTTGGTTAACCAAAGTTAATGCTAAGGTTCATTTGTCAGTCTTGTGTTTTATGTTATCATACACATTTATCAGCCTTGTGTTTATGTTATCCATACACATTTGTCAGTCTTGTGTTTTATGTTATCATACACATTTGTCAGCTTTGTGTTTTATGTTATCCATACACATTTGTCAGCTTTGTGTTTTATGTTATCATACACATTTGTCAGCTTTGTGTTTTATGTTATCATACACATTTGTCAGCTTTGTGTTTTATGTTATCCATACACATTTGTCAGCTTTGTGTTTTATGTTATCCATACACATTTGTCAGCTATGTGTTTTATGTTATCATACACATTTGTCAGCTTTGTGTTTTATGTTATCATACACATTTGTCAGCTTTGTGTTTTATGTTATCATACACATTTGTCAGCTTTGTGTTTTATGTTATAATACACATTTGTCAGCTTTGTGTTTTATGTTATCCATACACATTTGTCAGCTATGTGTTTTATGTTATCCATACACATTTGTCAGCTTTGTGTTTTATGTTATCCATACACATTTGTCAGCTATGTGTTTTATGTTATCCATACCCATACAGTAGTTATTCTATTTTTTATGAAACTTTTCTAAGTTTTAGCAATTATTGGGCAGAGTGATGTCAAGATATTTCATTCAGATAAAACCAAATAGACAGGGCTGCTAAAGGCAGTTCTTCATTTTAATTGGTCAATTTTCAATTTTAGATTTTTTTCCAGTTTATTATAAATTTTTGGTAATATTGATCATAGATTCCTCATTTCATTTTGATCCATAGACATACATGCATGTGGTAATGTTCCTGTTAAACTCTTAATATAAATCAAATGTCCATATGCCTGAAGATATGATGTGTAGTTGTATGATGTTTCCAATAGTTTTTTTTTCAAGGACACATTTTTTATTTAATTATTTGCACTTATCAAAGGGTTGAATACCCAGCTGAGGATGGTCTATGAAGAATGAGTGGTAACATATGTACTGATAATGTAGTATTTTCAGAAGTTGATTGAAGATTTTTGAAATCATATTCTATGTATAATATGTATATACCATTCAGCAATGTTTATAAATATGATATGTACAGCTGGGGAAATACCTATACTAATGGTTAACAACTTGGTAGGTTTCTACACACTGTTCTTTCAAGGTAAATGGATTTGCCCTCAGACAGATGGAAAACATGTAGATACATTGTCTACCGATTGCTCAATCAGATGAGGAAATAAACAGGGTAGAAACAAGCAGGAACAACAGCTGACAGCAAGATATATATCTTCTTCAAAGGGATGGAAACCTGTTACTCACAGAAAGAGGTCCATTTCAGTTATTGCTTGTAATAGACCTTATAATTACAGTGAGAAAATTGTCTAAAAATTGATGATAGATTCGATCTCCAGAAACGAGTACCAGGTTTTCTCATTGGCTAATTTTAGCCTTACATTACGCACATCTTTCAAAACTTCTTGTGTTGATACATCAACATTGCAAGCAAATATTTTTCAATTCAAAATATCTACTTTAGGTAAAAAATATTCAGTCAAACTTTCTTATTAGAAGCTGCTGATTTTATTTCCTCCTTACTAAGAAAATGGAAATCAATAAATAAAGAACAATTTTGTATTAAAGAGGTTTGATCACATTTTTTTTGATTACTTTTTAGTCATGCTTACTATTAGCAGATTTTTCGAATGAAGCAAAAAATGATTTAGCTTGAAACAGCTTTTTATTTCACAACCAAATCATAATATTAAAAATGCTTGTAAGTCATGAACATTTGGATACAACAATTTTTGTTTGCCTGTATAATAAAAAGTATAATGCTACACTGTCTTTGATATGTTACGGAAATGTGTTGGAGGGCAGTGTAATAATCTGTAGGCTATCAAGAGATATTCATTGACCATTACTTAGTCTGTATTGATGCTTGTGTCATTGAAAATTATTTTTCTAGTTCGTTTTATGTCTGTTTTATGCAATATAGATATAAATGTATGATGAAGAGACAATTCATTAAAACAACCATCAGAGAGCCTAATGAGTGTTTTTCTTCCTCAGTTTATGATCGTGGTAGGGAGATGACACTTGTGATATTGATTTGTCTTTGAGATTTTGAGATTGGAATAAATGTATGCTTGTATATATGTTTTTTTTTCCATTTGAACTGTTGAACATTTTGTCATTTCTGATTTTTATACATGTACTGTAGCTCACAACACCTTATGTGTTGTTGTTGACAGCTGTAAGGAACCCTTTGGTTGCTAACATCCACATAATGTGGACTCTGGTGGATAGTTGTCCCATTGGCACAATCCTACCCCATCTCCTATTTTTGTATATATACATTTGTACATGTATATATTGGGAAATTGGAAAAACTACATTAAATTATGATAACTTATAATAATTAAAGAGTACTGACTGTCTATGAAATTTCGATTCTATGAAAGCTTCATTGTTTAACAGACTTGATTTGTACTTAAAAGGGCCAAATAAGCCCCAAAATGCACCTTGTCCTTTAGAAGGTCTTGACAGACATTGACTCCAAGCATTCTGAAATTGAATTTAGCATTGATAAAAGCTCAATAATGCATGGTTGACCGTGTAAATGATGCAACTTAACTGGTCCTGTGTTTAGTAATAGTTACAAAAAACTAACAGAATAGCAATGGCAAAAGTTAGATAAAACTGGTCTTCAATTCTTCTTAACTTTGAGTAAAAGTTAGATAAAACTGGTCTTCAATTCTCCTTAACTTTGAGTAAAAGTTAGATAAAACTGGTCTTCAATTCTCCTTTACTTTGAGTAAAAGTTAGATAAAACTGGTCTTCAATTCTCCTTAACTTTGAGTAAAAGTTAGATAAAACTGGTCTTCAATTCTCCTTAACTTTGAGTAAAAGTTAGATAAAACTGGTCTTCAATTCTTCTTAACTTTGAGTGAATGCCACTGTAAACATTTAGGCAGAATTTAGAATTACATGAGCAAAACTTTATAAAAGTTAAGTCCATGAATATATGCTTCCTATCTTGTACTTAACTTTTAAAGAAATCAAATATCTGCCAATGCCTAATGGGAAGGGATTTAATCTCTGATATTGGAGCAATCATAAAGATTTGCCAAATCACCTATTAGATAAACAAAATTGTTTCAAATTTGATTATTTCTCCATCAGAAAAGTTACTATTACTGTAGTAAGTTTTATGTGCCACAACTGTTTGCAATTGTTTATTTTCTCTGCCGTCAAGATTCTACAAACAAATGTGTTGAGATTATAAATTAAAAGATTTGTTGCTTATTTTTAGTAATGACCTTTTCATAAGTGGTTATATTGATGCTTTATAAGATGGAGATATTTAATGAGTATACTGACAACATCAGTGCCAATGCTTGCATTCTTTACATCAGAACATCTTTTTTCTCTTTTAATGTTATGGTGTGACAGGTCTGATGCTGTGTAAATATAGTATTTTGTCACACCATCATTGCCAATGCTTGCATTCTTTACATCAGAGCATCCTTTTTCTCTTTTAATGTTATGGTGTGACAGGTCTGATGCTGTGTAAATATAGTATTTTGTCACACCATCATTGCCAATGCTTGCATTCTTTACATCAGAGCATCCTTTTTCTCTTTTAATGTTATGGTGTGACAGGTCTGATGCTGTGTAAATATAGTATTTTGTCACACCATCATTGCCAATGCTTGCATTCTTTACATCAGAGCATCCTTTTTCTCTTTTAATGTTATGATGTGACAGGTCTGATGCTCTGTGTAGTATTTTGTCACAGAACAAACAGATTTAAGAAGCAGTTTATGTTCATTTCCACCCTTAGTTTCATAATGATTTAATCTTTTTCTGTTTATTATTTGGAAAGTAATGCTAAATAAATTGAAACACATATATTACCAAAAAACTTGTATGTGTATTAAGTTCCTTCAAGGTATCTTAAGATCAAAATAGTGGTCAAATTTGATTTGGAAAAAGTCAATTATACCATTATTAATTATTAAGACATGTGTTATATTCCAAAGTTGGAAAACTTTTAGAAATCAGTTCAGATTCTCGACGGAAAAGAGGAGTGTGATAAGAACCAATATTTAATCCTTTAAAAGTAAATGTCCTCAATCCAAAAAAATTGGTAGTTGCAAGTGGATAGTGGGGGCTGCTCATAAGTGAACTTTGACTTGGTATTTGTCTTATTTTATTACTATACAATGTATATTATATAAATTGTATATTTAAGTAGACAAATATTTGACACTCTAATAAAAAAAATCATTATTATTTGTGATTGTTGTGCTTTTCAGTTTTGGTAAAATGTCATCAATACTTATTTAAAAATTTCTATGAATACAAGTATTAATTGCATAGATAAGATGTAGAGGCACTGACAAGCAGGTGTGATAAAATAATTGTCTGTCAAAAATGGATTTTTGGTCATTTGAAGTAAACAATGATAAAAATAAATAATAATAATTTAAACCACATATTGTCATATAAGTTTTTTCAGGTACTAATGTGATTGACATTTTAGTTAATGTAACTGGAAATACAATTTTATTTCGCAAGTACATTTTGGGCAATGTAGAAAGACAAAAAAATTTTAAATTACCTGTAGCTATTCAGTTTTTTTAATGCAGTTTTAAAAATCCCCCCCCCCCCTCTTTTATGATGCTGAATATTTCAGGAATGATTTTAACAAGAATTGAAAATGGCAGAGTTGTGAAAATATTCATCATTGAACAAAAGAATACTTTACTGGACTTTTGTAAATGTGTATGCTTTCTAATATTCTTTGGATATATTTGGAAAGAGAAACCATGATCATATCAATTTTTACTAAATTATTAATGTCCAACAATCTTCAGAAAATTTGACTGCCTCCTGAATTATGCATGGTACCATTACCCATCCCTTTTTCAATCCCTTTTCTGTCAATTTTTTACTTGTTTACTTCAACTTATTGATAATAAAAAAACTCTTCAACTCTTTTCAATTGCGCTTCATTTAGATTGATTTTTGGTTGCTTAACCTCCAGTGGTAAATATTTCATGCATGTTCAGACAAGGCACTTCCTTAAGTCTATTTGTAGATGAGAGAAGACAATTGGCATTGTATGTGCTTCCTCACAAAGCTAAAAAGTGTAGACATTTGAACTTGTATGTGCTTCCTGACAAGGTCCTAGAGTAAAGACATTTGAACTTGTTTGTGCTACCTTACAAGGTCCCAGAGTGAAGACATTTGAACTTGTATGTGTTTCCTGACATAAGCAACACGACGGGTGCCACATGTGGAGCAGGATCTGCTTAACCTTCCGGGGCACCTGAGATCACCCCCAGTTTTTGGTGGGGTTCGTGTTGCTTAGTCTTTAGTTTTCTATGTTGTGTCATCTGTACTATTATTTGTCTGTTTGTCTTTTTATGTTTGGCCATGGCGTTGTCAGTTTGTTTTCGATCTATGAGTTTGACTGTCCCTCTGGTATCTTTCGTCCCTCTTTTTGAACTTGTATGTGCTTCCTGACAAGGTCCCAGAGTAAAGACTTTGAACTTGTATGTGCTTCCTTACAAGATCCCAGAGTAAAGACATTTGAACTTGTATGTGTTTCCTGACAAAGCCCCTGAGTGAAGACATTTGAACTTGTATGTGCTTCCTGACAAAGTCTCAGAGTGAAGACATTTGAACTTATATGTGCTTCCTGACAAGGCCCCAGAGTGATTACATTTGAACTTGTATGTGCGCTTCCTGACAAGGCCCGAGAGTGATTACATTTGAACTTATATGTGCTTCCTGACAAGGCCCCAGAGTGAAGACATTTGAACTTGTATGTGTTTCCTGACAAAGCCCCTGAGTGAAGACATTTGAACTTGTATGTATTTCCTGACAAAGTCTCAGAGTAAAGACATTTGAACTTGTATGTGTTTCCTGACAAAGTCTCAGAGTGAAGACATTTGAACTTGTATGTGCTTCCTGACAAAGTCTCAGAGTGAAGACATTTGAACTTGTATGTGTTTCCTGACAAAGTCTCAGAGTGAAAACATTTGAACTGTATTTGTTTCCTGACAAGGCCCCAGAGTGATTACATTTGAACTTGTATGTATTTACTGACAAGGCTCCAGAGTGAAGAACTTGTATGTGCTTCTTCAGAAAGCCCCAGAGTGAAGACATTTGAACATGTGCTTCCTGACAAAGCCCCAGAGTATACAACAGACAGTTTCAAAGGATGAATTTACAATAATTAAAGATGACAATATTATTCATAATCTTGGCAAGTTTATAGCTATTTTTCTCATTAATTAATATGATAACAGCCAATATGAATTCCTGCCTTGAATTTTATTGCTGTTGTACACTGTATATTCCTCTGAAAATTATGCAAATCTTATGTATTTAACATAAACAATATTTTATCAGATGAAATCTATTTATCATTTTATGCATTTTTTATACAGCTTTTTCTGTGTATGAACCCATTAATTGATGATATGGTAACCCATAGGGGGCTTTTGAAGCATCAGTTGATGTTTGGATGGCTCTCAATGGGAATATATGTCTTTTGAGTGTTAAAAACCTTCTTTTTTGGCACCAGGATATACAAAGCTATTGATTTAGGAAGGAGACTGTGAAAGCACTTATAAGATCATAAATTTTAGATGAAAAAGAAGGTTAAATGGGAAATAGGTTTCATGGAATAATGTTTAATTGAGCTTATAAATCAGACTGAAATAAAATAAGAAAGTGACATATTTCCCAGAATATATTTCACACCACTAACACTGGCTGAGGCCGTTTTCTGTTTCCTGAAATATTCAGCAACACAGTTTAATGTGTATTCTTGCTAGTTCTAACACAATTGGGAAGTGTTTTTTTGACATTACCTAACTATGAATGCTTAAAGTTGCCACAGAACTATTATTTCATTAGATCTCGGCAAAATTTAATAATTATCCTATAAAATACTTGTGGAAAAATAGCATTTTTAACATTTATTCTGGAATATTGAACAATATATGAAAACTTAACTTGTTTAAAGTTAAACTTACTAAAATAGCAAAGGAAAAGTTAAAACAACCTACTGTGCAGAAGAAGATATAAATTATTATCTAAATATTCTTCTGATTGGATACTTTGATATTCATTGTGAAGTTTGATGTATACCTGTTGGTGATATGTAAAACTTTACCCAGGGTGATTATCTCATACAAATAAATCATACACAAAAACCAAATGATATCAAATTATTATAAAATGCTATGGCAACAAAATTCATGAAATCTTTAAGAATATTTTTGTTGATTCTCCTTAGTCATTGTGTATGTGTTCCTTTCATCTTAACTAAACATCATCTGGTGCCAAATTGATTTTGTAAGACTTGAAAATTGCTCAACTTGGTCTGATAAGACTTGAAATGGTACATGTGTATGTAGATAGGTAAGAAGAAGACTTGTTATTAGAGAATATGTTTTCAAGCTTGATAAAATAGATGCAGTTTTTTTTTCTTTACAAATGTTAATTGTTAATAGGCAGTATTAAAGAAAAGGAATTGGGGTTCTCTGTATTTTACTGAATGCTTTACTATGTATATTGAGATTATTAGACATAATTGATAATGTTTAGGTATTTACTAGTTAATTGATGATTGATTTTGATTTTTGGTGTTTTAACGCCACTTTTAAGCACCGCTTTTGGGCTCTTTCGTGGCGGCCAGTTTTTATTGGCGGAGGAAGCCGGAGTGCCTGGAGAAAACCACAGACCTTCAATAGGAAAACTGACAATCCTAGTCAATTAAGATTGAAGTCGAGTGCACCCGCACGAGCAGGGTTCGAACTCACAACCTCAGTGTTGACTGGCTAGTGATTACAGTAGTAACTACTTAGACCACTCGGCCACAGAGGCCCCTGTTAATTGATGAAGGTATCAATTGTGGATTTCTAGGTGACTTATAATGATGAAATATAACTGTCTTATAGTCCAGCCTTTATCTTTTTGTGTATAAATATACCCCCTGCCAGAGTGATGACTTATGTATACATATCCTATCACTCTCACAACATTTTACTTGCCAATTCCAAAGGCAAATATTGTATGTTTAATTATGCAGATTAAAATTTTCACTAAGGCAAATCTACAAAAAATATAAATTGAACAGAATTTCATATGCATCTAGTTATGTCTCCATTCTAATAGGTAGTCATTATATCAACTTAAACTACCCTCACATTGCACAAGATTACTGACTCAATCTGTCCAAGTGATCAAAATTTTTAATTATGCAAACCAATCATGCTCAAAAGCTAAAGAGAAATTTGAAGAAATTGTTGGCCTAAACTTTGCATTGACTGTTTTTTTTTGTTTTTTTTTTTCTTAACTAAAGAATACAGATTTTAAGTTGCAGAGGTAAGAACCAAACTTTATCAGGTTTGGATCATTATTTCCTTCTCTCAAAGTGCCAAGTGAGCTATTGCCATTACTAGGCATCTATTATCCATCATTAAATTTTTTTTTGTGATTCAATTCCTTTGAAATCACCCATACTTGGAGCCATACTTGGCTTCATCAACTTAAGTATGTAATTTTCTACACTGGTGTGTCCACAACTCAATAAACATTGATAGTTATTACTATAAATAGATCATATAGATATGATAATAAAAAACCTATTTAAATATCATGAAATAGACTGTAAAAGTGCCAATTGCTACCAAACTTTGGAAAATGATACAGTTAAAATCCCCTTGATAAATTGTGGTTCATCAGATGACGTCAGCTGCCATGAAACATGGCCTCCATTATCACAAAGGTTTGATTACTATCCCTGTAAAGATTTATCTGCGTCTAGTTGTATAATAAGTAGTTACAGATAACGTAATAGTTTTCATTTCTGCTGACCATCCATTTACAACCCTTGGAAAAATTCATTCTAAGGACAGTTTTCTGCACCATTGTAAATTCTCATTAAAGATACACAGCTGATGATTGGTCACATGTTATACTGAATAAATTTCATGATAATTGGTTTAAGGGGTCAAACTGTTTGTGAGTTTATTTTGTGTTCCCTATTCTTATCTTCCTTTAAAATCAAATTTACACAAGGGAATATTTTTTGGCGATTTTTCTCTTAATCGCAAATTTATCAAAAAAAATAAACCTCTTGCGAAAATTGTCTACCCTACAGTAGTATCAGAAAACAGTTATTTCCTTATGTTATTTTGATCTCAGTTCATCCATGAATGTGAAAAGAGGAATAGGGGCCTTTAAGAGACCTGATCTTGGCCTGTAAAAACAAAAACCTTAAACAAGGCAAAGTATGTGTTCAAGTGTATTTTATCTATACTATAGTGTATATAAATTACTGATTTGTGATTTGTTTAATTTTGCTTGCATTCAGAAAACATCTTTTTCACATCCTACAAGTTGTCTAATCACCTAACTTTACGAAACATGATGTCTTATGGGTTTTTTGTGTGGTTGGGTTGCTTTTTCATTAATGATACCCATATTTTGTCTATTCAACTTTCTCTATCAAAAGTAGGTATTAATATAGAGCAAAATCTCTTAAAAATTTGAACATAGGTTAATTTATGTATGGAATCTTGACAATGTCATATATATGATCATTGTAATTATTTTTTTCTTTACAATTAGTATTATTTTTATTAAACATATACAACCATGCCGAGTTCCTCATCCAGTTTTTTTCTAGACCAAATAAGACTAAAACAACAACCTGCATATCTTTTTATTAAAATGGGAAATAATTTGTTTTGTTTTTCATCCTGGTGATATTATGCATTTTATTTTGCAATGGTCTGATATAGATCAGATTAGGGTCTTTGGATTGATTTTTTTTGGTGAATTTATAACCCTCTAGTGGATATTGAGCGGAGTTTGATATATTAATATATAATAAGGATTTCCACATCCTATATGAGTTTCTTTATCTCTGTAGGCATGTTTAGCTTATTTACCATTTTAACCAATACCTTTTTCAAGAAAAAAATTTGAAACTGTTACTCCTCTTCAACATGCATGTATGTACATGTATTGTTAGGTATACTCTTGGTAACTAATTATTATTGAAATCGAAGACATGAGTAGTTGTTATGTAAGGATGATATTGATTACATATTCAAATTTGAAAAAGTTTGAAAAACAAACATTTGTTAATCAATAATAATAAAGTCAAGAAGATAAGGGAACAAATTTTTATTTTTTCCAATATTTTTAGGGTTAGCAATTTTTTCAAAATAAATTCTTGCAAAGTTAATATGTTGAAAGGAAAGTGTCAACAATATTTGTAATGTGCAGAATGGTAGAAAACTTTATGCCATGGTCCACAAATCTGCCTTTTGATGAACATTTTCATTTGCATATGCTGTAGATATTTTTTTTATTTGAAAATTTAACCAATATAAAATGTCATAACAAAGGATAAAAAGATACTAGATTTGATAGAGATATTGTTAAACTTAGGGGGTAGGCATGTTTACAAGTAAGGAAAATCCCTTTTGTTAAAATAGCATTATCTTGACCTTGAATTTACTTGGGGGAAAAAACAATAATTTACTGTACCTACCTTACATAACTATAACAAGTCCAAACTAATTTATTGTAAACTTCCTCTCCAATTCATCTCTCTCTTATTTTGTGTTAAAACTGAGACAAACTGCTAATCACAAACAGAATAATCACCTTGGAAAATACAAGAATTTAAATCCAAATTTCATAACAGTTTTCAAATAAATATATTGTTAATATTCCTTTCTCAAAAAATTGATTAATTCCCTAGTGATAGTTGAACAAAACACACAAACTGCACTCTCTCTCCAAAAGTAATGTTCATAGATTAAGTAGTATAAAAATAGTTCCTGCTTAATGATAAGTTATTTTTTTTTCACAATAGAAATTTTTCGTTCAGTCTGTACAGCTGCTACAACCTAATGTAAATATGTGAAGAAAGCTGTATTGACACTGTTATTTACAAAGGGAATATGCATAACGGTCTGAGTTGTGTGTAACAGTTAGAGTGATTGGTACAGTTAAGTTATCTGATTATTGGGAGAAGTTTGATTAATTTTTTTTTTTCAAGGTAGGTACTATCCATAGTATTGCATTCAATGATCCCGTCTCTATTATTAATTTATAATATTTTAAACGCCAAGTTTCATATTGTGAAATTGATTATTTAAATACCTATGTTCAAAAATCATTACATCCTTGTGTGTACATGAATATTTTATAAGTTTAGACATGTAATTGTGACTTGTCCTCAGCATTAATTCTAGGATAAGTCCTTGCATTCCATTTCACTGTTATAACTAATGAATGAAATTTTCATTCAATTAAAGTGCAAATAGTACTCATCTATATGTTTTAAATGAGGCCACATGCTGAATATACTTTCATAGTTGTAGGTCTGCTATCCTTTATAGTTTTCATAACTTATTAAATTTCCCAGTAAAGTTGAATTTCCCACTTTATATTATTGAAAGACCACTTTATCTATGCTATATACATGTATACTGGTTTTCTTCTATAACTACGACATGAATAAAGGCGATGAGACAATTATTTTTACCCTGTATATACTTCTTGACTTTGATTTTGGAATCAATTCTTTTTCTATTTCTCATATTTTTGGGGCAAATTGTAGCATCTAGATCCTGTAATTGACTTTTGAGATGAAAAACTGCAATAAAAGCACTGTTCCTTTGCTTTTTGTGTTTTTATAATGTACATGTAATGATTGTGTGTCATGGATGGATAAACTCTTTTCCATCACACAGGTAGAAATAAAACTGTTAAGATATGACTTAAGAACAATAGAAAAGCTCCAAATAACAAATCTTTTGTATGCCAACTTATGTAATTGAAGTAAGACTAGTCCAACAAAAAGTCCCAAACAACAATTCACAAAAAGATATCTAAAAAACAATTAAGATTGGTCAAAAACACAATGGCCAAATAAAAGACTGACAAAAAACACACAACACCATGGCCAAATAAAAGACTGACAAAAACATACAACACCATGGCCAAATAAAAGACTGACAAAACATACAACACCATGGACAAATAAAAGACTGATAAAAACATACAACACCATGGCCAAATAAAAGACTGATAAAAACACACAACACCATGGCCAAATAAAAGACTGATAAAAACATACAACACCACGGCCAAATAAAAGACTGATAAAAACACACAACACCATGGCCAAATAAAAGACTGACAAAACATACAACACCATGGCCAAATAAAATCCTGACAAAAACATACAACTCCATGGCCAAATAAAAGACTGATAAAAACATACAACACCATGGCCAAATAAAAGACTGATAAAAACATACAACACCATGGCCAAATAAAAGACTGACAAAACATACAACACCATGGCCAAATAAAAGACTGACAAAACACACAACACCATGGCCAAATAAAATACTGACAAAAACATACAACTCCATGGCCAAATGAAAGACTGACAAAAACATACAACACCATGGCCAAATAAAAGACTGACAAAAACATACAACTCCATGGCCAAATGAAAGACTGATAAAAACATACAACATTGTTTAACATTTCATACCGATATAACATGTTACTTTTATTATTCTTCCCTTAGTTTATTTATTTTGTATTTACATTGTATCATAGGTCAAATTTATTTGTTCAGTGTATGTTCACTGGTGTTAATATATTGTTTGATTAAGTTAAGCTATTTCAGTTGATTTTTTATAGTGTGTCTTTCTATGTTGTGATGTTACACTATTGTTTCAGAAAAAGGGTGAAGGTTTGGTACCATTAAAACGTTTAAATCCGCTGCATTTGTTTGTACATGTCCTAAGTCAGGAATCTGATGTTCAGTAGTTGTCGTTTATTGATGTTGTTCATAAGTGTTTCTCGTTTCTCGTTTTTTATATAAATTAGACCGTTGGTTTTCCCGTTTGAATGGTTTTACACTAGTAATTTTTGGGGCCCTTTATAGCTTACTGTTCGGTGTGAGCTCTGTGTTGAAGACCGTACTTTGACCTATAATGGTTTACTTTTATAAATTTTGACTTGGATGGAGGGTTGTCTCATTGGCACTCATACCACATCTTCTTATATCTAAACACCATGGCCAAATAAAAGACTGATAAAAACATACAACACCATGGCCAAATAAAAGACTGATAAAAATGTACAACACCATGGATAAATAATTTTATAGTCTCAACGTAATTTATCTGGCTGCTCACTGTTATACTAAAAGGTCCCATATGAAGTGAAAGTTATAAATAAGCTAGGGTTGGAGACAAACAAAACAATTATTATCTATCGAAAATAAAAATCTCTATTAGAATGATTCATTCTATAAATTAAAAAAAAAGGACAGGGACAAATTAATATAATATTGCAATTAGAAGAAATTCACACCAATGACTTCTCAAACTTATAATAGAAATAATTTCATACTTGATAAGGAACAAAAAAGTATCTTTGTCTTAAAATTCTGAAAAGGAGGTAATTTCTCCTTATTAGTCCCCTACCGACGAAGTCGAAGGGGACTTTAGGTTTGCACTCCGCCTGTCTGTCTGTCTGTCTGTCTGTCTGTCTGTCTGTCAGTCCGGGAAATCAGCTTTCCACACTTTTTTTCTTCGTTCTTGAAGATATTGATTTGATTTTTGGTATATAGTTTTATCATGACAAGTTATAGATCAAGTTCAAATTTTGTTCCGGTCTGATGATTTAATCCAGAGTTATGGACCATAACTCTGGACCATATCTAATGTTAGAGTACTATGTTAAACCATGTTTCTGTACAAAGGGAGATAACTAATTTTTTAAAAGACATTCTTTGTTCAATTATTTGAAGAATTTTTTGGCAGGTTTGTTAGTTAGTTAGTATAAACTAATTTTCTGAATGCTATATATATATAAAAAAAATATGAAGAGAAATCCTTTAATTAGAAAATAATCTATTTTTATTATGTATATATTTCAATACATTACATTGTGTAGATAAAAGTTGTTGACATTTTATAGATAAGTTACAAATTTATATTAGTTTGTGACAAATGAAAGAAAAAATATTTGGAACTATTAATTATATTTGATTATAATTTGAAAATAGATATACACTATATTACATCATATCTAATTTTAGAGAACTATTATTCATATCTAATGTTTTTTTTATCATGCTTATACGATATTGATTGATAATTGGTATATAGTTTTATCATGACAAGTTACAGATCAAGTTCAAATTTTTGTTTCGGTCTAATAATTTTGTGCAGAGTTATGGTCCTTGGACTTGAAAAATTCACTCATATAATCAGTTTTCCACACTGTTTTTAGTCATGCTTGAAGATATTGACATGATATTTACTTTTTGTTTACACATGGCAAGTTAAATAACAAGTTAGCATTTTGTTCCAGTATATAACAAGTTAGCATTTTGTTCCAGTATAATGAATTTTTACCCGGTAGGGGACTATGTATTGCCATGCAATACTCTCAGAATGCTTGTTTTGAATGTCTTATGAAGATTTTCAGTCATTTGGTGAAAATTCATTAACTTTTAAACTTGACCTGCAAGGATTGTTTGTAAGATGAAGAGGTAAACTTGAAAGGCAATAATTTCCCTTTCCTGTTATCTTGATTCTTTAATTTCCCTTTCCTGTTATCTTGTTTCAATAATTTCCCTTTCCTGTTATCTCGATTCAATAATTTCCCTTTCCTGTTATCTTGATTCAATAATTTCCCTTTCCTGTTATCGCAATTCAATAATTTCCCTTTCCTGTTATCTTGATTCATTAATTTCCTTTTCCTGTTATCGTGATTCAATAATTTCCCTTTCCTGTTATCGTGATTCAATAATTTCCCTTTCCTGTTATCGTAATTCAATAATTTCCCTTTCCTGTTATCGTGATTCAATAATTTGCCTTTCCTGTTATCTTGATTCAATAATTTCCCTTTCCTGTTATCTTGATTCAATAATTTCCCTTTCCTGTTGTTTTGATTCAATAATTTCCCTTTCCTGTTGTTTTGATTCAATAATTTCCCTTTCCTGTTATCGTGATTCAATAATTTCCCTTTCCTGTTATCGTGATTCAATAATTTCCCTTTCCTGTTATCTTGATTCAATAATTTCCCTTTCCTGTTATCGTGATTCAATAATTTCCCTTTCCTGTTATCGTGATTCAATAATTTCCCTTTCCTGTTATCTTGATTCAATAATTTGGTCTTAGCAGAAATTTGGATATAGAATACTGTAAACCAACTTATTTTCGCGGATACATTTTTTCGCGTTTAGCCCTTTCTAGGCCACTTCGCAAAGATTTATTTTCGTTATTTTCAAATTTACTTGATATTTTAAAATGAGAGAAGATCCAAGTTTTAAATATTCACGATGATTAATATTCGAGTTATCTTTCTCCTTGCGAAAGTCGTGAAAATTAGTTGGTTTACAGTATATTTGTTACAGACTATGACCTTTGACAGGAATACATGAATTCCACAGTCTTGGTCAACATGATCCTATGCTTCGATTGGCTTGAAATTAATAAATCGACCCCGTTAGGGGCAGTACTTTGCGAGAATTAAGCCTATGATGAAAACCGCAAGTCTTTATCTTTTGTAGTTTCGGAGTTGGGGTTAATGTCGGGATTAGGCTTCACTCTCACACAAACGTTTCTTCAGTGAGGTCGGAAAGTGCGGCCGTACACTTCATTGATACCAATAAGTTTTCATGCTCTAGATCGCCTTTTCATCTTTTCGGAACAGTTAACTTTAAGAAAATATCTCTATTCAAATCCATTCTACACCTATTTGAAGATTGAAGTCAAAGGCACTTTTCATACTCTGTACTTAACAATGTCTTTCCGGTCGCTAAAGTTATGATAAAGTGATGCAAACAAACTTATCTCCTTACAGTATACGACAAACCTCAACTGACTTTTTGTTACAAGAATTTCCCTTTATATCTGATTTATCATGCGGACGTTACATATATCTCTATTTTATGGTGTAGGTGGCATACATTTCCCTTTATATCTGATTTATCATGCGGACGTTACAGATATCTCTATATTTATGGTGTAGGTGGCATACAAAAAAAAAATTATAAACAATTTAATTGAGCCGACAAAATAAATCTACTGCCTGCTACAATAAATAGCCTATATTTTTTTTTTTTCAGGTATTTACATTTTATACACAACATTTTATAACAGACATATAAATAGCGATATACTTAGTACTATTAAAATAACATAATAATATACATATAATATTCTTTCTTCATTTTTCAATCGTTTGGAACCAGTATGATATCTAAAAAAGATAAAATGATATAAACACTTCAGCTGGCTGCTTTGATAATGTTCTATGTTGCTTGATATAAAACAATTTGTTTTTTAATAAGGCGTTTAACTACTGATGAATTAGAAGATACGAGTACTTATCAGGCAACACACGTTCTAAAGGGCGTATTTTTTTTTTAATTTAACAATTGGTAATGTAACAAATAGGTTTTAGCATCCAACATATTACATTTTACATATAATGTCATAAAAACGATCAGTAGTCAAACATAATTGTTTAAAAGGTTTGATATATAAGGAAATAAGAAAAAAACTTTTATTACTAACCTTTAACAGCGTAAAAGTTCTTCGAGACGCGCTACCTCTTCTTTCACATCTCTCTCATCTACCTGAAGCCAGCCGTCCAGCAGTTGGTCGATAGTTTTTGCCATTTCACTCTGATAAAAAAAGGAAAAAACATAACTGATGTTATTTTTGTTCTCCAAAAATAATAGTGAATCATGTGTCATTGTATTGCTATGTTATATACTGATTATATCTTGTATAGAAATTTGGACTGGTAACGAAAAAGGTTATCGTGCGGAATAACAAACCATAAGTAATTTAAGTTGTTATACAATGTTACTTAACTGTTTTAGTTGGTGATGCAGCTGATGCTGAAACTGGTGCTGGCCGAGGTATTGCTGTTGGTGGAGTTCCAGCCTGTATATGAAAAATGGAAATATTAAGTTACTATTTTTAAGACTTCTTTATTAATCAATCAGTGATAACTGTATCCATATTTTAAAATGTAACAGTGTGTGCATGATTTGTTTAAAACTGTGCTTATAATAATGTTACCTGATGGTTTCTGGAGAGATGGAATTGTAGCTCCTTTCTCCGACTGAACACTTGTTGGCACGTGTCGCAGGTGTATGTCTGCTGTGCTTCCTGCCTGAATAACTATAAAACAAGAATAGGAGTTGTGTCAAAATTCGTCCAGATGTTAACTTATCACATAGCATATATTAGATTAGACGGTTGGTTACACTAATCATTTTAGGGCCCTTTATAACTTGCTGTTCTGTGTGAGCTAAAGCTCCTTTGTTGAAGGCCGTACATTGTGAATTGGATGGAGAGTTGTCTAATGGCACTCATACCACATATTGTTATTTCTATATAGACTGAGTATATGTTGGACAATGTCAAAACATTTAAATAAAAGAAGACACTAAGTGTAAAATGTTTGGGTTGAAATTATCCTTGATGAAAAAATTGTAAGAACATAAAACAATAATGTTTTATATATCGAAAATCTGATATTTCCATACCTCTGGATGAAACTTCCTCTTGTGAACCATTAAGGAGTCTGTTCGCTTATACACCTTCCCACACACGTCACAAGGATGCTTGATGAGTAAATGTGTGCTTCTAACATGCTTCGACAAGCTCCCTGAGCTGGCATAAACAATGAAACAATGGCGACAAACATGCATCTGACGAAAAAAAAATATATTTTTAAAAAATTAACTTCAGAATAAGAAATATGAAGTAGTTAATAAATAAGACACGCAATGTAAACTGACCATTTCGCGGTGTATGACAACAGCCAACTGACTTACTGTTACAAAGTTTCCCCTAATATAAATGGACGATAAGAAATATATAAATAAACTGACCTTCTCACAGTGTATGACAAACCTTTTCTGAATACTTTTATAAATTTTCCTTTTTTATGTGACAATTATCGTGCGGAAGCATAAGTCGTCCCGAAGATGCTGGTTGATCAGCTTTTTCGGGACGACCATTTTGATTGGGACGACCAGCTATTTCGGGACGACAATGTCCTTCCGGACGCTAAAGTTATGATTAAGTGATGCAAAGAAACTGATCTCCTTCGTGCATTTATGTTAGGGTAAACTTTGCAACAGTAAGTTATAAAATGTTTTGATACAACGCAAGAAAGTTTATATTGTATATAAGCCAATTGCCGTCTCGAACGAGTATTTGCATATAAAAGAGGGATCTGTATCAATAAAGTGTGTTGAGGTTTTTCAAACACTGCGAAGATCAGTTTTTGTTGATGATGATGATAGTTTTTAACGACCTTGACTGACTATACAGCCCTCGCATGGTCGGTTCAGTTTTTGTTGCAATACTTGATCACATATTAAGCATCCGGTAGGACATTGTCGTCCCGAAACAGCTGGTCGTCCCGAACGATTAAGTTATGATTAAGTGATGCAAAGAAACTGATCTCCTTTGTGCATTTATGTTAGGGTAAACTTTGCAACAGTAAGTTATAAAATGTTTTGATACAACGCAAGAAAGTTTATATTGTATATAAGCCAATTGCCGTCTCGAACGAGTATTTGCATATAAAAGAGGGATCTGTATCAATAAAGTGTGTTGAGGTTTTTCAAACACTGCGAAGATCAGTTTTTGTTGATGATGATGATAGTTTTTAACGACCTTGACTGACTATACAGCCCTCGCATGGTCGGTTCAGTTTTTGTTGCAATACTTGATCACATATTAAGCATCCGGTAGGACATTGTCGTCCCGAAACAGCTGGTCGTCCCGATCAAAATTGTCGTCCCGAAAAAGCTGATCGAACCGCATCTTCGGGACGACGACTTATGCTTCCGCACGATAATTGTCATAAGTCGTTCCGAAGATGCGGGTTGATCAGCTTTTTCGGGACGACCATCTTGATCGGGACGACCAGCTATTTCAGGAGGACGACAATGTCCTTCCGGTCGCTAAAGTTATGATAAAGTGATGCAAACAAACTTATCTCCTTACAGTATACGACAAACCTCGCTCAACTGACTTTTTGTTACAAGAATTTCCCTTTATATCTGATTTATCATGCGGACGTTACATATATCTCTATTTTATGGTGTAGGTGGCATACATTTCCCTTTATATCTGATTTATCATGCGGACGTTACAGATATCTCTATATTTATGGTGTAGGTGGCATACAAAAAAAAAATATAAACAATTTAATTGAGCCGACAAAATAAATCTACTGCCTGTTACAATAAATAGCCTATATTTTTTTTTTTTTTTTTCAGGTATTTACATTTTATACACAACATTTTATAACAGATATATAAATAGCGACATACTTAGTACTATAAAAATAACATAATAATATACATATAATATTCTTTCTTCATTTTTCAATCGTTTGGAACCAGTATGATATCTAAAAAGATAAAATGATATAAACACTTCAGCTGGCTGCTATGATAATGTTCTATGTTGCTTGATATAAAACAATTTGTTTTTAAATAAGGCGTTTAACTACTGATGAATTAGAAGATACGAGTACTTATCAGGCAACACACATTCTAAAGGGCGTTTTTTTTTTTTAATTTAACAATTGGTAATGTAACAAATAGGTTTTAGCATCCAACATATTACATTTTACATATAATGTCATAAAAACGATCAGTAGTCAAACATAATTGTTTAAAAGGTTTGATATATAAGGAAATAAGAAAAAAACTTTTATTACTAACCTTTAACAGCGTAAAAGTTCTTCGAGACGCGCCCGCTCTTCTTTCACATCTCTCTCATCTACCTCGAGCCAGCCGTCCAGCAGTTAGTCGATAGTTTTTGCCATTTTACTCTGGAAAAAAAAGGAAAAAACATAACTGATGTTGTTTTTTTTTTTCAAAATTAATAGTGAATCATGTGTCATTATATTGATATATTATATAGACTGATTATATCTTGTATAGAACTTTGGACTGGTAACGAAAAAAGTTATCGTGCGGAATAGCAAACCATAAGTAATCTAAGTAGTTATACGATGGAGACAATGGTGGGGTTCCAACCTGTATATGAAAAATAGAAAAATTAAGTTAATATTTTTAAGACTTCTTTCATTAATCAATCAGTAATAACTGTATCCATATGTTAAAATGTAACAGTGTGTGCATGATTTGTTTAAAACTGCGGTAATAATAATGATACCTGATGGTTTCTGGAGAGTTGGAATTGTAACTCCTTTCTCCGTCTGAACATTTGTTGGTACGTGTCGCAGGTGTATGTCTGCTGTGCTTCCTGCCTGAATAACTATAAAACAAGAATAGGAGGTGTGTCAACATTCGTCCAGATGTTAACTTATGAAATAACATATATAAGTTAATACGGTTGGTTAAACTAGTCATTTTGGGGCCCTTTATAACTTGCTGTTCTGTGTGAGCTAAAGCTCCTTTGTTGAAGGCCGTACATTGTGAATTGGATGGAGAGTTGTCTAATGGCACTCATACCACATGTTGTTATTTCTATATAGACTGAGTATAAGTTGGACAATGTCAAAACATTTAAATAAAAGAAGACACTAAGTGTAAAATGTTTGGGTTGAAATTATCCTTGATGAAAAAATTGTAAGAACATAAAACAATAACGTTTTATATATCGAAAATCTGATATTTCCATACCTCTGGATGAAACTTCCTCTTGTGAACCATTAAGGAGTCTGTTCGCTTATACACCTTCCCACACACGTCACAAGGATGCTTGATGAGTAAATGTGTGCTTCTAACATGCTTCGACAAGCTCCCTGAGCTGGCATAAACAATGAAACAATGGCGACAAACATGCATCTGACGAAAAAAATATATATATTTAAAATATTTACTTCAGAATAAGAAATATGAAGTAGTTAATAAATAAGACACGCAATGTAAACTGACCATTTCGCGGTGTATGACAACAGTCAACTGACTTACTGTTACAAAGTTTCCCCTAATATAAATGGACGATAAGAAATATATAAATAAACTGACCTTCTCACAGTGTATGACAAACCTTTTCTGAATACTTTTATAAATTTTCCTTTTTTATGTGACAATTATCGTGCGGAAGCATAAGTCGTCCCGAAGATGCTGGTTGATCAGCTTTTTCGGGACGACCATTTTGATTGGGACGACCAGCTATTTCGGGACGACAATGTCCTTCCGGACGCTAAAGTTATGATTAAGTGATGCAAAGAAACTGATCTCCTTCGTGCATTTATGTTAGGGTAAACTTTGCAACAGTAAGTTATAAAATGTTTTGATACAACGCAAGAAAGTTTATATTGTATATAAGCCAATTGCCGTCTCGAACGAGTATTTGCATATAAAAGAGGGATCTGTATCAATAAAGTGTGTTGAGGTTTGTCAAACACTGCGAAGATCAGTTTTTGTTGATGATGATGGGAGTTTTTAACGACCTTGATTGACTATACAGCCCTCGCATGGTCGGTTCAGTTTTTGTTGCAATACTTGATCATATATTAAGCATCCGGTAGGACATTGTCGTCCCGAAACAGCTGGTCGTCCCGAACGATCAAGATTGTCGTACCGAAACAGCTGGTCGTCCCGATCAAAATTGTCGTCCCGAAAAAGCTGATCGAACCGCATCTTCGGGACGACGACTTATGCTTCCGCACGATAATTGTCATAAGTCGTTCCGAAGATGCGGGTTGATCAGCTTTTTCGGGACGACCATCTTGATCGGGACGACCAGCTATTTCAGGAGGACGACAATGTCCTTCCGGTCGCTAAAGTTATGATAAAGTGATGCAAACAAACTTATCTCCTTACAGTATACGACAAACCTCGCTCAACTGACTTTTTGTTACAAGAATTTCCCTTTATATCTGATTTATCATGCGGACGTTACATATATCTCTATTTTATGGTGTAGGTGGCATACATTTCCCTTTATATCTGATTTATCATGCGGACGTTACAGATATCTCTATATTTATGGTGTAGGTGGCATACAAAAAAAAAATTATAAACAATTTAATTGAGCCGACAAAATAAATCTACTGCCTGCTACAATAAATAGCCTATATTTTTTTTTTTTTTTTTTTCAGGTAT
This sequence comes from Mytilus californianus, assembly GCF_021869535.1. Lineage (NCBI taxonomy): Eukaryota > Metazoa > Mollusca > Bivalvia > Mytilida > Mytilidae > Mytilus > Mytilus californianus. Next base: position 496,066 of record NW_026262733.1, on the reverse strand, counting down.
TTACATTTTATACACAACATTTTATAACAGACATATAAATAGCGACATACTTAGTACTATAAAAATAACATAATAATATACATATAATATTCTTTCTTCATTTTTCAATCGTTTGGAACCAGTATGATATCTAAAAAAGATAAAATGATATAAACACTTCAGCTGGCTGCTATGATAATGTTCTATGTTGCTTGATATAAAACAATTTGTTTTTAAATAAGGCGTTTAACTACTGATGAATTAGAAGATACGAGTACTTATCAGGCAACACACGTTCTAAAGGGCGTATTTTTTTTTTAATTTAACAATTGGTAATGTTACAAATAGGTTTAGGATCCAACATATTACATTTTACATATAATGTCATAAAAACGATCAGTAGTCAAACATAATTGTTTAAAAGGTTTGATATATAAGGAAATAAGAAAAAAACTTTTATTACTAACCTTTAACAGCGTAAAAGTTCTTCGAGACGCGCTACCTCTTCTTTCACATCTCTCTCATCTACCTGAAGCCAGCCGTCCAGCAGTTGGTCGATAGTTTTTGCCATTTCACTCTGGAAAAAAAAGGAAAAAAAACATAACTGATGTTATTTTTTTTCTTCAAAAATAATAGTGAATCATGTGTCATTGTATTGCTATGTTATATACTGATTATATCTTGTATAGAAATTTGGACTGGTAACGAAAAAGGTTATCGTGCGGAATAACAAACCATAAGTAATTTAAGTTGTTATACAATGTTACTTAACTGTTTTAGTTGGTGATGCAGCTGATGCTGAAACTGGTGCTGGCCGAGGTATTGCTGTTGGTGGAGTTCCAGCCTGTATATGAAAAATGGAAATATTAAGTTACTATTTTTAAGACTTCTTTATTAATCAATCAGTGATAACTGTATCCATATTTTAAAATGTAACAGTGTGTGCATGATTTGTTTAAAACTGTGCTTATAATAATGTTACCTGATGGTTTCTGGAGAGATGGAATTGTAGCTCCTTTCTCCGACTGAACACTTGTTGGCACGTGTCGCAGGTGTATGTCTGCTGTGCTTCCTGCCTGAATAACTATAAAACAAGAATAGGAGTTGTGTCAAAATTCGTCCAGATGTTAACTTATCACATAGCATATATTAGATTAGACGGTTGGTTACACTAATCATTTTAGGGCCCTTTATAACTTGCTGTTCTGTGTGAGCTAAAGCTCCTTTGTTGAAGGCCGTACATTGTGAATTGGATGGAGAGTTGTCTAATGGCACTCATACCACATATTGTTATTTCTATATAGACTGAGTATATGTTGGACAATGTCAAAACATTTAAATAAAAGAAGACACTAAGTGTAAAATGTTTGGGTTGAAATTATCCTTGATGAAAAAATTGTAAGAACATAAAACAATAATGTTTTATATATCGAAAATCTGATATTTCCATACCTCTGGATGAAACTTCCTCTTGTGAACCATTAAGGAGTCTGTTCGCTTATACACCTTCCCACACACGTCACAAGGATGCTTGATGAGTAAATGTGTGCTTCTAACATGCTTCGACAAGCTCCCTGAGCTGGCATAAACAATGAAACAATGGCGACAAACATGCATCTGACGAAAAAAAAATATATATTTAAAATATTTACTTCAGAATAAGAAATATGAAGTAGTTAATAAATAAGACACGCAATGTAAACTGACCATTTCGCGGTGTATGGCAACAGTCAACTGACTTACTGTTACAAAGTTTCCCCTAATATAAATGGACGATAAGAAATATATAAATAAACTGACCTTCTCACAGTGTATGACAAACCTTTTCTGAATACTTTTATAAATTTTCCTTTTTTATGTGACAATTATCGTGCGGAAGCATAAGTCGTCCCGAAGATGCTGGTTGATCAGCTTTTTCGGGACGACCATTTTGATTGGGACGACCAGCTATTTCGGAACGACAATGTCCTTCCGGACGCTAAAGTTATGATTAAGTGATGCAAAGAAACTGATCTCCTTCGTGCATTTATGTTAGGGTAAACTTTGCAACAGTAAGTTATAAAATGTTTTGATACAACGCAAGAAAGTTTATATTGTATATAAGCCAATTGCCGTCTCGAACGAGTATTTGCATATAAAAGAGGGATCTGTATCAATAAAGTGTGTTGAGGTTTGTCAAACACTGCGAAGATCAGTTTTTGTTGATGATGATGGGAGTTTTTAACGACCTTGACTGACTATACAGCCCTCGCATGGTCGGTTCAGTTTTTGTTGCAATACTTGATCACATATTAAGCATCCGGTAGGACATTGTCGTCCCGAAACAGCTGGTCGTCCCGAACGATCAAGATTGTCGTACCGAAACAGCTGGTCGTCCCGATCAAAATTGTCGTCCCGAAAAAGCTGATCGAACCGCATCTTCGGGACGACGACTTATGCTTCCGCACGATAATTGTCATAAGTCGTTCCGAAGATGCGGGTTGATCAGCTTTTTCGGGACGACCATCTTGATCGGACGACCAGCTATTTCAGGAGGACGACAATGTCCTTCCGGTCGCTAAAGTTATGATAAAATGATGCAAACAAACTTATCTCCTTACAGTATACGACAAACCTCAACTGACTTTTTGTTACAAGAATTTCCCTTTATATCTGATTTATCATGCGGACGTTACATATATATCTCTATTTTATGGTGTAGGTGGCATACATTTCCCTTTATATCTGATATCATGCGGACGTTACAGATATCTCTATATTTATGGTGTAGGTGGCATACAAAAAACAAAATATAAACAATTTAATTGAGCCGACAAAATAAATCTACTGCCTGCTACAATAAATAGCCTATATTTTTTTTTTTTTTCTGGAATTTACATTTTATACACAACATTTTATAACAGACATATAAATAGCGATATATTTAGTACTATTAAAATAACATAATAATATACATATAATATTCTTTCTTCATTTTTCAATCGTTTGGAACCAGTATGATATCTAAAAAAGATAAAATGATATAAACACTTCAGCTGGCTGCTACGATAATGTTCTATGTTGCTTGATATAAAACAATTTGTTTTTAAATAAGGCGTTTAACTACTGATGAATTAGAAGATACGAGTACTTATCAGGCAACACACGTTCTAAAGGGCGTATTTTTTTTTTAATTTAACAATTGGTAATGTAACAAATAGGTTTTAGCATCCAACATATTACATTTTACATATAATGTCATAAAAACGATCAGTAGTCAAACATAATTGTTTAAAAGGTTTGATATATAAGGAAATAAGAAAAACACTTTTATTACTAACCTTTAACAGCGTAAAAGTTCTTCGAGACGCGCTACCTCTTCTTTCACATCTCTCTCATCTACCTGAAGCCAGCCGTCCAGCAGTTGGTCGATAGTTTTTGCCATTTCACTCTGCAAAAAAAAGGAAAAAACATAACTGATGTTATTTTGTTTCTCCAAAAATAATAGTGAATCATGTGTCATTGTATTGCTATGTTATATACTGATTATATCTTGTATAGAAATTTGGACTGGTAACGAAAAAGGTTATCGTGCGGAATAACAAACCATAAGTAATTTAAGTTGTTATACAATGTTACTTAACTGTTTTAGTTGGTGATGCAGCTGATGCTGAAACTGGTGCTGGCCGAGGTATTGCTGTTGGTGGAGTTCCAGCCTGTATATGAAAAATGGAAATATTAAGTTACTATTTTTAAGACTTCTTTATTAATCATTCAGTGATAACTGTATCCATATTTTAAAATGTAACAGTGTGTGCATGATTTGTTTAAAACTGTGCTTATAATAATGTTACCTGATGGTTTCTGGAGAGATGGAATTGTAGCTCCTTTCTCCGACTGAACACTTGTTGGCACGTGTCGCAGGTGTATGTCTGCTGTGCTTCCTGCCTGAATAACTATAAAACAAGAATAGGAGTTGTGTCAAAATTCGTCCAGATGTTAACTTATCACATAGCATATATTAGATTAGACGGTTGGTTACACTAATCATTTTAGGGCCCTTTATAACTTGCTGTTCTGTGTGAGCTAAAGCTCCTTTGTTGAAGGCCGTACATTGTGAATTGGATGGAGAGTTGTCTAATGGCACTCATACCACATATTGTTATTTCTATATAGACTGAGTATATGTTGGACAATGTCAAAACATTTAAATAAAAGAAGACCCTAAGTGTAAAATGTTTGGGTTGAAATTATCCTTGATGAAAAAATTGTAAGAACATAAAACAATAATGTTTTATATATCGAAAATCTGATATTTCCATACCTCTGGATGAAACTTCCTCTTGTGAACCATTAAGGAGTCTGTTCGCTTATACACCTTCCCACACACGTCACAAGGATGCTTGATGAGTAAATGTGTGCTTCTAACATGCTTCGACAAGCTCCCTGAGCTGGCATAAACAATGAAACAATGGCGACAAACATGCATCTGACGAAAAAAACATATATATTTAAAATATTTACTTCAGAATAAGAAATATGAAGTAGTTAATAAATTAAGACACGCAATGTAAACTGACCATTTCGCGGTGTATGACAACAGTCAACTGACTTACTGTTACAAAGTTTCCCCTAATATAAATGAACGATAAGAAATATATAAATAAACTGACCTTCTCACAGTGTATGACAAACCTTTTCTGAATACTTTTATAAATTTTCCTTTTTTATGTGACAATTATCGTGCGGAAGCATAAGTCGTCCCGAAGATGCTGGTTGATCAGCTTTTTCGGTTATAAAATGTTTTGATACAACGCAAGAAAGTTTATATTGTATATAAGCCAATTGCAGTCTCGACCGAGTATTTGCATATAAAAGAGGGATCTGTATCAATAAAGTGTGTTGAGGTTTGTCAAACACTGCGAAGATCAGTTTTTGTTGATGATGATGGGAGTTTTTAACGACCTTGACTGACTATACAGCCCTCGCATGGTCGGTTCAGTTTTTGTTGCAATACTTGATCACATATTAAGCATCCGGTAGGACATTGTCGTCTCGAAACAGCTGGTCGTCCCGAACGATCAGGATTGTCGTACCGAAACAGCTGGTCGTCCCGATCAAAATTGTCGTCCCGAAAAAGCTGATCGAACCGCATCTTCGGGACGACGACTTATGCTTCCGCACGATAATTGTCATAAGTCGTTTCGAAGATGCGGGTTGATCAGCTTTTTCGGGACAACCATCTTGATCGGGACGACCAGCTATTTCAGGAGGACGACAATGTCCTTCCGGTCGCTAAAGTTATGATAAAGTGATGCAAACAAACTTATCTCCTTACAGTATACGACAAACCTCAACTGACTTTTTGTTACAAGAATTTCCCTTTATATCTGATTTATCATGCGGACGTTACAGATATCTCTATTTTATGGTGTAGGTGGCATACATTTCCCTTTATATCTGATTTATCATGCGGACGTTACAGATATCTCTATATTTATGGTGTAGGTGGCATACACAAAAAAAATTATAAACAATTTAATTGAGCCGACAAAATAAATCTACTGCCTGCTACAATAAATAGCCTATATTTTTTTTTTTTTTTTTCAGGTATTTACATTTTATACACAACATTTTATAACAGACATATAAATAGCGATATACTTAGTACTATTAAAATAACATAATAATATACATATAATATTCTTTCTTCATTTTTCAATCGTTTGGAACCAGTATGATATCTAAAAAAGATAAAATGATATAAACACTTCAGCTGGCTGCTTTGATAATGTTCTATGTTGCTTGATATAAAACAATTTGTTTTTTAATAAGGCGTTTAACTACTGATGAATTAGAAGATACGAGTACTTATCAGGCAACACACGTTCTAAAGGGCGTATTTTTTTTTTAATTTAACAATTGGTAATGTAACAAATAGGTTTTAGCATCCAACATATTACATTTTACATATAATGTCATAAAAACGATCAGTAGTCAAACATAATTGTTTAAAAGGTTTGATATATAAGGAAATAAGAAAAAAACTTTTATTACTAACCTTTAACAGCGTAAAAGTTCTTCGAGACGCGCTACCTCTTCTTTCACATCTCTCTCATCTACCTGAAGCCAGCCGTCCAGCAGTTGGTCGATAGTTTTTGCCATTTCACTCTGGAAAAAAAAGGAAAAAACATAACTGATGTTATTTTTTTTCTTCAAAAATAATAGTGAATCATGTGTCATTGTATTGCTATGTTATATACTGATTATATCTTGTATAGAAATTTGGACTGGTAACGAAAAAGGTTATCGTGCGGAATAACAAACCATAAGTAATTTAAGTTGTTATACAATGTTACTTAACTGTTTTAGTTGGTGATGCAGCTGATGCTGAAACTGGTGCTGGCCGAGGTATTGCTGTTGGTGGAGTTCCAGCCTGTATATGAAAAATGGAAATATTAAGTTACTATTTTTAAGACTTCTTTATTAATCAATCAGTGATAACTGTATCCATATTTTAAAATGTAACAGTGTGTGCATGATTTGTTTAAAACTGTGCTTATAATAATGTTACCTGATGGTTTCTGGAGAGATGGAATTGTAGCTCCTTTCTCCGACTGAACACTTGTTGGCACGTGTCGCAGGTGTATGTCTGCTGTGCTTCCTGCCTGAATAACTATAAAACAAGAATAGGAGTTGTGTCAAAATTCGTCCAGATGTTAACTTATCACATAGCATATATTAGATTAGACGGTTGGTTACACTAATCATTTTAGGGCCCTTTATAACTTGCTGTTCTGTGTGAGCTAAAGCTCCTTTGTTGAAGGCCGTACATTGTGAATTGGATGGAGAGTTGTCTAATGGCACTCATACCACATATTGTTATTTCTATATAGACTGAGTATATGTTGGACAATGTCAAAACATTTAAATAAAAGAAGACACTAAGTGTAAAATGTTTGGGTTGAAATTATCCTTGAGGAAAAAATTGTAAGAACATAAAACAATAATGTTTTATATATCAAAAATCTGATATTTCCATACCTCTGGATGAAACTTCCTCTTGTGAACCATTAAGGAGTCTGTTCGCTTATACACCTTCCCACACACGTCACAAGGATGCTTGATGAGTAAATGTGTGCTTCTAACATGCTTCGACAAGCTCCCTGAGCTGGCATAAACAATGAAACAATGGCGACAAACATGCATCTGACGAAAAAAAAATATATATTTAAAATATTTACTTCAGAATAAGAAATATGAAGTAGTTAATAAATAAGACACGCAATGTAAACTGACCATTTCGCGGTGTATGACAAAAGTCAACTGACTTACTGTTACAAAGTTTCCCCTAATATAAATGGACGATAAGAAATATATAAATAAACTGACCTTCTCACAGTGTATGACAAACCTTTTCTGAATACTTTTATAAATTTTCCTTTTTTATGTGACAATTATCGTGCGGAAGCATAAGTCGTCCCGAAGATGCTGGTTGATCAGCTTTTTCGGGACGACCATTTTGATTGGGACGACCAGCTATTTCGGGACGACAATGTCCTTCCGGACGCTAAAGTTATGATTAAGTGATGCAAAGAAACTGATCTCCTTCGTGCATTTATGTTAGGGTAAACTTTGCAACAGTAAGTTATAAAATGTTTTCATACAACGCAAGAAAGTTTATATTGTATATAAGCCAATTGCCGTCTCGAACGAGTATTTGCATATAAATGAGGGATCTGTATCAATAAAGTGTGTTGAGGTTTGTCAAACACTGCGAAGATCAGTTTTTGTTGATGATGATGGGAGTTTTTAACGACCTTGACTGACTATACAGCCCTCGCATGGTCAGTTCAGTTTTTGTTGCAATACTTGATCACATATTAAGCATCCGGTAGGACATTGTCGTCCCGAAACAGCTGGTCGTCCCGAACGATCAAGATTGTCGTACCGAAACAGCTGGTCGTCCCGATCAAAATTGTCGTCCCGAAAAAGCTGATCGAACCGCATCTTCGGGACGACGACTTATGCTTCCGCACGATAATTGTCATAAGTCGTTTCGAAGATGCGGGTTGATCAGCTTTTTCGGGACGACCATCTTGATCGGGACGACCAGCTATTTCAGGAGGACGACAATGTCCTTCCGGTCGCTAAAGTTATGATAAAGTGATGCAAACAAACTTATCTCCTTACAGTATACGACAAACCTCAACTGACTTTTTGTTACAAGAATTTCCCTTTATATCTGATTTATCATGCGGACGTTACATATATCTCTATTTTATGGTGTAGGTGGCATACATTTCCCTTTATATCTGATTTATCATGCGGACGTTACAGATATCTCTATATTTATGGTGTAGGTGGCATACAAAAAAAAATTATAAACAATTTAATTGAGCCGACAAAATAAATCTACTGCCTGCTACAATAAATAGCCTATATTTTTTTTTTTTTTTTTTTCAGGTATTTACATTTTATACACAACATTTTATAACAGACATATAAATAGCGATATACTTAGTACTATTAAAATAACATAATAATATACATATAATATTCTTTCTTCATTTTTCAATCGTTTGGAACCAGTATGATATCTAAAAAAGATAAAATGATATAAACACTTCAGCTGGCTGCTATGATAATGTTCTATGTTGCTTGATATAAAACAATTTGTTTTTAAATAAGGCGTTTAACTACTGATGAATTAGAAGATACGAGTACTTATCAGGCAACACACGTTCTAAAGGGCGTATTTTTTTTTTAATTTAACAATTGGTAATGTAACAAATAGGTTTTAGCATCCAACATATTACATTTTACATATAATGTCATAAAAACGATCAGTAGTCAAACATAATTGTTTAAAAGGTTTGATATATAAGGAAATAAGAAAAAAACTTTTATTACTAACCTTTAACAGCGTAAAAGTTATTCGAGACGCGCTACCTCTTCTTTCACATCTCTCTCATCTACCTGAAGCCAGCCGTCCAGCAGTTGGTCGATAGTTTTTGCCATTTCACTCTGGAAAAAAAAGGAAAAAACATAACTGATGTTATTTTTTTTCTCCAAAAATAATAGTGAATCATGTGTCATTGTATTGCTATGTTATATACTGATTATATCTTGTATAGAAATTTGGACTGGTAACGAAAAAGGTTATCGTGCGGAATAACAAACCATAAGTAATTTAAGTTGTTATACAATGTTACTTAACTGTTTTAGTTGGTGATGCAGCTGATGCTGAAACTGGTGCAAGCCAATTGCCGTCTCGAACGATTATTTGCATATAAAAGAGGGATCTGTATTAATAAAGTATGTTGAGGTTTGTCATACACTGTGCGAAGATCAGTTTTTGTTGCATTACTCAATCACAAATTTAGCATCCGGGAGGACATTGTCGTCCCGATCAAGATGGTCGTCCCGAAAAAGGTGATCGATCCGCATCTTCGGGACGATGACTTATGCTTCCGCACAAAAATTGTCACATAAAAAGGAAAATTTATAAAAGTATTCAGTATAGGTTTGTGATACACTGTGAGAAGGTCAGTTTTAATATTTCTTTTCTTCAATTTATATTAAGGGACACTTTTAAACAGTAAGTCAATTAAATGTTGTCATCCACAATGAGACAGACAGTTTACATTGCGTGTCTTATGTATAAACTACATCATATTTTTTATTGTACAGAAGCCAATTGACGTCTCGAACGATTTTTTGTATACACAAATTCGTTCATTTAAGTTAGGGTAAACTGTGTAACAGTATTTCAGTAAAATGTTTTCACACACCGCACGAAAGACATTTTACATTTCGCGTCTTATTTATTAACTACTTCATATTTTTTTTTTGTACATAAGCCAATTGACGTCTTGAACGATTATTTAAAAAAAAAATCGTCCGTTTATGTAAGGGTAAACTTTGAAACAGTAAGTCAGTAAAATGTTTTCATACACCGCGAGAAAAAGATAGATTACATTCCGCGTCTTATCTATTTATTCTATTAATTCTAAATTTCAGGTGTCACTAAGAAGAGCTATCCTTTCCAAACAATCATCAGAACTTGTTTCAACTCTCATAGTGCTAACAACTACAATCATGAAAGCTAAAGTACAAATGAGAAACCCCAACAAGAGGTCTAACCTGGTTGAAAGGGAATGTCGATTCAAGAGAGCCTGTGAACAGATTGTTCAATTGAACTACTCTTTAGATGCACTTCAAAACAGGTACAACAAAGCCAAGACTGACAACAAGTCTTTCGAATACTCGCTATGTCTACGTATAGCAGTTGTTGAAGGATTGCGCAACATGTTCTACGACTACGCTCACCAGAAAGCAGAGTCCGTAGCCGAACTGAGGCAAGAACTGTTCGGTGAAGTTTAGCACATTATTTCAGAAGATCCTTTAGAAGACATTGAGATGTCTGATTAAAGACGGTAAAAAAAAGAGAAAACAAAAACGTGTTACTTTGTGTAGTTTTTTTCTTGGCAATAATTTCATGTTTATTTTTCATTAATTTTTCAAATGAAATACATGTTTGGTTGAAATAAAATTATGCAATACACGAACTACATTGATTCAATTGTAAGATGATTTAATCAACTTCATGATTGGATTACAATAAATCATGATTAATAAACAAAGATGTTTGACAATACACACAATTGACTCGTGCCTTAAATAAAAGCTCAAATTAATTACTCTGTGATGTCATTATCCTGACGTTTCTCAATTTCTCAGACTTCGCTTAACACTTCTGTTGACCAAGTTCTGGAAACGCCCACCAAGTTGCCCACATGGTCAGGTCCGGAATAGTACGGTAGAGGGGAACTGACCTAGTTGAAAACAATATGTTCTTATGTAAAGGAAAATGGCCATTGTTATATTATAGTTCGTTTCTGTGTGTGTTACATTTTAATGTTGTGTCGTAGTACTCTTATATTTGATGTGTTTTCCTCAGTTTTAGTTTGTAACCCGGATTTGTTTTTTTCTCAATCGATTGATGAATTTCGAACAGCGGTATACTACTGTTGCCTTTATTTAGGTTTGTCGTATACTATGCGGAGATCAGTTTGTGTGCATCACTTAATCATAAATTTACCGTCCGGATGGACATTGTCGTCCCGATCAAGATGGTCGTCCCGAAAAAGCTGATCGACCCACATTCTCGGGACGATAATTGTCAAATCGGTTAGGATTCAAAGTATTCAGAATAGGTGTATCAGACACTGTGAGAAGGTAACTCCAAAAGGAAAACCAAGACTATGGTGAAGACTGCATGTCTTTATCTTTTGTAGTTTAGGAGTTGAAGTTAATGTCGGGAGTTAGGCTTTACTCTCGCGATAACGTTTCTTCAGTGAGGTCGGAAAGTGCGGCCGTACACCTCAGTGTTACCAATAAAATGCCGTCCTCTAGGTCGCATTTTCCGCTATTAAGAACAGTTAACACGAATCAATTCTTTTGTTTGAAAGTTTGAACATTAAAGTCAAAGGCACTTTTCGGAGATATGAGACATAATAAAGACATGAAGCTTTATTTAAAGTCGGTATATGCAATACAAGTACAAACATAAGCTCTGAAGAGCTTTTAAAACCGACAGAACTCTGTACTTAGAATTTGTTTAGAAAATCCCGAATGCGCAATCACAACTAAGAACACACATGCACAGAAGTGACAAAGGGCACTTTAATTGTCAAACCTAGACTTGATACAGGCGTTTCCACGTGTATAATTATAAGTTAATGCTTCAAAGATGCTTTGAATGCCAATTATAGCCTAGAAACGCCCATCAAGTTACATTGTACTGAATCCTAGGTTTGTTATGCAGTTTGGTGTGTTGCTGTCAATTCAAAAGTTAGAATTTTTGGGGGGAATATCACGCTTGCGCAATCACAACATTAACCCCAACTCCTAAACTACAAAAGACAAAGACATGCTGTCTTCACCATAGTCTTGGTTTCCTTTTTATGATAGATGTTTTAATTTCAATCCGATAGGAGCACAGAATCATGCTGATATCTTGAAAAGATCAACTTTGATAAGTACCGAAAACCATAACCTGAACCCGACCCTTCAGAAACTATGATTTTTGAGACGTTCGTGAAAATTCTTTATAAGAAACTACAATCAGTTACCCCCAAGACTACATATCCTTATCCGTTCAGAGATAAAGTAAGGCTTTCAAAATACTGATTTTAACGAATTTTGGGTTTGCGCTACCTTCTCACAGTGTCTGATACACCTATTCTGTATGCTTTTAATCCTAATCGATGTAAAAATTAGCGGCAGGAAGCATAAGTTGTCGTCCCGAGGATGCAGGTCCATCAGCTTTTTCGGGACGAACATCTGTTTCGGGACTACAATGGATTTTAATAGAGCTTTTTTTTTAAAGTTAACTGTTCCAAAAAGATAAAAATAAAAAAAGAAGATGTGGTATGATTGCCAATGAGACAACTCTCCACAATAGACAAAAACGACACAGAAATTAACAACTATAGGTCACCGTACGGCCTTCAACAATGAGTAAAGCCCATACCGCATAGTCAGCTATAAACGACCCCGAAATGACAATGTAAAACAATTCAAACGAGAAAACTTACGGCCTCATTTGTGTACAAAAAATGAACGAAAAACAAATATGTAACACATAAACAAACGACAACCACTGATTTACAGGCGATCTAGAGGATAGTTACTTATTGGTAGGCTTGCTTGTCGAAAAGTACTGCCCCTTTCAGGTCATTTTTTTTTTTTATTTCAATCCGGTCGGAGGACTGGATCATGTTGAGATTTAATAAAGATCGACTTTTAAAAGAGTTAAGCTTAAACCCGACATTAACCCCAACTCCAAAACTACAACAGATAAAGACTTTCGGTCTTCAACATAGGCTTAATCGTCGAAAATGACTACCCCTATTTTTTCATGTCAAGCAAAAAAAAAAAAACAACATAGAATCATGTTGAGATTTTGAAAAGTATCAAAAACCATAACCTGACCCCCCACCAAGACCTCCAAAACTCTGATTTTTGAGAAGTTCGTGAAAAATTTGAATTCAAAAATCCTATCGGTTACCCACCTTCAAGTACCCGTTTCAAATGATAAAGTATGGCTACAATGTTTAGGGTTTGAGTTTGGGTTAGGGTTAAGGTTGAGGTCAGGATAGGGGTCAGGGTAAATAAAGGCAACAGTAGTATACCGCTGTTCGAAACTCATAAATCGATAGAGATAAAAACAAATCCGGGTTAAAAACTAAAACTGAGGGAAACGCATCAAATATAAGAGGAGAACAACGACACAACAGAAACACAACATCAAAATGTAACACACACAGACACGAACTATAATATAACAATGGTCATTTTCCTGACTTGGTACAGGACATTTTAAGAAAAAAATGGTGGGTTGAACCTGGTTTTGTGGCATGCCAAACCTCCCGCTTTTATGGCAACGTCAAACACAACACCAAAACGACAACATCACATGACAAATAAATGGGAGAACATATAGGACAAATTAACTAAGAGTCAGGGTTAGGGTCAGTGTTAGGGTTTGAGTTGGGGTTTAGGTTAAGATTAGGGTTGAGGTCAGTGTTTTGGCTAGGGTAAGGAATTCTACGAGGGTTTTAGAGGTACCCTTTGTCACTTCTGCGCATGATTGACCTTTGTGGTGACTGTGCATGCGTGATATTCCCCACCAAAAAAATTCTAAGTTTAGTATATGAAAATTGCCTCGGACTTCAATGTTCAAACAGGTGTAGAATGGATTCAAATAGAGATATTTTCTTAAAACTAAGTGTTCCGAAAAAACTGAAAAGACGATCTAGAGGATGAAAACTTATTCATGTCACTGAAGTATACGGCCGCACTTTCCGACCTCACTAAAGAAACGTATTTGTGAGAGTGAAGCCTAACCCGGAGATTAACTCGCAAACTACAAAAGAGAAAGACATGCAGTCTATAGACTTGTTCGTCTTAAAATATTGTCCCTGTGGGGTCGATTTTTAGATTTTAATCCAATCGGAGCACAGGTTTATACTAAGTTTTTAAAAGAGACTGAATGTGAAAAGAGTTAAGCTAAACCCCGACATTAATCCCAACTCAGATACTAGAACAGATAAAGACTTGCCGTCTTCACCATAGGCTTAATTAGTTATCAAACGTACCAGGCTTATAATTTAATACGACAGACGCGCGTTTCGTCTACATAAGACTCATCAGTGACGCTCAGATCGAAATAGTTAGAAAGCCAAACAAGTACAAAGTTGAAGAGCATTGATGACCCAAAATTCCAAAAAGTTGTGCCAAATACGGCTAAGGTTATCTTAATCGTCATAAAGTACTACCACTAATGGGCCCGATTTTTTAATGTCAAGCCGCTCGAAGCAAAAGATCATGTTGAGATTTTGAAAAGATCGACTTTAAAAAGTAAAACTTAAAGATGTTTGACAATACATTCAATTGACTCGTGCCTTAACTAGAAACTCAAATTAATTACTCTGTGATGTCATTACCATGGCGTTTCTCAATTTCTCAGACTTCGCTTAACACTTTTGAAGACCAAGTTCTGGAAACTACCACCAAGTTACCCACATGGTCAGGTCCGGAATAGTACGGTAGAGGAAATCTGAGCTAGTTGACAACAATATGTTCTTATGTAAAGGTTTGTGTTTGTCGTATACTATTCAGAGATCAGTTTGTGTGCATCACTCAATCATAATTTTACTGTCTGGATGGATATTGTCGTCCCGATCAAGATGGTCGTCCCAAAAAAGCTGATCCACCCGCATTCTCGGGACGATAATGGTCACATCGGTACGGTTTCAAAGTATTCAGAATAGATGTATCAGACACTATGAAAATGTAACCCCAAAAGGAAAACCCCAAATGTGTTTTAAAGGCCTTGCTTTATCTTGGATCGGGTAAGTCTAGGAGGGTAACTGATTCGATTTTCGTATTAAGTTTTTTAACGAACTTCTCAGGAACAGTATCTTTAGACGAACAAGCCTATGGTGAAGACTGAATGTCTTTATCTTTTGTAGTTTAGAAGTATAAGTTAATATATGGGGTTAGGCTTTACTCGCACTCTAACTTTTTTCAGTGAGGTCGGAAATTGCTTCCGTAAACCTCAGTGTAACTGATAAAACGTCATCCTCCAGATCGCCTATTTCGCTATTAAGAACAGTTAACTCGAATCAATTTTTTGTCTGAATTTTTGAACATTAAAGTTAAAGGCACTTTTCAGACACATAAGACATAATACAGAAATAAAGATTTATTTAAAGTCGGTTAATGCAAGACAAGAACAAACATGAGCTCTGAAGAGCTTTTTAAACCGACAGAACTCTGTACTTAGATTTTGTTTTAGAAAATCCCGAATGCGCAATCACAACTAAGAACACACATGCACAGAAGAGACAAAGGGCACTTTAATTGTCAAACCCTGACTTGATACAGGCGTTTCCACGTGTATAATTAAAAGTTAACGCTTCAAAGATGCTTTGAATGCCAATTATAGCCTAGAAACGCCCACCAAGTTACGTTGTACTGAATTCTAGGTTGTTATGCAGTTTGGTGTATTGCTGTCAATTCAAAAATTAAAATAATCTTCGTAAAAAAAGCTAGAATTTGCAGTTCGGACTAAATTTAGATAGTACACTATAACATTTTTCATAACTTTTTTAAATTACATTGGATTTTCATTAAACTATACAGCTAAATGAGTTATACACTTATCTTACTGAATCCTAAGTAACTAGGCAGTTTGAGATATAGCTGTCAAATTCAAAAATCAAGAGAATCTTCCTCAAAAAAGCTTGAATTTGCAGTTCGGACTAAATTCAAATAGTACACTTTAATTTTATTTATAACTTTTTCAAACCAACCTGGATTTTCATCAAACCATACAGCTTTATCAGTAATACATTGACTTTACTGAATTTTAGGTTGTTATGCAGTTTGGTGTATTGCTGTAAAATTCAAAAGTTTAAATTATCTTGGTTAAAAAATCTCGAATTTGCAGTTCGAACTAAATTCAGGTAGTAGACTTTTATTTTATTTATAACTTTTTCAAACCAACTTTTGATTTTCGTTAAATTATACGGCTTTCTTAGCTATATATTTTACTTACTGAATTCAAGGCTGTTACGCAGTTTGGTGTATTGCTGTCAATTGAAAAATTAAAATAATCATGGTCAAAAAACCTAGAATTTGCAGTTCGGATTTAATTCATATAGTTCACTTTAATCTTATTTACAACTTTTTCAAACCAACTTGGATTTTCATCAAACCATACAGCTGTATCAGTAATACATTGACCTTACTGAATCCTAGGTTGTTATGACGTTTGGTGTATTGCTGTCAAATTCAAAAGTTCAAATAATCTTGGTAAAAAAAGCTTAAATTTGCAGTTCGGACTAAATTTAGATAGTAAACTTTAATTTTATTGATAACTTTTTCAAACAACCTTTGATTTTCATCAAATTATACATCTATCTCACTTATATATTGACCTTACAGAATACAAGGTGGTTATGTAGTTTGGTGTATTGCTGTCAATTCAAAAATTGAAATAATCTTTGTTAAAAAACCTAGAATTTGCGGTTTGGACTAAATTTAGATAGTACACTATAACATTTTTCGTAACTTTTTTTAATCACCTTGGATTTTTATCAAACGATACAGCTAACTGAGTTATATATTTATCTTACTGAATCCTAAGTAATTAGGTAGTTTGATATGTTTCTGTCAAATTCAAAAGGTCAAATGATCTTCGTCAAAAAAGCTCGAATTTACAGTTCGCACTAAATTCAGATAGTAAACTTTAATTTAATATATAACTTTTTCAAACAATTCTTGATTTTCATCAAATTATACATCTATTTCATTTATATATTGAACTTTCTGAATCCTAGGTGGTTATGTAGTTTGGTGTATTTCTGTCAATTCAAAAATTAAAATAATCTTGGTAAAAAAACCTAGAATTTGCGGTTTGGACTAAATTTAGATAGTACACTATAACATTTTTCGTAACTTTTTTACATCACCTTGGATTTTTATCAAACGATACAGCTAACTGAGTTATATAATAATTATCTTACTGAATCCTAAGTAATTAGGTAGTTTGATATGTCGCTGTCAAATTCAAAAGATCAAATGATCTTCGTCAAAAAAGCTCGAAGTTACAGTTCGGACTAAATTCAGATAGTAAACTTTAATTTTATTTATAACTTTTTCAAACAATCCTTGATTTTCATCAAATTATACATTTATTTCATTTATATATTGAACTTTCTGAATCCTAGGTGGTTATGTAGTTTGGTGTATTGCTGTCAATTCAAAAATTAAAAAAATCTTGGGTAAAAAACCTAGAATTTGCAGTCCGGACTGAATTTAGATAGTACACTATAACATTTTTCATAACTTTTTTAAATTACCTTGAATTTTCATCAAACTATTCAGCTAACTGAGTTATATACTTATCTAAATTCAAATAGTACACTTTAATTTTATTTATGACTTTTTCAAACCAACCTTGATTTTCATCAAATCATACAGCTTTATCAGTAATACATAGACCTTACTAAATCCTAGTTTATTAAGCAGTTTGGTGTTTTGCTGTCAAATTCAAAAGTTCAAATAATCTTGGTCAAATAACCTCGAATTTGCAGTTCAGACTAAATTCAGGTAGTACCCTTTTATTTTATTTTTAACTTTTTCAAACCAACTTTGATTTTCGTCAAATTATACAGCTTTCTTATTATATATTTTACTTACTGAATTCAAGGTTGTTACGCAGTTTGGTGTATTGCTGTCAATTCAAAAATTAAAATAAACATGGTCAAAAAACCTAGAATTTGCAGTTCGGATTTAATACAGATAGTTCACTTTATTCTTATTTATAACTTTTTCAAACGAACTTGGATTTTCATTAAACTATACAGCTACATCATTTATACATTGACCTTACTAAATCCCAGGTTGTTATGCAGTTTGGTGTATTGCTGTCAAATTCAAAAGGTCAAATAATCTTCGTCAAAAAAGCTCGAATTTGCAGTTCGGACTAAATTCAGATAGCATTAAATAATATAGTCGAGCTGTTGCCACAGCTATGCAGAAAAAGAAGCCTGTCAAACTGGTAGAGTCCAATGCTTGTGATTGTCCATCTGATGTTCCCAATGTGCATACAAGAAGTGCAATGTCTTGTTTCCCTCAGTGTAAAAATATGCAAATAACAGAAATGAAGAAAGGTGTCAGTTTTCACAATATATCAAATGCTGTTATAAAATTGTTTGTTGTGTAAGTATCTATCTGTAAAGCTAGCATAGTAACGATTTAACCCATATCACAGTATTCTAGAATTATTTACATTTAGATAAAATGTTTATACTTATATGTTTACAAGTTATTTGTTCTTAATTCATTTATCGCCGTGATATCGCCTTGATGTGCTGAGGCGTCGTAAAGCAACCACAAATCAATCAATCAATCTAAATACTCCATTTACCAATTGTGTTTACCAAAAAAAAAAAACCAAATTTCGATTGACTTTAATTATGGGGATGCCATATAACTGTAACAACATAATTGTTTCTCTTTGTACATAATGCAAGGATATGTATGGTAAATAGATCATTAAATTAATTTGGCAGTAAGTGGAGTATATGTATTAAAATATAGATATTTTACTAAAGAAATTATTCAAAATTATCACATGAAGATGATTAAATGATCAATATCTGACATATATATGCTATTGTCAATAATCATGCAAGTTAGCTTATGTGAATACCAGTGCATAAATATTCAGTGTCTAATTCACAAATAATACAAGATGGTCTTGAGTTATAGCTTCTGTAGGTACTGAAGTTATGTATCTTTTAATTACTTTACAGTTTTTTTTCCTTTAATAGACTTTGTGCTATTATGTTCCTTTGGTTGTATGACTCATGACGTGACTCGGTATTTGTTCATCAGCTATCCATGTTTTTAGCGGTTCCTGTTGCAGGTGGATCAAGAGGTGCAATTATGATGCAAGAGATTTTTAAAGTGTTGTTTTTACTTGATACTGTTGTCTTTATGTTTTACTTCATTTGTACTTTATTGAGAAAGTGTAAATTATATGTTGTATGTACTATCAACTACAAAAACTTTTTGTTGCTGTGTAGATTTATTTGTATGTAAATGTTTGAGTTTTTAGTCAGATTTGTATGTTGGTGATGTATGTTTACACAATTTTGCTGCTGAATTCTAGTTATTGTCACATTAATCTATTATCTCTGTTTGGGTTGCTCACCCAATTGTACATGTAGTAAAAAGATACTTGCCTAGAACATTTGTAGGTAAATCCAGTTCATAAACATGGATGGAAATATCTCTGCATGGTCACAACACACATATGGATCTGATGCTGTTAAAATCGGCTATATCAAATATAATTCACTCTCTGATACAGTCGCAGTTTATATTGGTCGTCCAAAATTCAGATAACATTAAAAATGTAAAATTATGCACAACACGAATATCCTAATTCCTTTTTTGTCTTTCAGCTTGTAATATTCCAGTTAAATGGATTATTATAGTCCAATTGTTCTCATAAGGAGAAATCCTTAATACTCCTCCTACACACACCTTTCCATTTGCCAGACATTTTGATATAAGTTATTCCAAAATAAATGTGTATTTAGTCTGAATCAAAATTAAATAGTTCAAAAATCTGTATAACCTGCTTTGGTAAAGTATTAATCCAAATCACTGAAACATTAAGAAGTTTTTAGCTAAACCACTTTTTGAGCAAAAATTATTCTTTTAACTGCTTAATCTGCATTAAAAAAACTGGACACTAAAGGCAGCATGTACTGGTTTTCAATATACAACTACTTTATGGGATATTCCTAAATGGTAGGGGCTAAACTACACCAAAGTTTATGTGCAAACAAACAAAGGATAAAGGAAAGCCAGATGCCACAAGTGGTCACTAATTAACAAAAAAATGTATATTTGAAATAGAACTGATGTAATTAAACCCCCTGCTAAGAACACCTGATAAACTCACATGTAGCTGATTAAGATATGATAATAATTCTGTTTCTTCTTAATAGTAAAGAAAACAAAAAAAATCCAGGGAAAATCCTAAAAAAATGACTTCTGAGTGTAATGGAAATCAAACTATGTATACACATAACTTATATAACATATAAGTAACTAATAGTTAACTTGAATTTTATTTATAACTTTTCAAACAACTCTTGATTTTCATCAAATTATACATCTATTTCATTTATATATTGAACTTACTGAATCCAAGGTGTTTATGTAGTTTAGTGTATTGCTGTCAATTCAAAAATTAAAATAATCTTGGTCAAAAAACCTAGAATTTGCAGTTCGGACTAAATTTAGATAGTACACTATAACATTTTTCATAATTTTTCTAATTTACCTTGGATTTTTATCAAACTATACAGCTAACTGAGTTATATACTTATCTTACTGAATCCTAAGTAACTAAGTAGTTTGATATATTGCTGTCAAATTCAAAAATTAAAATAATCTTTGTCAAAAAAGCTCGAATTTGCAGTTCGGACTAAATCCAGATAGTACACTTTAATTTTATTGATAACTTCACTGAAGTATATGACCGCATTTTCCGACCTCACTTAAGAAACGTTTGTGTGAGAGTAAAGCCTATCCCTAACATTAACCCAAACACATAAACTATAAACGATAACGACATTCAGTCTTGACCATAGCCTTGGTTTATATTTTTTAATTTTTGAGCACAGGTTCATGCTGAGATCTTGCAAAGATCGACTTTGAAGTCTACCAAAACCATAACCTGATCCCCACCCGAATTTTGAGATGTTCTTGAAAAAAATTAATACAAAACTACAATAAGTTACCGATGTGACAATTATTGATCGGAAGCATAAGTCATCCGATGATGCGGGTCCATCATCTTTTTCGGGACGACCACCTTAATCGAGAAGATCATCTCTTTCGAAACGACAATGGATTTGAATAGAGATATTTTTTTAAAGTTAACTCTTCCGAAAATATAAATAGGCGATTTAGAGGACGAAAACTTATTGTTAGGCTTGTCCGTCGAAATGTACTCCCCCTTTCATGTCATTTTTTTTTTTATTTCAATCCGATCCCAAGATAAAGTAAGACCTTCAAAATAACAATTTAGGGTTAGGGTTAGAGTTACGGTTAGGGTAAGGCTTAGGGTCAGGGTCAAGGTTTTCGTTAGGGTTTGGGTTAGGGTTAGTGATTGGACTATGGTATGGGACTTTTGATTTCTTAGTTTAGTGTATGAAAAGTGCCTCAGACTTGAATGTTAAAACAGGTGTAGAATGGATTCAGATAGAGATATTTTGTTAATGTTAACTTTTCCGAAAAGCT
This sequence comes from Mytilus californianus, assembly GCF_021869535.1. Classification (NCBI taxonomy): domain Eukaryota; kingdom Metazoa; phylum Mollusca; class Bivalvia; order Mytilida; family Mytilidae; genus Mytilus; species Mytilus californianus. The sequence continues at coordinate 474,709 of NW_026262733.1, read as the reverse complement.
AAAAAGGCGATCTAGAGGATGAAGACTTATTGGTATCACTGAAGCATATGGCCGCACTTTCCGACCTCACATAAGAAATGGTTGCGTGAGAGTAAAGCCTAACCCCAACATTAACCCAAACACTTGAACTACAAAAGATAACGATATTCAGTCTTTACCATAGTCTTGGTTTAGATATATTTTAATTTCAATCCGATCGGAACACTGGATCATGCTGAGATCTAGCAAAGATCGACTTTGAAGTCTACCAAAATCATAACCTGATCCCCATCCTTCCAAAACTGTGATTTTCGAGACGTTCGTGAAAAAAACTTAATACAAAAATACAACTCGGCTGTGATTTTTTATGTGCTGGGTTAGGTTGTTTTAATTTATTTATTCGTTTTTATTCTGTAGTTAATCACCACTTCGGTTTATCATGAATATTTATCATACAGTCATTTTATAGAAAATTACTGTTTGCAAAAGTATGAATTATTCTATATAGAAAGGATGTTCTTGTCCCAGGCAGAAAACTCTAGCCGTATGAGGCACAACTATTTAGAACCTTTGATCCTCAGTGCTCTTCGGCTTTGCGCTTGTTTTGGCTTTCGAATTTTTTTTTTTATGTGTTTCCCTCAGTTTTAGTTTGTAACCCGGATTTGTTTTTTCTCAATCGATTTATGAATTTCGAACAACAGTATACTACTGTTGCCTTTATCAACCCCCAAGACTATTTGTATTTATCCCTACCGAGATAAAGTAAGGCCTTCAAAATACTGATTTAAAGGAATTTTGGGTTTGGGTTTTTAATCCTAACAGATGTGACAATTATCGGTCGGAAGCATAAGTCGTCGTACCGAGATAACTATTTATAGATAGTATTACTGATTTGCCCTTTTTCACTTCTGCGCATGTCTGCCCTTTTTTGTGACTGCGCATGCGCGAGTAGGGTAAGGGTTAAGGTTAAGGTGAGGGTTAGGGTTAGGGTAAGGGTTAGGGTTAGGGTTAGGGTATTAGGAATTTCAGAGAATAATGGGTCGTGGTATCAATTTAAAGGTAACCGTTGTGATATGGCTGGCGTATGAATATATGAGGGTAAGGGTTAGAGAAGGGGACTTTGGCGAGATTTTTGCACTTTTTGACTTCTACGCATGTGTGCACTTTTTAACTTCTGCGCATGCGTGAAAATATTGACTTACAGTAAGGGGTAAAACGTAGCTCTGTCGTTAGTGGTCTATTGTGTTCTCAACATGATCCAGTCCTCCGATCGGATTGAAATAAAAAAAAAATGACCTGAAAGGGGCAGTACTTTTCGACAAGCAAGCCTACCAATAAGTAACTATCCTCTAGATCGCCTGTAAATCAGTGGTTGTCGTTTGTTTATGTGTTACATATTTGTTTTTCGTTCATTTTTTGTACATAAATGAGGCCGTTAGTTTTCTCGTTTGAATTGTTTTACATTGTCATTTCGGGGTCTTTTATAGCTGACTATGCGGTATGGGCTTTACTCATTGTTGAAGGCCGTACGGTGACCTATAGTTGTTAATTTCTGTGTCGTTTTGGTCTATTGTGGAGAGTTGTCTCATTGGCAATCAAACCAAATCTTCTTTTTTTTATTTTTATCTTTTCGGAACAGTTCACTTTAAAACAAAATCTCTATTTAAATCCATTGTAGTCCCGAAACAGATGGTCGTCCCGAGTAAGATGGTCGTCCCGAAAAAGCCGATGGACCCGCATCCTCGGGACGACAACTTATGCTTCCTGCCGCTAATTGTCACATCGATTAGGATTTAAAGCATACAGATTCGGTGTATCAGACACTGTGAGAAGGTAACGCAAACCCAAAATTCGTTAAAATCGGTATTTTGAAAGCCTTACTTTATCTCTGAAAAGATAAGGATAAGTAGTCTTAGGGGTAACCGATTGTATTTTCTGATAAAGAATTTTCACGAACGTCTCAAAAGTCATAGTTTCTGATGGGTCGGGGTCAGGTTATGGTTTTCGGTACTTTTCAAAGTTGATCTTTTCAAGATATCAGCATGATTCTGTGCTCCTATCGGATTGAAATTGAAATATCTATCCTAAAAAGGAAACCAAGACTATGGTGAAGACAGTATGTCTTTATCTTTTGTAGTTTAGGAGTTGGGGTTAATGTCGGGGTTAGGCTTTACTCTCTTACAAACGTTTCTTCAGTGAGGTCGGAAAGTGCGGTCGTACACCTCAGTGTTACCAATAAGTTTCAGTCCTCTAGATCACATTTTTCTGTTTTTAAGAACAGTTAATTTTAAGAAAACATCTCTATGCAAATTCTAGGTTTTTTGACCAAGATTATTTTAGTTTTTGAATTGACACCAATACACCAAACTACAAAAGCACCTTGGATTCAGTAAGGTCAATATATAAATGAGATAGATGTATAATTTGATGGAAATCAAAGGGTGTTTAAAAAAGTTATTAATAAAATTAAAGTGTACTATCTAAATTTAGTCTGAACTGCAAATTTGAGCTTTTTTTACCAAGATTATTTGAACTTTTGAATTTGACAGCAATACACCAAACTGCATAAAACATTGGATTCAGTAAGTTCAATGTATTACTGATATAGCTGTATAGTTTAATGTAAATCCAAGTTGGTTTGAAAAAGTTATGAATAAAATTAAAGTGTACTATCTGAATTTAGTCCGAACTTGGAGTTCAAGCTTTTTTGACAAAGATTATATTAGTTTTTGAATTTGACAGCAATATATCAAACTACCTAGTTACTTGGGATTCAGTAAGATCAATATATAGCTCAGTTAGCTGTATAGTTTGATGAAAATCCAAGGTAATTTAAAAAAGTTATGAAAAATGTTATAGTGTACTATCTGAATTTAGTCTGAACTGCAAATTCTAGGTTTTTTTACGAAGATTATTTTAATTTTTGAATTGACAGCAATACACCAAACTATATAAACACCTTGGTTTCAGTAAGGTCAATATATAAATGAAATAAATGTATAATTTGATGAAAATCAAGAGTTGTTTGAAAAAGTTATAAAAAAAAATAAAGTTTACTATCTGAATTTAGTCCGAACTGCAAATTAAAGCTTTTTTGACGAAGAATATTTTAATTTTTGAATTTGACAGCAATATATCAAAAAACCTAGTTACTTGGGATTCAGTAAGATAAATCTATAACTCAGTTAGCTGTATAGTTTGATGAAAATCCAAGGTAATTTAAAAAAGTTATGAAAAATGTTATAGTGTACTATCTTATTTTAATTAGAACTGCAAATTCTAGGTTTTTTGACCAAGATTATTTTAATTTTTGAATTGACAGCAATATACCAAACTATATAACCACCTTAGTTTCTGTAAGGTTAATATATAAATGAAATAAATGTATAATTTGATGAAAATCAAGAGTTGTTTGAAAAAGATATAAAAAAAATTAAAGTTTACTATCTGAATTTAGTCCGAACTGCAAATTCAAGCTTTTTTGACAAAGAATATTTTAATTTTTGAATTTGACAGCAATATATCAAACTACCTAGTTACTTGGGATTCAGTAAGATAAATCTATAACTCAGTTAGCTGCATAGTTTGATGAAAATCCAAGGTAATTTAAAAAAGTTATGAAAAATGTTATAGTGTACTATCTTAATTTAGTCTGAACTGCAAATTCTAGGTTTTTTGACCAAGATTATTTTAATTTTTGAATTGACACCAATACACCAAACTACAAAAGCACCTTGGATTCAGTAAGGTCAATATATAAATGAGATAGATGTATGATTTGATGAAAATCAAAGGGTGTTTCAAAAAGTTATTAATAAAATTAAAGTGTACTATCTAAATTTAGTCTGAACTGCAAATTTGAGCTTTTTTGACCAAGATTATTTGAACTTTTGAATTTGACAGCAATACACCAAACTGCATAAAACCTTGGATTCAATAAGTTCAATGTATTACTGATATAGCTGTATAGTCTAATGTAAATCCAAGTTGGTTTGAAAAAGTTATGAATAAAATTAAAGTGTACTATCTGAATTTAGTCCGAACTTGAAGTTCAAGTTTTTTTGACAAAGATTATATTAATTTTTGAATTTGACAGCAATATATCAAACTACCTAGTTACTTGGGATTCAGTTGTTGTATAATATTCTAATGAAATTGAAAAAAATCAGCACTTTTATTGCATGTACCAACAAATTTTGCAATTCTAGTAAAATTAGTAAAACTATTCCTCCGAATTGCCAAAAGGAACAGAATTGTAATGACATTGTATAATTTTCTAATAAAATAGAAATTATTAGCATCTATTTCTTAAGCGACATCAATTTTTTTAATTTCTTAACTTAAATTTCTTCACGTTCAAGTCTAACAAACCAATCTGAGGTATAAAAAGTTATCAATTATCAGACCAGTTCAAGAATATATAGAAACAGAAGACATATTGTCACCTTTATTCGACATGAATAATGTTCACCTGAGACTTATACATCTTGATTTTTGTAAAACTAATCATTCTTGGGCACACAAAAAAAAACATGATTTAGATGTTGTTGTGTAAAATTCTAATAAAATTGAAAAAAAATTTGCAATTCTAAACTTATATTTATATCAATAAAATAAAAGAAGAAGCATCACTTTTTATTGTGATAGATATAAATATTACTAACCGAAGTATTAGTTATTTTCAATAATGAGACAACATATTTGCAATTGAAAACAAAAAATTCTTCACTTTTATGAGTAGCAAATCTGAGGTATAAAATTACTCAAATGTCAGGCCAGTACAAAAATATTAATGAAAATTACTGTCACCTTTTATCATTATGGACATAAATATAGACTCATATAGCCCTTGTTTTTTTTTAGAACCATTCATCGTTAGGCATAAATAAAAACATAATTAAGATGACGTTGTAAAAGATTCTAAAACAAATGAATATTTAGGCATTTTATTTGCATGTGGCAACTCATTTTGCCATTTAAAACTACCTGTTTATATAAAAATCTATTCTGTGGAATGAAAATACCCAAATATAAAGGCAGTAAAAAATAATAATAGAACAAAAGAAGTATTGTCACTTTTAATTGTTAAGGATATGAATATTTCTAATAGTACACTTATAGAGCTATCAGCTAAAAAGAACAGAATTGTAATGCGACTTTATTGAAAAAAGAAATATTGTCACTTTTTATCATTATCGACATAATTAATGATAACCTTTGACTTATACAGCTCTCTATTTTTGTAAAACCACTCATCCTTATGGACATAAAGAACATGATTTAGATGCCCTTTGTATAATATTCTAAAACAAATGAAAACTTGGCACTTTTTTTGTGTGTGGCAACAAATTGTGCAACTTTAAACTTAAATTTCTTTACCTTTATGTCTTAAAATCCATTTTGTTGAGTAAGAATTACCAAAATATGATGGCAGTACAAGAATATGAAAAAATAAAAGAAGTATCATCACTTGTTATTGTTATTGATGTACATATTACTAACCCTACTCTTATACATCTCTCAATTTTTGTAAAACTATTCTTCCTTAGGGAGAAAAAGAACAAAATTGTAATGCTGTTGTATAGTATTTTAATAAAATGAAATATGGCACCTTTGTTTTATGCGACAATATTTTTTTAAATTTCAAAACTGAAACTTCTTCACATTTATGTCTAACAAATCAATCTTAGTTATGAAAAGTACCCAATTATCAGACTAGTTCAAAATTATATAAATAATCAAAGACATATTGTCATTATTTAATGCTATCAGCATACATATTAGTAACTATAGACTATTAGAATACTAATTTTTTGAAAAACTATTCATCCTTACTGACAAAAAGAACAGAATTTAAATGTTCTAGTAAAATATTCTAACAAAATTAAAAATATCGATATTTTTTTTTTATAATGAAACAACATGGCTTTCAATTCGAAAGTAAATATTCTTCACTTTTATGTGTAACTTTCCAACATGAGGTATAAAAATGACTCAAATAACGGGAAAGTACAAAAATATTAATGAAAAAAAGAAATATTGTCACTTTTAATCATTATTGACATGAATAATGTTAATCCTAGACTTATACAGCTCTCTTTTTTTGTAAAACTATTCATCCTTGAGGGCAAAAAGAACATAATTTAGATGTTGTTGTATAATATACAAGCAAGATTGAAAATTTTGGCCCTTTTTTTTTGGCAAGTGACTACAAATTATGCAATTGTAAACCTATTTTTTTTTTACCTATATTTCTAAAAATCATTTTTGTGAAAAAAATAACCAAATATGAAGCAATTTCATGAATATTAATAAAATAAAAAAGTATTGTCACTTTTTATTGTGATCAATATAAATATTATATATATAATTGTCCCCCAAAAATGTGATCATATATTTTAAATGCTTTGTTTTTATATTTCAGACTTACATGTGCGGTACCTGCAACAAAGAATTTCTGTCAAGATCGGGCCGTTCAAGGCATGTCAGGTTTGTCCACACAGAACATGACCTTGGTTGTGGAGAATGTACTAAGACATTCAAATCAAAAGATTCCCTGAGAAGACATGAAAGAACAGTACACCAGGTAATTATTTGGTACAAAATTTTTAAGCAGTATACAACATGAGTCGATTTTATATTATTGTAATTTGTGTCATACAAATGTACCAGTGAAATGGAATTACATCATATAATTGTTCCGTACAAATGCAGAATGAGATTTCTGATTTTATTATCGACAATGTTAATGAGAGATACCGTTCTGGTTGCATCTGCAGCGCGATTTCAGCGCCTATCCTTATCAAATGTTTATTCGAGTTCAATCATTTATCAAATTTCAATAATGGTTTAAATTTTATTCAGTTCTTCGACTATGGATTATACCTTATCGTACAGAAACGCAAATACGCGATATACTATGTCATAAGTTTAAAAAAGGAGGGATCTGTAGACAATTCCATTGTTTTTGTTATAGAAAGCTAGTCAGAAGACACACCAGGGAGCAGGCAGATTTGCATGTGATACCTGCAAGAAAGTGTACAGAAGAAAAGAAGACCTGCAAATCCATCTTTCCAGAAACCATCAGGTAATATTATGTGCCTAACATCACTCGATGACATACAGTTCAATATAGTAGCCAACAAAAAACCCGTTACTTTAGGTAACACAGAATATGGCACTACTTTTCAACATTTCAAAATCGTATGTACAAGTACCGACGTGTTGTTGAACATTTGTTTTTGTAAGATTCTATTAGAAATATTAATTGATTACCAATACAAGAAATTTTAAGATAACAACTTATATTTCATTTGCATATCAATACAGGCTGGACCACCTTCACCAACACCAATTGACACAGCTTCAGCACTGTCACCAACTCCAGTTGACACAACTCCAGCACTGTCACCAACTCCAGGTGCAGTTCACCTTATAGATTTTGATGACATGATGGTCATTGACACCAATTTAGACCTGATAGAGATGGAGCCAATCCGTTTTTAGGTAAGATTTTTGCTCGATTTATGATAGTGTAGAACCAATTTGATAACTTTTGGTTTTATATTTACAACGATCGTTTTCACGAATACAATTATTCATTAAATACATATTAATTGCACGGAACTTAGTGCACACTGATAAAAAGTTACTTTCTTTTTATCCCTTCTTTATTGAAGTCCTAATGATCAAGATGTAAAACAAGATCACACTATGCATTCTTTTTTTTTTCAAGGAACACATCCCACCTCCCCTTAAAAAAGAAAGAAAACCAAATATACGAACATACGAACATACTACTAGTAATAGGAGAGGAGGTAGTAATTATTAGTAATTCCGGTTCTTTATTTTACAGGTTTCATTAAAAACCAGAGGAAAGAGGTAGAGGTAGATGTGGGTGCAATATGGAACAGATATGTGATAGGACTGTTTTCCAGTGCTTTTTTTTTGTTTAGTTTATAGTTTATAGTTTATAGTTTATTAAAGAAAACTCATCCGAAGAAGAATGCGTAATTAGTTTAGACAGCACTTTACTATTACAATGTTTAAGCATGCATAGTACTATTTTTACATTTGGATATTTTAAATAATATGGAGGTATGAACTTCCCCCTTAAATCCTTAACTTCACAATTGGTACATTTACATATATAGTGGTATACATACCCAAGACCTGCTTTGCAAAGTGGACAAATTCTGTCATTTCGTGGTACATTTCTCCATCTTCTTGTTTCGATGGGAAACTTTGTATTACATACCCTTAATTTACATATATTTACTCTATGACCCCGCCTTAATTTTAACAGATATGGTTTTGAGCAAAACTCTTCTTTAAAATGTAAATAAAAACCCCCTTGATGAGTAGTTTATATCAGATAACCATTTTTGAATAAACTGGTCCTGGAGACGCTGCCTTACATTAATTTTAATATAATTAACATCAATTTGCTCCGGAATATTATATAGTTCACAAAAGCCTCGGTCATTAAACACAGATTTTACATAGTTAAACCATTTGATATCATAACCTCCATGTTCATGCATGTACCAAAGTAACTTATACAGTTTACCCGATAGTTTTTTATATCATTTGTTGCTAGCTTGTACCAAAAACATCCCAATTTTAACTTGATTTGCAGTTCAAATGGAAATCTTCCAAGTTCCCCATACACCATACAATTTGGCGTAGACGATCGCACCCCCAAAATGCGCTTACAAAATTGTAGATGTATTTTTTTCTGTATTATTTTTATTTTCAAACTCCCATATTTCCGAGGAATAGGTCAAAATAGGAACCAACAATGCATCAAATAAAGTCTACCAATTTTTTTTTCGAGCTTAAAAGAAGTTTCCGTTGTAATTACACAGCAGACCAAGATAAACATATGAATCTTTAATTTCAATAATTTAATTACATAGTTTAAAAGTAACATTATTATTAAACTTTCTCTTTGAAAAATTCACAATCTTTGTTTTTGTCAGTGTATAGTTGTTAGAATGTTTGATGTAAAAATGTAAATATAATTTTTTTAGTGCTTGCTTTTTAGGTCTACTTTTTGTGCTATGTGAGTGTGTAGTAGTTTGTATGTGTTATTTATAAATCATGTGTGTTTGTTGTGAAATGAAATGCAAGGTATTTAGTGCTAACTGATAAGAATGTTAAGTATATTTTTTTATGTTGTTATATAAAAGTGTATGAGAGTGTACGTTTAGTGTTTATTTTTGTTGTATTTGTAAACTGCATACATACATGTATATTTTGTTGTGAATATCACACCGCAAATAAAAGATTCATTACTGTTTTGTTCTTATTTCTCCATGAACAATTCATCTGTTTCCAGAGAAATAGATCATGAAAAAAACCCTCAAGATCTTGTGTAGTAATTTTATATATTTTTTATAACGATTAAAGGGTGAAAATATCCTATGTTATGTACAGGTTTTGTGATTACATTGGCTTTAAACTAATTGCAAACAGAAGAAATCTGTATATATTTATTTTCTTAATCAAAATAGCTATAATTGGCATTAAAAGCATCTCAGAAGAGTGAATTTATAATTATACATGAGGAAACGCCTGTACCAAGTCGGAGTCAGGGTAAGAGGAAGTGAACTTGAGCGAATATTTGACAATTGAAGTGCCCTTTGTCAATTCTGCACATGCGTGACATTTCCCCAAAAGTACAGTGTTCAAAAAGTGACTTCACTATTCAAACATGTGTTGAATTCATTTGCATAGAGATGTTTTCTTAAAATTAACTGTTCTTAAAAACAGAAAAATGTGATCTAGAGGACTGAAACTTATTGGTAACACTGAGGTGTACGACCGCACTTTCCGACCTCACTGAAGAAACGTTTGTAAGAGAGTAAAGCCTAACCCCGACATTAACCCCAACTCTTAAACTACAAAAGATAAAGACATACTGTCTTCACCATAGTCTTGGTTTCCTTTTTAGGATAGATATTTTAATGTCAATCCGATAGGAGCACAGAATCATGCTGATATCTTGAAAAGTACCGAAAACCATAACCTGACCCCGACCCATCAGAAACTATGACTTTTGAGACGTTCGTGAAAATTCTTTATCAGAAAATACAATCGGTTACCCCTAAGACTACTTATCCTTATCTTTTCAGAGATAAAGTAAGGCTTTCAAAATACCGATTTTAACGAATTTTGGGTTTGCGTTACCTTCTCACAGTGTCTGATGCACCGAATCTGTATGCCTTAAATCCTAATCGATGTGACAATTAGCGGCAGGAAGCATAAGTTGTCGTCCCGAGGATGCGGGTCCATCAGCTTTTTCGGGACGACCATCTTACTCGGGACGACCATCTGTTTCGGGACTACAATGGATTTAAATAGAGATTTTTTTTTAAAGTGAACTGTTCCGAAAAGATAAATATAAAAAAAAGAAGATTTGGTATGATTGCCAATGAGACAACTCTCCACAATAGACCACTAACGACAGAGCTACGTTTTACCCCTTACTGTAAGTCAATATTTTCACGCATGCGCAGAAGTTAAAAAGTGCACACATGCGTAGAAGTCAAAAAGTGCAAAAATCTCGCCAAAGTCCCCTTCCCTAACCCTTACCCTCATATATTCATACGCCAGCCATATCACAACGATTACCTTTAAATTGATACCACGACCCATTATTCTCTGAAATTCCTAATACCCTAACTCTAATCCTAACCCTTACCCTAACCCTAACCCTCACCTTAACCTTAACCCTTACCCTACTCGCGCATGCGCAGTCACAAAAAAGGGCAGACATGCGCAGAAGTGAAAAAGGGCACATCAGTAACCCTATCTATAAATAGTTATCTCGGTACGACGACTTATGCTTCCGACCGATAATTGTCACATCTGTTAGGATTAAAAACCCAAACCCAAAATTCCTTTAAATCAGTATTTTGAAGGCCTTACTTTATCTCGGTAGGGATAAATACAAGTAGTCTTGGTGGTTGATAAAGGCAACAGTAGTATACTGTTGTTCGAAATTCATAAATCGATTGAGAAAAAACAAATCCGGGTTACAAACTAAAACTGAGGGAAACACATAAAAAAAAAATTCGAAAGCCAAAACAAGCGCAAAGCCGAAGAGCACTGAGGACCAAAGGTTCCGAATAGTTGTGCCTCATACGGCTAGAGTTTTCTGCCTGGGACAAGAACATCCTTTCTATATAGAATAATTCATACTTTTGCAAACAGTAATTTTCTATAAAATGACTGTATGATAAATATTCATGATAAACCGAAGTGGTGATTAACTACAGAATAAAAACGAATAAATAAATTAAAACAACCTAACCCAGCACATAAAAAATCACAGCCGAGTTGTATTTTTGTATTAAGTTTTTTTCACGAACGTCTCGAAAATCACAGTTTTGGACGGATGGGGATCAGGTTATGATTTTGGTAGACTTCAAATTCGATCTTTGCTAGATCTCAGCATGATCCAGTGTTCCGATCGGATTGAAATTAAAATATATCTAAACCAAGACTATGGTAAAGACTGAATATCGTTATCTTTTGTAGTTCAAGTGTTTGGGTTAATGTTGGGGTTAGGCTTTACTCTCACGCAACCATTTCTTATGTGAGGTCGGAAAGTGCGGCCATATATTTCAGTGATACCAATAAGTCTTCATCCTCTAGATCGCCTTTTTAGCTTTTCGGAAAAGTTAACATTAACAAAATATCTCTATCTGAATCCATTCTACACCTGTTTTAACATTCAAGTTTGAGGCACTTTTCATACACTAAACTAAGAAATCAAAAGTCCCATACCATAATCCAATCACTAACCCTAACCCAAACCCTAACGAAAACCTTAACCTTGACCCTGACCCAAAGCCTAACCATAACCGTAACTCTAACCCTAACCCTAAATTGTTATTTTGAAGGTCTTACTTTATCTTGGGATCGGATTGAAATAAAAAAAAATGACATGAAAGGGGGAGTACTTTTCGACGGACAAGCCTAACAATAAGTTTTCGTCCTCTAAATCGCCTATTTATATTTTCGGAAGAGTTAACTTTAAAAAAATAATTCTATTCAAATCCATTGTCGTTTCGAAAGAGATGATCTTCTCGATTAAGGTGGTCGTCCCGAAAAAGATGATGGACCCGCATCATCGGATGACTTATGCTTCCGATCAATAATTGTCACATCGGTAACTTATTGTAGTTTTGTATTAAGTTTTTTCACGAACATCTCAAAATTCGGGTGGGGATCAGGTTATGGTTTTGGTAGACTTCAAAGTCGATCTTTGCAAGATCTCAGCATGAACCTGTGCTCAAAAATTTAAATATGTAAACCAAGGCTATGGTCAAGACTGAATGTCGTTATCGTTTATAGTTTATGTGTTTGGGTTAATGTTAGGGATAGGCTTTACTCTCACACAAACGTTTCTTAAGTGAGGTCGGAAAATGCGGCCATATACTTCAGTGAAGTTATCAATAAAATTAAAGTGTACTATCTGAATTTAGTCCGAACTGCAAATTCGAGCTTTTTTGACAAAGATTATTTTAATTTTTGAATTTGACAGCAATATATCAAACTGCTTAGTTACCTAGGATTCAGTAAGATAAGTATATAACTCAGTTAGCTGTATAGTTTGATAAAAATCCAAGGTAATTTAGAAAAATTATGAAAAATGTTATAGTGTACTATCTAAATTTAGTCCGAACTGCAAATTCTAGGTTTTTTGACCAAGATTATTTTAATTTTTGAATTGACAGCAATACACTAAACTACATAACCACCTTGGATTCAGTAAGCTCAATATATAAATGAAATAGATGTATAATTTGATGAAAATCAAGAGTTGTTTGAAAAAGTTATAAATAAAATTCAAGTTAATTATTAGTTACTTATATGTTATATAAGTTATGTTTATACATAGTTTGATTTCCATTACACTCAGTAGTCATTTTTTTAGGATTTTCCCAGGATTTTTTTTGTTTTCTTTACTATTAAGAAGAAACAGATTTATTATCATATCTTAATCAGCTACATGTGAGTTTATCAGGTGTTCTTAGCAGGGGGTTTAATTACATCAGTTCTATTTCAAATATACATGTTTTGTTAATTAGTGACCACTTGTGGCATCTGGCTTTCCTTTATTCTTTGTTTGTTTGCACATAAACTTGGGTGTAGTTTAGCCCCTACCATTTAGGAATATCCCATTAAGTAGTTGTATATTGAAAACCAGTACATGCTGCCTTTAGTGTCCAGTTTTTTTAATGCAGATTAAGCAGTTAAAAGAATAATTTTTGCTCAAAAAGTGGCTTAGCTAAAAACTTTTTAATGTTTCAGTGATTTGGATTAATACTTTACCAAAGCAGGTTATACAGATTTTTGAACTATTTAATTTTGATTCAGACTAAATACACATTTATTTTGGAATAACTTATATCAAAATGTCTGGCAAATGGAAAGGTGTGTGTATAAGGAGTATTAAGGATTTCTCCTTATGAGAACAATTGGACTATAATAATCCATTTAACTGGAATATTACAAGCTGAAAGACAAAAAAGGAATTAGGATATTCGTGTTGTCCTTATTTTACATTTTTAATGTTATCTGAATTTTGGACGACCAATATAAACTGCGACTGTATCAGAGAGTGAATTATATTTGATATAGCCGATTTTAACAGCATCAGATCCATATGTTTGTTGTGACTATGCAGAGATATTTCCATCCATGTTTATGAACTGGATTTACCTACAAATGTTCTAGGCAAGTATCATTTTACTACATGTACAATTGGGTGAGCAACCCAAACAGAGATAATAGGTTAATGTGACAATAACTAGAATTCAGCAGCAAAATTGTGTAAACATACATCACCAACATACAAATCTGACTAAAAACTCAAACATTTACATACAAATAAATCTACACAGCAACAAAACGTTTTTGTAGTTGATAGTACATACAACATATAGTTTACACTTTCTCAATAAAGTACAAATGAAGTAAAACATAAAGACAACAGTATCAAGTAAAAACAACACTTTAAAAATCTCTTGCATCATAATTGCACCTCTTGATCCACCTGCAACAGGAACCGCTAAAAACATGGATAGCTGATGAACAAATACCGAGTCACGTCATGAGTCGTACAACCAAAGGAACATAATAGCACAAAGTCTATTAAAGGAAAAAAACTGTAAAGTAATTAAAAGATACACAACTTCAGTACCTACAGAAGCTATAACTCAAGACCATCTTGTATTATTTGTGAATTAGACACTGAATATTTATGCACTGGTATTCACATAAGCTAACTTGCATGATTATTGACAATAGCATATATATGTCAGATATTGATCATTTAATCATCTTCATGTGATAATTTTGAATTATTTCTTTAGTAAAATATCTATATTTTATAACATATACTCCACTTACTGCCAAATTAATTTCATGATCTATTTACCATACATTTCCTTGCATTATGTACAAAGAGAAACAATTATGTTGTTACAGTTATATGGCATCCCCATAATTAAAGTCAATCGAAATTTGTTTTTTTTTTTTGGTAAACACAATTGGTAAATGGAGTATTTAGATTGATTGATTGATTTGTGGTTGCTTTACGACGCCTCAGCACATAAAGGCGATATTACGGCGATAAATGAATTAAGAACAAATAACTTGTAAACATATAAGTATAAACATTTTATCTAAATGTAAATAATTCTAGAATACTGTCATATGGGTTAAATCATTACTATGCTAGCTTTACAGATAGATACTTACACAACAAACAATTTTATAACAGCATTTGATATATTGTGAAAACTGACACCTTTCTTCATTTCTGTTATTTGCATATTTTTACACTGAGGGAAACAAGACATTGCACCTCCTGTATGCACATTGGGAACATCAGATGGACAATCACAAACATTGGACTCTACCAGTTTGTCCGAACTGCAAATTCGAGCTTTTTTGACGAAGATTATTTGACCTTTTGAATTTGACAGCAATACACCAAACTGCATAACAACCTGGGATTTAGTAAGGTCAATGTATTACTGATGTAGCTGTATAGTTTAATGAAAATCCAAGTTCGTTTGAAAAAGTTATAAATAAGAATAAAGTGAACTATCTGTATTAAATCCGAACTGCACATTCTAGGTTTTTTGACCATGTTTATTTTAATTTTTGAATTGACAGCAATACACCTAACTGCGTAACAACCTTTAATTCAGTAAGTAAAATATATAATAAGAAAGCTGTATAATTTGACGAAAATCAAAGTTGGTTTGAAAAAGTTAAAAATAAAATAAAAGTGTACTACCTGAATTTAGTCTGAACTGCAAATTCGAGGTTATTTGACCAAGATTATTTGAACTTTTGAATTTGACAGCAAAACACCAAACTGCATAATAAACTAGGATTTAGTAAGGTCTATGTATTACTGATAAAGCTGTATGATTAGATGAAAATCAAGGTTGGTTTGAAAAAGTCATAAATAAAATTAAAGTGTACTATTTGAATTTAGATAAGTATATAACTCAGTTAGCTGTATAGTTTGATGAAAATTCAAGGTAATTTAAAAAAGTTATGAAAAATGTTATAGTGTACTATCTAAATTCAGTCCGGAGTGCAAATTCTATGTTTTTTAACCAAGATTATTTTAATTTTTGAATTGACAGCAATACACCAAACTACATAACCACCTAGGATTCAGAAAGTTCAATATATAAATGAAATAGATGTATAATTTGATGAAAATCAAGAGTTGTTTGAAAAAGTTATAAATAAAATTAAAGTTTACTATCTGAATTTAGTCCGAACTGTAAATTCGAGCTTTTTTGACGAAGATCATTTGACCTTTTGAATTTGACAGCAACATATCAAACTACCTAATTACTTAGGATTCAGTAAGATAAATATATAACTCAGTTAGCTGTATCGTTTGATAAAAATCCAAGGTGATTTAAAAAAGTTACGAAAAATGTTATAGTGTACTATCTAAATTTAGTCCAAACCGCAAATTCTAGGTTTTTCTACTAAGATTATTTTAATTTTTGAATTGACAGAAATACACCAAACTACATAACCACCTAGGATTCAGAAAGTTCAATATATAAATGAAATAGATGTATAATTTGATGAAAATCAAGAATTGTTTGAAAAAGTTATAAATAAAATTAAAGTTTACTATCTGAATTTAGTCCGAACTGTAAATTCGAGCTTTTTTGACGAAGATCATTTGACCTTTTGAATTTGACAGCAACATATCAAACTACCTAATTACTTAGGATTCAGTAAGATAAATATATAACTCAGTTAGCTGTATCGTTTGATAAAAATCCATGGTGATTTAAAAAAGTTACGAAAAATGTTATAGTGTACTATCTAAATTTAGTCAAAACCGCAAATTCTAGGTTTTTTAACAAAGATTATTTCAATTTGTGAATTGACAGCAATACACCAAACTACATAACCACCTTGTATTCTGTAAGGTCAATATATAAGTCAGATAGATGTATAATTTGATGAAAATCAAAGGTTGTTTGAAAAAGTTATAAATAAGATTAAAGTTTACTATCTAAATTTAGTCCGAACTGCAAATTTGAGCTTTTTTTACTAAGATTATTTGAACTTTTGAATTTGACAGCAATACACCAAACTGCATAACAACCTAGGATTCAGTAAGGTCAATGTATTACTGATACAGCTGTATGGTTTGATGAAAATCCAAGTTTGTTTGAAAAAATTATAAATAAGATTAAAGTGAACTATCTGAATTAAATCCGAACTGCAAATTCTAGGTTTTTTGACCATGATTATTTTAATTTTTTAAATTGACAGTAATACACCAAACTGCGTAACAGCCTTGAATTCAGTAAGTAAAATATATAATAAGAAAGCTGTATAATTTGACGAAAATCAAAGTTGGTTTAAAAAAGTTAAAAATAAAATAAAAGTGTACTACCTGAATTTAGTCTGAACTGCAAATTCGAGGTTATTTAACCAAGATGATTTAAACTTTTGAATTTTACAGCAATACACCAAACTGCATAACAACCTAGAATTCAGTAAGGTCAATGTATTACTGATAAAGCTGTATGGTTTGATGACAATCCAGGTTGGTTTGAAAAAGTTATAAATAAAATCAAAGTGTACTATTTGAATTTAGTCCGAACTGCAAATTCGAGCTTTTTTGACGAAGATTCTCTTAATTTCTAAATTTGACAGCTATATCTCAAACTGCCTAGTTACTTAGGATTCAGTAAGATAAGTGTATAACTCAGTTAGCTGTATAGTTTAATGAAAATACAATGTAATTTAAAAAAGTTATGAAAAATGTTATAGTGTACTATCTAAATTTAGTCCGAACTGCAAATTCTAGCTTTTTTTACCAAGATTATTTTAATTTTTGAATTGACAGCAATACACCAAACTGCATAACAACCTAGGATTCAGTACAATGTAACTTGGTGGGAGTTTCTAGGCTATAATTGGCATTCAAAGCATCTTTGAGGTTGCAATTCTGTAAATATAGACAATGCAATTTCCCATAGGAACTCCCTTTGCGGCTAAAACTGTGACACTTTTACTATGAAGTTTCGTGAAAAATAATATCCTAGAACGGAAAGTTTATATGCACTACTATTTTATTCAAAGGTCAAAATATAGGGCTGTGCGGCATATTTTCAACATTTATATGCCCTGAACTTCTAAGAGTTTAAACTTATACTAAAATTCTATACTACCCTTACCTCCATTTTTGGACCTCCTAAGAATTAAAATTTAGGCGCTACCATGTTTTTCTATACTGGTTACATTCCCAAGTGATGTCTCTATGAGATGAAATACAGAGATCATAAATGGGAACCAGTACGTTAACAAATTAACATATCTATGAATATTATATATCTCCCCAAAAGAGGCTTGGTTTGAGAAACAGCTATATTTACAAAGTGCAACCTTGAAGCGTTAACTTATAATTATACACGTGGAAACGCCTGTATCAAGTCAGGGTTTGACAATTAAAGTGCCCTTTGTCACTTCTGTGCATGTGTGTTCTTAGTTGTGATTGAGCATTCGGGATTTTCTAAAACAAAATCTAAGTACAGAGTTCTGTCGGTTTAAAAAGCTCTTCAGAGCTTATGTTTGTTCTTGTCTTGCATTAACCGACTTTAAATAAAGCTTTATTTCTGTATTATGTCTTATGTGTCTGAAGAGTGCCTTTAACTTTAATGTTCAAAAATTCAGACAAAAAAATTGAATCGAGTTAACTGTTCTTAATAGCGAAATAAGCGATCTGGAGGATGACGTTTTATCAGTTACACTGAGGTTTACGGAAGCAATTTCCGACCTCACTGAAAAAAGTTAGAGTGCGAGTAAAGCCTAACCCCCGATATTAACTTATACTCCTAAACTACAAAAGATAAAGACATTCAGTCTTCACCATAGGCTTGTTCGTCTACAAAAACTGTTCCTGAGAAGTTCGTTAAAACACTTAATACGAAAATCGAATCAGTTACCCTCCTAGACTTACCCAATCCAAGATAAAGCAAGGCCTTTAAAACACATTTGGGGTTTTCCTTTTGGGGTTACATTTTCATAGTGTCTGATACATCTATTCTGAATACTTTGAAACCGTACCGATGTGACCATTATCGTCCCGATAATGCGGGTGGATCAGCTTTTTTGGGACGACCATCTTGATCGGGACGACAATGTCCATCCAGAGGGTAAAATTATGATTGAGTGATGCACACAAACTGATCTCTGAATAGTATACGACAAACATAAACCTTTACATAAGAACATATTGTTGTCAACTATCTATGATTTCCTCTACCGTACTATTCCGGACCTGACCATGTGGGTAACTTGGTGGTAGTTTCCAGAACTTGGTCTTCAAAAGTGTTAAGCGAAGTCTGAGAAATTGAGAAACGCCATGGTAATGACATCACAGAGTAATTAATTTGAGTTTCTAGTTAAGGCACGAGTCAATTGAATGTATTGTCAAACATCTTTAAGTTTTACTTTTTAAAGTCGATCATTTCAAAATCTCAACATGCTTCGAGCGGCTTGACATTAAAAAATCGGGCCCATTAGGGGTAGTACTTTATGACGATTAAGATAACCTTAGCCGTATTTGGCACAACTTTTTGGAATTTTGGGTCATCAATGCTCTTCAACTTTGTACTTGTTTGGCTTTCTAACTATTTCGATCTGAGCGTCACTGATGAGTCTTATGTAGACGAAACGCGCGTCTGGCGTATTAAATTATAAGCCTGGTACGTTTGATAACTAATTAAGCCTATGGTGAAGACGGCAAGTCTTTATCTGTTCTAGTACCTGAGTTGGGATTAATGTCGGGGTTTAGCTTAACTCTTTTCACATTCAGTCTCTTTTAAAAACTTAGTATAAACCTGTGCTCCGATTGGATTAAAATCTAAAAATCGACCCCACAGGGACAATATTTTAAGACGAACAAGTCTATAGACTGCATGTCTTTCTCTTTTGTAGTTTGCGAGTTAATCTCCGGGTTAGGCTTCACTCTCACAAATACGTTTCTTTAGTGAGGTCGGAAAGTGCGGCCGTATACTTCAGTGACATGAATAAGTTTTCATCCTCTAGATCGTCTTTTCAGTTTTTTCGGAACACTTAGTTTTAAGAAAATATCTCTATCTGAATCCATTCTACACCTGTTTGAACATTGAAGTCCGAGGCAATTTTCATATACTAAACTTAGAATTTTTTTTGTGGGGAATATCACGCATGCACAGTCACTACAAAGGTCAGACATGCGCAGAAGTGACAAAGGTTACCTCTAAAACCCTCGTAAAATTCCTCACCCTAGCCAAAACACTGACCCCAACCCTAACCTTAACCTAAACCCCAACTCAAACCCTAACACTGACCCTAACCCTGACTCTTAGTTAATTTGTCCTATATGTTCTCCCATTTATTTGTCATGTGATGTTGTCGTTTTGGTGTTGTGTTTGACGTTGCCATAAAAGCGGGAGGTTTGGCATGCCACAAAACCAGGTTCAACCCACCATTTTTTTCTTAAAATGTCCTGTACCAAGTCAGGAAAATGAACATTGTTATATTATAGTTCGTGTCTGTGTGTGTTACATTTTAATGTTGTGTTTCTGTTGTGTCGTTGTTCTCCTCTTATATTTGATGCGTTTCCCTCAGTTTTAGTTTTTAACCCGGATTTGTTTTTATCTCTATCGATTTATGAGTTTCGAACAGCGGTATACTACTGTTGCCTTTATTTACCCTGACCCCTATCCTGACCTTAACCTTAACCCTAACCCAAACTCAAACCCTAAACATCAATCGTTATTTTGTAGCCATACTTTATCATTTGAAACGGGTACTTGAAGGTGGGTAACCGATTGGATTTTTGAATTCAATTTTTTCACGAACTTCTCAAAAATCAGAGTTTTGGAGGTCTTGGTGGGGGGTCAGGTTATGGTTTTTGATACTTTTCAAAATCTCAACATGATTCTATGTTGTTTTTTTTTTGCTTGACATGAAAAAATAGGGGTAGTCATTTTCGACGATTCAGCCTATGTTGAAGACCGAAAGTCTTTATTTGTTGTAGTTTCGGAGTTGGGGTTAATGTCGGGTTTAAGCTTAACTCTTTTCAAAGTCGATCTTTATTAAATCTCAACATGATCCAGTTCTCCGATCGGATTGAAATAAAAAAAAATTACCTGAAAGGGGCAGTACTTTTCGACAAGCAAGCCTACCAATAAGTAACTATCCTCTAGATCGCCTGTAAATCAGTGGTTGTCGTTTGTTAATGTGTTACATATTTGTTTTTCGTTCATTTTTTGTACATAAATGAGGCCGTTAGTTTTCTCGTTTGAATTGTTTTACATTGTCATTTCGGGGTCTTTTATAGCTGACTATGCGGTATGGGCTTTACTCATTGTTGAAGGCCGTACGGTGACCTATAGTTGTTAATTTCTGTGTCGTTTTGGTCTATTGTGGAGAGTTGTCTCATTGGCAATCATACCACATCTTCTTTTTTTATATTTATTTTTTTGGAACAGTTAACTTTAAAAAAAAGCTCTATTTAAATCCATTGTAGTCCCGAAACAGATGTTCGTCCCGAAAAAGCTGATGGACTCGCATCCTCGGGACGACAACTTATGCTTCCTGCCGCTAATTTTTACATCGATTAGGATTAAAAGCATACAGAATAGGTGTATCAGACACTGTGAGAAGGTAGCGCAAACCCGAAATTCGTTAAAATCAGTATTTTGAAAGCCTTACTTTATCTCTGAACGGATAAGGATAAGTAGTCTTGGGGGTAACTGATTGTAGTTTCTTATAAAGAATTTTCACGAACGTCTCAAAAATCATATTTTCTGAAGGGTCGGGGTCAGGTTATGGTTTTCGGTACTTTTCAAAGTTGATCTTTTCAAGATATCAGCATGATTCTGTGCTCCTATCGGATTGATATTAAAACATCTATCATAAAAAGGAAACCAAGGCTATGGTGAAGACAGCATGTCTTTATCTTTTGTAGTTTAGGAGTTGGGGTTAATGTTGTGATTGCGCAAGCGTGATATTCCCCCCAAAAATTCTAATTTTTGAAATGACAGCAATACACCAAACTGCATAACAACCTAGGATTCAGTACAATGTAACTTGATGGGCGTTTCTAGGCTATAATTGGCATTCAAAGCATCTGTGAAGCATTAACTTATAATTATACACGTGGAAACGCCTGTATCAAGTCTGGGTTTGACAATTAAAGTGCCCTTTGTCACTTCTGTGCATGTGTGTTCTAAGTTGTGATTGCGCATTCGGGATTTTCTAAACAAAATCTAAGTACAGAGTTCTGTCGGTTTTAAAAGCTCTTCAGAGCTTATGTTTGTACTTGTATTGCATATACCGACTTTAAATAAAGCTTCATGTCTTTATTATGTCTCATATCTCCGAAAAGTGCCTTTGACTTTAATGTTCAAACATTCAAACAAAAGAATTGATTCGTGTTAACTGTTCTTAATAGCGGAAAATGCGATCTAGAGGACGGCATTTTATTGGTAACACTGAGGTGTACGGCCGCACTTTCCGACCTCACTGAAGAAACGTTATCGCGAGAGGGAAGCCTAACTCCCGACATTAACTTCAACTCCTAAACTACAAAAGATAAAGACATGCAGTCTTCACCATAGTCTTGGTTTTCCTTTTGGGGTTACTATCTCACAGTGTCTGATACACCTATTCTGAATACTTTGAATCCTAACCGATTTGACAATTATCGTCCCGAGAATGCGGGTCGATCAGCTTTTTCGGGACGACCATCTTGATCGGGACGACAATGTCCATCCGGACGGTAAATTTATGATTAAGTGATGCACACAAACTGATCTCCGCATAGTATACGACAAACCTAAATAAAGGCAACAGTAGTATACCGCTGTTCGAAATTCATAAATCGATTGAGAAAAAAACAAATCCGGGTTACAAACTAAAACTGAGGAAAATACATCAAATATAAGAGTACTACGACACAACATTAAAATGTAAAACACACAGAAACGAACTATAATATAACAATGGCCATTTTCCTTTACATCAGAACATATTGTTTTCAACTAGGTCAGTTCCCCTTTACCGTACTATTCCGGACCTGACCATGTGGGCAACTTGGTGGGCGTTTCCAGAACTTGGTCAACAGAAGTGTTAAGCTAAGTCTGAGAAATTGAGTAACGTCAGGGTAATGACATCACAGACTAATTAATTTGAGTTTCTAGTTAAGGCACGAGTCAATTGTGTGTATTGTCAAACATCTTTGTTTATTAATCATGGTTTATTGTAATCCAATCATGAAGTTGATTAAATCATCTTACAATTGAATCAATGTAGTTCGTGTATTGCATAATTTTATTTCAACCAAACATGTATTTCATTTGAAAAATTAATGAAAAATAAACATGAAATTATTGCTAAGATAAAAACTACACAAAGTAACACGTTTTTGTTTTCTCTTTTTTTTTACCGTCTTTAATCAGACATCTCAATGTATTCTAAAGGATCTTCTGAAATAATGTGCTAAACTTCACCGAACAGTTCTTGCCTCAGTTCGGCTACGGACTCTGCTTCCTGGTGAGCGTAGTCGTAGAAAATGTTGCGCAATCCTTCAACAACTGCTATACGTAGACATAGCGAGTATTCGAAAGACTTGTTGTCAGTCTTGGCTTTGTTGTACCTGTTTTGAAGTGCGTCTAAAGAGTAGTTCAATTGAACAATCTGTTCACAGGCTCTCTTGAATCGACGTTCCCTCTCAACCAGTTTAGACCTCTTGTTTGGGTTTCTCATTTGTACTTTAGCTTTCATGATTGTAGTTGTTAGCACTATGAGAGTTGAAACAAGTTCTGATGATTGTTTGGAAAGGATAGCTCTTCTTAGTGACACCTGAAATTTAGAATTAATAGAGTAAATAGATAAGACGCGGAATGTAATCTATCTTTATCTCGCGGTGTATGAAAACATTTTACTGACTTACTGTTTCAAAGTTTACCCTTACATGAACGGACGATTTTTTTTTTTAAATAATCGTTCAAGACGTCAATTGGCTTATGTACAAAAAAAAAATATGAAGTAGTTTATACATAAGACGCGAAATGTAAAATGCCTTTCTTGCGGTGTGTGAAAACATTTTACTGAAATACTGTTACAAAGTTTACCCTAACTTAAATGGACGAATTTGTTTATACAAAAAATCGTTTGAGACGTCAATTGGCTTCTGTACAATAAAAAATATGATGTAGTTTATACATAAGACACGCAATGTAAACTGTCTGTCTCATTGTGGATGACAACATTTAATTGACTTACTGTTTAAAAGTGTCCTTTAATATAAATTGAAGAAAAGAAATATTAAAACTGACCTTCTCACATAAATAAGACGCGAAATGTAAAATGCCTTTCTTGCGGTGTGTGAAAACATTTTACAGAAATACTGTTACAAAGTTTACCCTAACTTAAATGGACGAATTTGTTTATACAAAAAATCGTTCGAGACGTCAATTGGCTTCTGTACAATAAAAAATATGATGTAGTTTATACATAAGACACGCAATGTAAACTGTCTGTCTCATTGTGGATGACAACATTTAATTGACTTACTGTTTAAAAGTGTCCCTTAATATAAATTGAAGAAAAGAAATATTAAAACTGACCTTCTCACAGTGTATCACAAACCTATACTGAATACTTTTATAAATTTTCCTTTGTATGTGACAATTTTCGTGCGGAAGTATAAGTCGTGGTCCCGAAGATGCGGATCGATGACCTTTTTCGGGACGACCATCTTGATCGGGACGACAATGTCCTCCCGGATGCTAAATTTGTGATTGAGTAATGCAACAAAAAACTGATCTTCGCACAGTGTATGACAAACCTCAACATACTTTATTAATACAGATCCCTCTTTTATATGCAAATAATCGTTCGAGACGGCAATTGGCTTATGTACAATAAGAAATAGCAAGTAGTTAATAAATAAGACACGCAATGTAAACTGTCTTTCTTGCGGTGTATGCACACATTCAACTGACTTACTGTTTTAAAGTTTACTCTAACATAAATGGACGAATGTTTATACAAATAATCGCTCGAGACGTCAACTGGCTTATGTACAATAAAAATATGAAATAATAAATAAATAAGACACGGAATGAAAAAACGATCTAGAGGACAGAAACTTATTGGTATTACTGAGTTGTACGGCCGCACTTTCCTACTTCACTGAAGAAATGTTTGTGTGATAGTAAAGCCTAACCCCGACACTAACCCCAACTCCTAAACTAAAATAGATAGAGACATGCAGTCTTCACTGTAGTCTTGGTTGTCCTTTTGATCTAGATTTTTTAATTTCAATCCGATCGGAGCACAGGATCATGTTGAAATTTTGAAAAAATCGACTTTGAAAAGTACCAAAAACCATAACATGACCCCCACCCGTCCAAAACTGTGACTTTTGAGAAGTTTTTGAAAAAACTTAATGCGAAAATACAATCGGTTACCCCCCAAGACTACTTATCCGCTCCAAGATAAATTAAGGCCTTCAAAATAACGATTTTAACGAATTTTGGGTTTGGGTTAGGGCTAAGGTTTTGGTTAGGTTTAGGGTTAGTGTTTGGGTGAACATGTGGGTTACAGTTAGGGAAGGGGCCTTGAGCGAGTGTTTGACAATTGAAGTGCCCTTTGTCTCTTCTGCGCGTGTGTGTACTTTGTTGTGATAGCGCATGCGTGATATTTTGCTAAAAATTTCTAAGTACAGTGTTTGAAAAGTGCCTTTGACTTCAATATTCAAACATGTGTAGAATTGATCCGAATGGAGATATTTTCTTAAAGTTAACTGTTCCGAAAAGCGGAAAAGGCGATCTAGATGACAGAAACTTATTGGTAACACTGAGGTTTACGGTCGCACTTTCCGACTTCACTGAAGAAATGTTTGTGTGGCAGTAAAGACTAAACCCGACATTAACCCCAAACTCCTAAACTACAAAAGATAAAATCATGTAGTCTTCACCGTAGTCTTGGTTGTCCTTTTGATCTAGATTTTTTAATTTCAATCCGATTGGAGCACATGATCATGTTGAGATTTTGAAAAGATCGACTTTGAAAAGTACCAAAAACCATAACCTGACTCCCACCCGTCCACAACTGTGACTTTTAGAGAAGTTTTTGAAAAAACTTAATGCGAAAATACAATCGGTTACCCCCAAGACTACTTATCCGCTCCAAGATAAATTAAGGCCTTCAAAATAACGATTTTAACGAATTTTGGGTTTGGGTTAGGGTTAAGGTTTTGGTTAGGTTTAGGGTTAGTGTTTGGGTGAACATTGGGGTTACAGTTAGGGAAGGGGCCTTGAGCGAGTGTTTGACAATTGAAGTGCCCTTTGTCTCTTCTGCGCGTGTGTGTACTTTGTTGTGATAGCGCATGCGTGATATTTTCCTAAAAATTTCTAAGTACAGTGTTTGAAAAGTGCCTTTGACTTCAATGTTCAAACATGTGTAGAATTGATCCGAATGGAGATATTTTCTTAAAGTTAACTGTTCCGAAAAGCGGAAAAGGCGATCTAGATGACGGAAACTTATTGGTAACACTGAGGTTTACGGTCGCACTTTCCTACTTCACTGAAGAAACGTTTGTGTGGCAGTAAAGACTAAACCCGACATTAACCCCAAACTCCTAAACTACAAAAGATAAAGACAGGCAGTCTTCACCGTAGTCTTGGTTGTCCTTTTGATCTAGATTTTGTAATTTCAATCCGATTGGAGCACATGATCATGTTGAGATTTTGAAAAGATCGACTTTGAAAAGTACCAAAAACCATAACCTGACTCCCACCCGTCCACAACTGTGACTTTTGAGAAGTTCTTGAAAAAAAAATAATACCAAAATACAATCGGTTACCTTAAGACAATTTATCCGTTCTGAGATAAAATAAGGCCTTCAAAATAACGATTTTAACGAATTTTGGGTTTTGGTTAAGGTTAAGGTTTGGGTTACCTTCTCACAATGTATGACACACCTATTCTGAACACTTTTATACATTTTCCTAACCCTAATCCTAACCTATGTGACAATTGTCGTGCGGAAGCATAAGTCGTCGTCCCGAGGATGCGGGTCGATCAGCTTTTTTGGGACGACCATCTTGATCGGGACGACCATCTGTTTCGGGACGACAATGTCCATCTCGACGCTAAATTTATGATTAAGTGATCCAAACAAACTGATCTCCGCATAGTATGACAAACCTCAACAAACTTTACATAAGAAAAATATTGTTTTCAACTGGCTTAGTTTCCTCTACCGTACTATACCGGACCTGACCATGTGGGTAACTAGGTGGGCGTTTCTAGAACCTGGTCCGTGTTTGAATTGTCTCTGTTTCTCTATTTTGTATTTCGTTCTCAATGTAATGTTATGTTCACTCTTCAACCCTGTGTACCTGGATTCCTACTGTGGCATTGTATTTAACATGTGAAAGAGACCATATACGCGGTACATTAGTTATTTGGCTTAAATACACTAGGCACAATACAAAAAAATAGATCCAATACAATGAAATTACTTTTATTATATATATATATATATTTACTTCAACATATGACAAGGCAACAAGGAGATTTGTTCAACATAACTAACATACATTTCACCCTTTGATTTGAACATCTTCTAAATATCATTGTATTCATCAGAGGGGATGGTGGAAGGGCAAGGATGAAATTTGAAAAAAACGATAGGACCTAACTTGTTACTAATTAAATCATCAAGAAGCATTCATCAAAATGCAGGATCTGTGTCCATGAGCCTTAGTTTATTTTGGAAAAAAAAGAAAAAGATGGGAGACCTAACAGTTTGTAAAACAGGAATGCTGAGAGTATTGAACATAGCAATATATTGTTCCCTACTAGCTACTTTCATAACAGTATCATCTTCCTTTTAAAGTAATAATTCATTGGCTAGAACTCATTCAAATATAATTTGTGTATAGGAAATTTGAACAATATATATAAGTTAAAGGAACAGTGGACCAGAACGAAATTCGTCAAGATATAGCTACATACGAAATACCATGTAAACAATTGCAGATTCGAACAAAACATGCAAGTTAAAGGGACATAAATGAGCCATAAATCATTGAACAAAAACGAAATTTAAACTTAAACTGTAAGATATAGCTATATACCAAATATCAAGTCGATATCTTACAATTAAAATAAATGTTATCTTTAAAACTGTGAGATAAACTGTGAGAACAAAAACAGAAAACAATTCCTCATCAACTATAACATAATTACATTCATTCACAAAATAACAATAGCGAACATCATTCTTGGTTTACACTCTGTATTTTCCGCTTCCTATTTTCAGTTGTCAAATTTTTTTCAGTTTCCTGGCAGATTGCATTAATTAATTTATAAGGTGAGTAGTTTGCGGCTATTTGAATTCCTATTATCACTTCCTTCACAAGCACATACGCGAGATATTGGGAAGCCAATCTGAAAAGAAATGTTGTACATTAATATTAATACTTTTAAATATATACTTAACATTTTATTTTTGCATGTACTAATATATAAACTTCGTGCAATACTTTTTTTTTGTTCAGGGTTATGAATATTATCAGCATGTATACAAAAAAATTGGCAAGTAACAAGCTTAACGTTAACTCTTTTCGTTTATTAAGTTTAAAAAGTAGAGATACATGATGGCGCTAAGGAACCTGTGTAACTCATCAAGATCTATTATGGTTTTGGTTTATGCATCTCATATTGTTGAATGGAAACGTTCATGCAGTAAATTGTTTGCTAAATCTGACTTCTAATATTAAGTCCAATATTTAGTGACAGTTCACCAATTGTTTAACATATTATGTGGGTTTTTTCCATAGTCACTTATCTAAAGACATAGGTTTGCAATAAAAAGCATCTCACAAGGAATGTTCATGTGTTGTCTGCAGTTCTCAAGAACAAGATTAATGTATGTATTTCCCTAAAGTATTAACTAAGTATCCTGTAGGCCATCCCAAATGTCGGATCGCCAAACGTAAAAGCACTATAGTGGTACATCCAGTAAAAAAAAACCCAGGATGAGTCAGTTTATTTATTATGAATTTCAAATATTACTTTAGGTATATACCTGTACACTTTAAATCTTTGTTTCAATTGTTTGTTGTCCATTCCTAAAATCGTGGCATGTCCTGGCTTAGTGTATGGATGTCTAAAAAAGCAAAATTGAAAATAAGCATGATATATTTTGCTACTGTTGCCAATTTTAGTTAGGAAATGTTTGCTTTTAAATATAATGCTTTTACTCTTATCTTAAGATTTGAATAGGCTCTGAGTTTCCATAATATAGTTTGCATTTTATTTTCTATATAACGAATACAAGCCACCAATCGGTTTGCTAACATGAAATAACAGATCTTAAAACAGTATCTTAATTATTTTGTTGTGTTCTATCACGAAATGTACAATCCTAAATGGTATGTAATTTTGAAGACTAAATAGTTATTTTCCTGATTGTGTCTGAAAAGAGGTATTTGATAAATAAGACACGCAATGTAAACTGTCCTTTTTCCGGTGTATGACAACATTCAACAAGTCTCCCATCATATAAATGGACGATAAACATATACAAATTAAGTGACCTTCTCACAGTGTATGACAAACCTATTCTGAATACTTTTATACATTTTCCTTTTTCATGTGACCATTATCTTGCGTAAGCACATGTCGTCCCGAAGATGCGGGTCGACCAGTTTTTTCGGGACGACAATTTCCCTCCGGACGATAAATACATGATTACGTAATGTATTAAAACAGTATCTTAATTATCTTATTGTGTTCTTTCACGAAATGGACAATCCTAAACGGTATGTAATTTTGAAGACTTAATAGTTATTACTTTCATTTCACTGATTTTGTCTGAACACAGTCATCCACAACTTGTTTTAAGTATGTTCGGGAAAAATATTAAAAAATGATCAAAAACATAATGATACGCATGGAATTAGGACGAAGAGCCACCAGAGCGTTAATATTTAGATTGTTGTGTTACAACTACATAATAGTATCAGTATATCAAGTCTTAGAAATATCTATTTAAAATTTAATTATTCTATCAATAAACTCACTTTGGATCCCGTCCTGTATTATACAGCAGATCATTGAACAAACTATCATGTACATACTCTATGGCCTAGAATTAAACACAGCAACCAGTGAATAATGAGAAAAAAAGAAAACAATGACATTAGTTACATATTCTTATGTTTTGAGTTAAAAAAATATCTGTGATATAAGAATGAAAAAAAAACATGTTCTTTAAAAGCAGATTAAAACTGACATGTGTACAACAAGAAATCACAATGCATAGTTAGTGAAGATGAAGTAACAAAGTTTAAAAATGATGTTCAGTGTATATGTTATTTTACAAAGGGTCACATGACACATGTTACGGATTGTTTTTTTGATTCGATATTTGCTATGGAAATACAAAAAATAGCACCAGTCATCAAATATAACTTTACGAACCCTCTGCTTGATCACATTCATTCCAAAGCCGACCGTCACTCTCTCCCGCTGGTAAATGTTCAGGGGATTGGTTATAAAATCATGATGTCTAGCATGGTTGTCACGTTCACTGAAAGACATATTTAAATATAACGGAAGTGGCAGAAGAAAGAGATGCGTTATGTCATCAAATGGGCTCACAAGGAGCATAAAACAATGTAATTATTTTGACATATACAATATACAATGGATTTAGTTTCTTTTAAGCCTCACAATCGAACGTTTTGAAAATCAAATGGAACATGATCAGGACAATTTATAAAAAAGAACAACTATCAGTTATGTTACATATTTTGGTAATTAAATGAAACGTGTCGACCACGCATCAAATATATTTTTTCTCTACGGCTAGCTGTTTCAATTTATGGGACCAGTTATGTTTGTCATGAACATTCATAATTGTTTCTTTTAAAATATTTTACGACAAAAAATCATTTAATAAAAATATGTTACCATGAAATGTCTTGGCAGTTAATTATTTCATAAAGTTGTTCTTTACAAGTCAGGTACTGAAACAAAAAGAAAATCAATCATGCATATGGAAAAACATAAATAAGAGGCTCAATGGATTTCAAATTTTCCATATATGAGAGCATACAAATACATTTCAGATTTTATCAATCCAATAACAGAGGAATGTTTGGCTCTTCCGATAATGATTAAAAGACAGTAGACCACATTTTTTCCTGCTCATATCAAGCTAAAAAGTATTATCTAATAGGCATTTAAAACTGAAATTCTCAATTATGATTATGTTAATGGCTACAAAACAATATTCGTTTTTCTCTCACTTGAACAACATCAGATATATACAAACAATACATACGTGAAGCTTACAGGTTTCCAATGAAATTTTACTTTCAT
Organism: Mytilus californianus; assembly: GCF_021869535.1. Classification (NCBI taxonomy): domain Eukaryota; kingdom Metazoa; phylum Mollusca; class Bivalvia; order Mytilida; family Mytilidae; genus Mytilus; species Mytilus californianus. The sequence goes on along the minus strand of NW_026262733.1, from coordinate 443,761 downwards.
CATTATCATCTGTAAAGTCTTCTTCATAACTTTCATTCTGTTCATCAGGACCTACTAACTGAGTTTGTGCCACCTCCTGCATATTATCTAAAGACATCTATATGAACATTATTTCAATTAGTTATTTAAAGTATATGTATGACATTTTTATAGCCATTGAAACATAATTTGTAACAAACCACAGGACTAAAGGCTTGCTAGAACAATACATTTTTTAAACCTCACTGTAACCGCATGAACATTTCACGTTTCGAAAAATGTCGAGACTGATTTTGTTTAAAGCTATGTACAAAACAATTTCAATATTGTGACGTGGTTATTTCAGCATAGAGGTGATGATCTTATCAATTTGACTATTAATTTGACTGTTGATACGGTTCCTCGGATTCACATTAGCGTTGCAATACAAAAAGTGACATATTACATATTAAGTGAAACACCTTTTAAACGGAGGTAATACTGCTTGTGTAACATATGTAAAATATATGTGTATATGTGAAGGTGATACAATTTCCCTTCGGACGATAAATACATGATTAAGTAATGCAACATAAACTGATCTTTTCACAGTGTATGACAAACCTCAACAAATTTTATTGATACAGATCCCTCTTTTTATACAAATAATCGTTCGAGACGCCATTTGGTTTATGTACAATAAGAAATATGAAGTAGTTAATAAATAAGACACGCAATGTAAACTGACTTTTTCGCGATGTATGACAACATTATACTGACTTACGGTTACAAAGTTTCCCCTTATACAAATGTACGATAACAAATATATAAAAAAACTAACCTTCTCGCAGTGTATGATAAACCTAATCTGAATACTTTTCTAAATTTTCCTTTTTTTTTATATGACAATTATCATATCGTCCCGAAGATGCGGGTCGACCAGCTTTTTCGGGACGACCGTCTGTTTCGGGACGACAATTCCCCTCCGGACGATAAATACATGATTAAGTAATGCAACATCAACTGTTTTTTTTCACTGTATGACAAACCTTGCAACATAAACTGATTTTTTTCACAGTGTTTGACAAACCTCAACAAACTTTATTGGTACAGATCCCTCTATTTTTTACAAATAATCGTAGGAAACGCCTATGGCTTATGTACAATAAGAAATATGAAGTAGTTAATAAATAAGATACGCAATGTAAACTGACTTTTTCGCGGCGTATGACAACATTATACTGACGTACGGTTACAAAGTGTCCCCTAATACAAATGTACGATAACAAATATATAAATAAACTAACCTCCTCACAGTGTATGATAAACTTAATCCGAATACTTTTCTAAATTTTCCTTTTCCATATGACAATTATCATGCGGAAGCATAAGTCGTCCCGAAGATGCGGGTCGACCAGCTTTTTCGGGACGACAATTTCCCTCCGGACGATAAATACATGATTAAGAAATGCAAAATAAACTGATTTTCTCACAGTGTATGACTAACCTCAACAAACTTCATTGGTACAAATCCCTCTATTTTATACAAATAATCGTTGGAACCGCCTATGGCTTATGTACAATAAGAAATATGAAGTAGTTATTAAATAAGGCACGCAATGTAAACTGACTTTTTCGCGGTGTATGACAACATTATACTGTCTTACGGTTACAATGTTTCCCCTAATACAAATGTACGATAACAAATATAAAAATAAACTGACCTTCTCACAGTGTATGACAAACTTAATCCGAATACTTTTCTAAATTTTCCTTTTTTATATGACAATTATCGTGCGGAAGCATAAGTCGACCCGAAGAAGCGGGTTGATCAGCTTTTTCGGGACGACCATCTTGATCGGGACGACCAGCTATTTCAGGAGGACGTCAATGTCCTTCCGGACGCTAAAGTTATGATTAAGTGATGCAAACAAACTGATACAACAAATGGAAGTTTTTAACGACCTTGACTGGCTATACAGCCCTTGCACGGTCGACCCTGGCTTGCGCCTTTTTGGGCATTAATAATTTAATTTTTACCATATGGAAATTGATATAATTTAGAATGACAAAAACAAAATTATTAAAAAATAATATAGAGTAAATGAATGAATAAATAGATTGATGAATAAGTTAATAAATAAAGAAAAGAAAAGAATATAAAAATAAATAAAATAAAATAATATAAAAATGATTTTTTTATATAAAAATATATACGGAAAAATAAATAATTAATAAACACGGAGCCACCAGAAGTAGGAACAGGAGAAAAGCTAGGCCGAGCAAACAGCAGTGAACTGCAGCAACGTTGTCCTGGTACACCAGCAGCCAAGTAAAGAGCGGAAAATTTTGAAATGCCAAATTGTGTATGTGAATTTATTTGGCAAATAAACTGATCTCCGCACAGTATACGACAAACTCAACTGACTTTCGAATTGAACGATTATTTGTATAAAAATTCGTCCATTTATGTTAGGGTAAACTTTGTAACGGTAAGTCAGTAAAATGTTTTTATACACCGCGAAAAAGACAGTTTACATTCCGAGTCTTATTTATTAACGACTTCATAGTTTTATTGTACATCAGCCAATTGACGTTTCGAACGATTATTTGTATAAAGATTCGTCCATTTATGTTAGGGTAAACTTTGCAACAGTAAGTTATTAAATGTTTTGATACAACGCAAGAAAGTATATATTGTATATAAGCCAATTGCCGTCTCGAACGATTATTTGCATATAAAAGAGGGATCTGTGTCAATAAAGTGTGTTGAGGTTTGTCAAACACTGCGAAGATCAGTTTTTGTTGATGATGATGGGTGTTTTTAACGACCTTGACTGGCTATACAGCTCTCGCACGGTCGGCTCAGTTTTTGTTGCATTACTTGATCACATATTAAGCATCTGGGAGGACATTGTCGTCCCGAAACAGCTGGTCGTCCCGATCAAGATTGTCGTACCGAAACAGCTGGTCGTCCCGAACAAAATTGTCGTCCCGAAAAAGCTGATCGAACCGCATCTTCGGGACCACGACTTATGCTTCCGCACGATAATTTTCACATAAAAAGGAAAATTTATAAAAGTATTCAGTATTGGTTTGTCATACACTTTGAGAAGGTTAGTTTTTATATTTCTTTTCGTCCATTTATTTTAGGGGAAACTTTGTAATAGTAAGTCAATTGAATGTTGTCATCCACCACGAGAAGGACAGTTTACATTGCGTGTCTTATTTATAAACTACATCATATTTTGATACCCGCTTCTTCGGGACGACTTATGTTTCCGCACGATAATTGTCACATAAAAAAGAAAAATGTATAAAAGTTTTCAGAATAGGTTTGTCATAAACTATGAGAAGGTTAGTTTTTTTATATATTTGTTATCGTACATTTGTATTAGGGGAAACTTTGTAACCGTAAGTCTGTATAATGTTGTCATACACCGCGAAAAAGTCAGTTTACATTGCGTGTCTTATTTATTAACTACTTCATATTTCTTATTGTACATAAACCAAATGGCGTCTCGAACGATTATTTGTATAAAAAGAGGGATCTGTATCAATAAAATTTGTTGAGGTTTGTCATACACTGCGAAAAGATCAGTTTATGTTGCATTACTTAATCATGTATTTATCGTCCGAAGGGAAATTGTATCACCTTCACATATACACATATATTTTACATATGTTACACAAGCAGTATAACATCCGTTTAAAAGGAGTTTCACTTAATATGTAATATGTCACTTTTTGTATTGCAACGCTAATGTGAATCCGAGGAACCGTATCAACAGTCAAATTAATAGTCAAACTCATAAGATCAACACATCTATGCTGAAATAACCACGTCACAATATTGAAATTGTTTTGTACATAGCTTTAAACAAAATCAGTCTCGACATTTTTCGAAACGTGAAATGTTCATGCGGCTACAGTGAGGTTTAATAAATGTATTGTTCTAGCAAGCCTATAGTCCTGTGGTTTGTTACAAATTGTGTTTCAATGGCTATAAAAATGTCATACATATACTTTAAATAACTAATTGAAATAATGTTCATATAGATGTCTTTAGATAATATGCAGGAGGTGGCACAAACTCAGTTAGTAGGTCCTGATGAACAGAATGAAAGTTATGAAGAAGACTTTACAGATGATAATGATGAAAGTAAAATTTCATTGGAAACCTGTAAGCTTCACGTATGTATTGTTTGTCTATATCTGATGTTGTTCAAGTGAGAGAAAAACGAATATTGTTTTGTAGCCATTAACATAATCATAATTGAGAATTTCAGCTTTAAATGCCTATTAGATAATAATTTTTAGCTTGATATGAGCAGAGAAAAATGTGGTCTACTGTCTTTTAATCATTATCGGAAGAGCCAAACATTCCTCTGTTATTGGATTGATAACATCTGAAATGTATTTGTATGCTCTCATATATGGAAAATTTGAAATCCATTGAGCCTCTTATTTATATGTTTTTCCATATGCATGATTGATTTTCTTTTTGTTTCAGTACCTGACTTGTAAAGAACAACTTTATGAAATAATTAACTGCCAAGACATTTCATGGTAACATATTTTTATTAAATGATTTTTTGTCGTAAAATATTTTAAAAGAAACAATTATGAATGGTTCATGACAAACAAAACTGGTCCCATAAATTGAAACAACTAGCCGTAGAGAAAAATATATTTGATGCGTGGTCGACACGTTTCATTTAATTACCAAAATGTGTAACATAACTGATAGTTGTTCTTTTTTATAAATTGTCCTGATCATGTTCCATTTGATTTTCAAAACGTTCGATTGTGAGGCTTAAAAGAAACTAAATCCATTGTATATTGTATATGTCAAAATAATTACATTGTTTTATGCTCCTTGTGAGCCCATTTGATGACATAACGCATCTCTTTCTTCTGCCACTTCCGTTATACTTAAATATGTCTTTCAGTGAACGTGACAACCATGCTAGACATCATGATTTTATAACCAATCCCCTGAACATTTACCAGCGGGAGAGAGTGACGGTCGGCTTTGGAATGAATGTGATCAAGCAGAGGGTTCGTAAAGTTATATTTGATGACTGGTGCTATTTTTTGTATTTCCATAGCAAATATCGAAACAAAAAAACAATCCGTAACATGTGTCATGTGACCCTTTGTAAAATATAATCAGTGATTTAAAAAATTGCACAACGAGAGCAAAATAACGTATAAACTGAACATCATTTTTAAACTTTGTTACTTCATCTTCACTAACTATGCATTGTGATTTCTTGTTGTACACATGTCAGTTTTAATCTGCTTTTAAAGAACATGTTTTTTTTTTCATTCTTATATCACAGATATTTTTTAACTCAAAACATAAAAATATGTAACTATATGTCATCATTTTATTTTTTTCTCAATATTCACTTCTTGTTGTGTTTAATTCTAGGCCATGGAGTATGTACATGATAGTTTGTTCAATGATCTGCTGTGTAATACAGGACGGGATCCAAAGTGAGTTTATTGATAGAATAATTAAATTTTAAATATTTATTTCTAAGACTTGATATGCTGATACTATTATGTAGTTGTAACACAACAATTTAAATATTAACGCTCTGGTGGCTCTTCGTCCTAATTCCATGCGTATCATTATGTTTTTGATCATTTGTTTAATATTTTTCCCGAACATACTTAAAACAAGTTGTGGATGACTGTGTTCAGACAAAATCAGTGAAATGAAAGTAATAACTATTAAGTCTTCAAAATAACATACCGTTTAGGATTGTCCATTTCGTGAAAGAACACAATAAGATAATTAAGATACTGTTTTAATACATTACGTAATCATGTATTTATCGTCCGGAGGGAAATTGTCGTCCCGAAAAAAACTGGTCGACCCGCATCTTCGGGACGACATGTGCTTACGCAAGATAATGGTCACATGAAGAAGGAAAACATATAAAAGTATTCAGAATAGGTTTGTCATACACTGTGAGAAGGTCACTTAATTTCTATATGTTTATCGTCCACTTATATGATGGGAGACTTGTTGAATGTTGTCATACACCGCAAAAAGGACAGTTTACATTGCGTGTCTTATTTATCAAATACCTCTTTTCAGACACAATCAGGAAAATAACTATTTAGTCTTCAAAATTACATACCATTTAGGATTGTACATTTCGTGATAGAACACAACAAAATAATTAAGATACTGTTTTAAGATCTGTTATTTCATGTTAGCAAACCGACTGGTGGCTTGTATTCGTTATATAGAAAATAAAATGCAAACTATATTATGGGAACTCAGAGCCTATTCAAATCTTAAGATTAGAGTAAAAGCATTATATTTAAAAGCAAACATTTCCTAACTAAAATTGGCAACAGTAGCAAAATATATCATGCTTATTTTCAATTTTGCTTTTTTAGACATCCATACACTAAGCCAGGACATGCCACGATTTTAGGAATGGACAACAAACAATTGAAACAAAGATTTAAAGTGTACAGGTATATACCTAAAGTAATATTTGAAATTCATGGGGTTTATTTTACTGGATGTACCACTATAGTGTTTTTACGTTTGGCGATCCGACATTTGGGATGGCCTACAGGATACTTAGTTAATACTTTAGGGAAATACATACATTAATCTTGTTCTTGAGAACTGCAGACAACACATGAACATTCCTTGTGAGATGCTTTTTATTGCAAACCTATGTCTTTAGATAAGTGACTATGGAAAAAACCCACATAATATGTTAAACAATTGGTGAACTGTCACTAAATATTGGACTTAATATTAGAAGTCAGATTTAGCAAACAATTTACTGCATGAACGTTTCCGTTCAACAATATGAGATGCATAAACCAAAACCATAATAGATCTTGATGAGTTACACAGGTTCCTTAGCGCCATCATGTATCTCTACTTTTTAAACTTAATAAACGAAAAGAGTTAACGTTAATCTTGTTACTTGCCTATTATTTTGTATACATGCTGATAATATTCATAACCCTGAACAAAAAAAAAAAGTATTACACGAAGTTTATATATTAGTAAATGCAAACATAAAATGTTAAGTATATATTTAAAAGTTTTAATATTAATGTACAACATTTCTTTTCAGATTGGCTTCCCAATATCTCACGTATGTGCTTGTGAAGGAAATGATAATAGGAATTCAAATAGCCGCAAACTACTCACCTTATAAATTAATTAATTCAATCTGCCAGGAAACTGAAAAAAATTTGACAACTGAAAATAGGAAGCGGAAAAAACAGAGTGTAAACCAAGAATGATGTTCGCTATTGTTATTTTGTGAATGAATGTAATTATGTTATAGTTGATGAGGAATTGTTTTCTGTTTTTGTTCTCACAGTTTATCTCACAGTTTTAAAGATAACATTTATTTTAATTGTAAGATATCGACTTGATATTTGGTATATAGCTATATCTTACAGTTTAAGTTTAAATTTCGTTTTTGTTCAATGATTTATGGCTCATTTATGTCCCTTTAACTTGCATGTTTTGTTCGAATCTGCAATTGTTTACATGGTATTTCGTATGTAGCTATATCTTGACGAATTTCGTTCTGGTCCACTGTTCCTTTAACTTATATATATTGTTCAAATTTCCTATACACAAATTATATTTGAATGAGTTCTAGCCAATGAATTATTACTTTAAAAGGAAGACGATACTGTTATGAAAGTAGCTAGTAGGGAACAATATATTGCTATGTTCAATACTCTCAATATTCCTGTTTTACAAACTGTTAGGTCTCCCATCTTTTTCTTTTTTTTCCAAAATAAACTAAGGCTCATGGACACAGATCCTGCATTTTGATGAATGCTTCTTGATGATTTAATTAGTAACAAGTTAGGTCCTATCGTTTTTTTCAAATTTCATCCTTGCCCTTCCACCATCCCCTCTGATGAATACAATGATATTTAGAAGATGTTCAAATCAGAGGGTGAAATGTATGTTAGTTATGTTGAACAAATCTCCTTGTTGCCTTGTCATATGTTGAAGTAAATATATATATATATATAATAAAAGTAATTTCATTGTATTGGATCTATTTTTTTGTATTGTGCCTAGTGTATTTAAGCCAAATAACTAATGTACCGCGTATATGGTCTCTTTCACATGTTAAATACAATGCCACAGTAGGAATCCAGGTAAACAGGGTTGAAGAGTGAACATAACATTACATTGAGAACGAAATACAAAATAGAGAAACAGAGACAATTCAAACACGGACCAGGTTCTAGAAACGCCCACCTACTTACCCACATGGTCAGGTCCGGTATAGTACGGTAGAGGAAACTAAGCCAGTTGAAAACAATATTTTTCTTATGTAAAGTTTGTTGAGGTTTGTCATACTATGCGGAGATCAGTTTGTTTGGATCACTTAATCATAAATTTAGCGTCGAGATGGACATTGTCGTCCCGAAACAGATGGTCGTCCCAATCAAGATGGTCGTCCCAAAAAAGCTGATCGACCCGCATCCTCGGGACGACGACTTATGCTTCCGCACGACAATTGTCACATAGGTTAGAATTAGGGTTAGGAAAATTTATAAAAGTGTTCAGAATAGGTGTGTCATACATTGTGAGAAGGTAACCAAAACCTTAACCTTAACCAAAACCCAAAATTCGTTAAAATCGTTATTTTGAAGGCCTTACTTTATCTCAGAACGGATAAATTGTCTTAAGGTAACCGATTGTATTTTGGTATTATTTTGTTTTCAAGAACTTCTCAAAAGTCACAGTTGTGGACGGGTGGGAGTCAGGTTATGGTTTTTTGGTACTTTTCAAAGTCGATCTTTTCAAAATCTCAACATGATCATGTGCTCCAATCGGATTGAAATTAAAAAATCTAGATCAAAAGGACAACCAAGACTACGGTGGAGACTGCATGTCTTTATCTTTTGTAGTTTAGGAGTTTGGGGTAAATGTCGGGTTTAGTCTTTACTGCCACACAAACGTTTCTTCAGTGAAGTAGGAAAGTGCGACCGTAAACCTCATTGTTACCAATAAGTTTCTGTCATCTAGATCGCCTTTTCCGCTTTTCGGAACAGTTAACTTTCAGAAAATATCTCCATTCAGATAAATTCTACACATGTTTGAACATTGAAGTCAAAGGCACTTTTCAAACACTGTACTTAGAAATTTTTAGAAAAATATCACGCATGCGCTATCACAACAAAGTACACACACGCGCAGAAGAGACAAAGGGCACTTCAATTGTCAAACACTCGCTCAAGGCCCCTTCCCTAACTGTAACCCCAATGTTCACCCAAACACTAACCCTAAACCTACACCTATTCTGTATGCTTTTAATCCTAATCGATGTAAAAATTAGCGGCAGGAAGCATAAGTTGTCGTCCCGAGGATGCGGGTCCATCAGCTTTTTCGGGACGAACATCTGTTTCGGGCTACAATGGATTTAAATAGAGCTTTTTTTTAAAGTTAACTGTTCCAAAAAGATAAATATAAAAAAAGAAGATGTGGTATGATTGCCAATGAGACAACTCTCCACAATAGACCAAAACGACACAGAAATTAAAAACTATAGATCACCGTACGGCCTTCAACAATGAGTAAAGCCCATACCGCATAGTCAGCTATAAAAGACCCCGAAATGACAATGTAAAACAATTCAAACGAGAAAACTAACGGCCTCATTTATGTACAAAAAATGAACGAAAAACAAATATGTAACACATAAACAAACGACAACCACTGATTTACAGGCGATCTAGAGGATAGTTACTTATTGGTAGGCTTGCTTGTCGGAAAGTACTGCCCCTTTCAGGTCATTTTTTTTTTTAATTTCAATCCGATCGGAGAACTGGATCATGTTGAGATTTAATAAAGATCGACTTTGAAAAGAGTTAAACTTAAACCCAACATTAACCCCAACTCCGAAACTACAACAGATAAAGACTTTCAGTCTTCAACATAGGCTGAATCGTCGAAAATGACTACCTCTATTTTTTCATGTCAAGCAAAAAAAAAACAACATAGAATCATGTTGAGATTTTGAAAAGTATCAAAAACCATAACCTGACCCCCCCACCAAGACCTCCAAAACTCTGATTTTTGAGAGGTTCGTGAAAAAATTGAATTCAAAAATCCAATCGGCTACCCACCTTCAAGTACCCGTTTCAAATGATAAAGTATGGCTACAAAATAACGATTGATGTTTAGGGTTTAAGTTTGGGTTAGGGTTAAGGTTAAGGTCAGGATAGGGATCAGGGTTAATAAAGGCAACAGTAGTATACCGCTGTTCGAAACTCATAAATCGATAGATATAAAAACAAATCCGGGTTAAAAACTAAAACTGAGGGAAACGCATCAAATATAAGAGGAGAACAACGACACAACAGAAACACAACATTAAAATGTAACACACACAGACACGAACTATAATATAACAATGGTCATTTTCCTGACTTGGTACATGACATTTTAAGGAAAAAATGGTGGGTTGAACCTGGTTTTGTGGCATGCCAAACCTCCCGCTTTTATGGCAACGTCAAACACAACACCAAAACGACAACATCACATGACAAATAAATGGGAGAACATATAGGACAAATTAACTAAGAGTCAGGGTTAGGGTCAGTGTTAGGGTTTGAGTTGGGGTTTAGGTTAAGGTTAGGGTTGGGGTCAGTGTTTTGGCTAGGGTAAGGAATTCTACGAGGGTTTTAGAGGTAACCTTTGTCACTTCTGCGCATGTCTGACCTTTGTGGTGACTGTGCATGCGTGATATTCCCCACCAAAAAAATTCTAAGTTTAGTATATGAAAATTGCCTCGGACTTCAATGTTCAAACAGGTGTAGAATGGATTCAAATAGAGATATTTTCTTAAAACTAAGTGTTCCGAAAAACTGAAAAGACGATCTAGAGGATGAAAACTTATTCATGTCACTGAAGTATACGGCCGCACTTTCCGACCTCACTAAAGAAACGTATTTGTGAGAGTGAAGCCTAACCCGGAGATTAACTCGCAAACTACAAAAGAGAAAGACATGCAGTCTATAGACTTGTTCGTCTTAAAATATTGTCCCTGTGGGGTCGATTTTTAGATTTTAATCCAATCGGAGCACAGGTTTATACTAAGTTTTTAAAAGAGACTGAATGTGAAAAGAGTTAAGCTAAACCCCGACATTAATCCCAACTCAGATACTAGAACAGATAAAGACTTGCCGTCTTCAACATAGGCTTAATTAGTTATCAAACGTACCAGGCTTATAATTTAATACGCCAGACGCGCGTTTCGTCTACATAAGACTCATCAGTGACGCTCAGATCGAAATAGTTAGAAAGCCAAACAAGTACAAAGTTGAAGAGCATTGATGACCCAAAATTTCAAAAAGTTGTGCCAAATACGGCTAAGGTTATCTTAATCGTCATAAAGTACTACCCTTAATGGGCCCGATTTTTTAATGTCAAGCCGCTCGAAGCAAAAGATCATGTTGAGATTTTGAAAAGATCGACTTTAAACAGTAAAACTTAAAGATGTTTGACAATACATTCAATTGACTCGTGCCTTAACTAGAAACTCAAATTAATTACTCTGTGACGTCATTACCATGGCGTTTCTCAATTTCTCAGACTTCGCTTAACACTTTTGAAGACCAAGTTCTGGAAACTACCATCAAGTTACCCACATGGTCAGGTCCGGAATAGTACGGTAGAGGAAATCTGAGCTAGTTGACAACAATATGTTCTTATGTAAAGGTTTATGTTTGTCGTATACTATTCAGAGATCAGTTTGTGTGCATCACTCAATCATAATTTTACTGTCTGGATGGACATTGTCGTCCCGATCAAGATGGTCGTCCCAAAAAAGCTGATCCACCCACATTATCGGGACGATAATGGTCACATCGGTACGGTTTCAAAGTATTCAGAATAGATGTATCAGACACTATGAAAATGTAACCCCAAAAGGAAAACCCCAAATGTGTTTTAAAGGCCTTGCTTTATCTTGGATCGGGTAAGTCTAGGAGGGTAACTGATTCGATTTTCGTATTAAGTTTTTTAACGAACTTCTCAGGAACAGTATTTTTAGACGAACAAGCCTATGGTGAAGACTGAATGTCTTTATCTTTTGTAGTTTAGGAGTATAAGTTAATATCGGGGGTTAGGCTTTACTCGCACACTAACTTTTTTCAGTGAGGTCGGAAATTGCTTCCGTAAACCTCAGTGTAACTGATAAAACGTCATCCTCCAGATCGCCTTTTTCGCTATTAAGAACAGTTAACTCGAATCAATTTTTTTGTCTGAATTTTTGAACATTAAAGTTAAAGGCACTTTTCAGACACATAAGACATAATACAGAAATAAAGCTTTATTTAAAGTCGGTTAATGCAAGACAAGAACAAACATAAGCTCTGTAAGCTTTTTGAACCGACAGAACTCTGTACTTAGATTTTGTTTTAGAAAATCCCGAATGCGCAATCACAACTAAGAACACACATGCACAGAAGTGACAAAGGGCACTTTAATTGTCAAACCCTGACTTGATACAGGCGTTTCCACGTGTATAATTATAAGTTAACGCTTCAAAGATGCTTTGAATGCCAATTATAGCCTAGAAACGCCCACCAAGTTACATTGTACTGAATCCTAGGTTGTTATGCAGTTTGGTGTATTGCTGTCAATTCAAAAATTAAAATAATCTTGGTAAAAAAAGCTAGAATTTGCAGTTCGGACTAAATTTAGATAGTACACTATAACATTTTTCATAACTTTTTTTAAATTACATTGGATTTTCATTAAACTATGCAGCTAACTGAGTTATACACTTATCTTACTGAATCCTAAGTAACTAGGCAGTTTGAGATATAGCTGTCAAATTCAAAAATTAAGAGAATCTTCGTCAAAAAAGCTCGAATTTGCAGTTCGGACTAAATTCAAATAGTACACTTTAATTGTATTTATAACTTTTTCAAACCAACCTGGATTTTCATCAAACCATACAGCTTTATCAGTAATACATTGACCTTACTGAATTCTAGGTTGTTATGCAGTTTGGTGTATTGCTGTAAAATTCAAAAATTTAAATTATCTTTGTTAAAAAATCTCGAATTTGCAGTTCGAACTAAATTCAGGTAGTAGACTTTTATTTTATTTATAACTTTTTCAAACCAACTTTTGATTTTCGTTAAATTATACGGCTTTCTTAGTTATCTATTTTACTTACTGAATTCAAGGCTGTTACGCAGTTTGGTGTATTGCTGTCAATTAAAAAATTAAAATAATTATGGTCAAAAAACCTAGAATTTGCAGTTTGGATTTAATTCAGATAGTTCACTTTAATCTTATTTATAACTTTTTCAAACCAACTTGGATTTTCATCAAACCATACAGCTGTATCAGTAATACATTGACCTTACTGAATCCAAGTTTGTTATGCAGTTTGGTGTATTGCTGTCAAATTCAAAAGTTCAAATAATCTTGGTAAAAAAAGCTCAAATTTGCAGTTCGGACTAAATTTAGATAGTAAACTTTAATTTTATTGATAACTTTTTCAAACAACCTTTGATTTTCATCAAATTATACATCTATCTCACTTATAAATTGACCTTACAGAATACAAGGTGGTTATGTAGTTTGGTGTATTGCTGTCAATTCAAAAATTAAAATAATCTTGGTTAAAAAAACCTAGAATTTGCAGTCCGGACTGAATTTAGATAGTACACTATAACATTTTTTATAACTTTTTTAAATCATCTTGGATTTTTATCAAACTATACAGCTAACTGAGTTATATATTTATCTTACTGAATCCTAAGTAATTAGGTAGTTTGATATGTTGCTGTCAAATTCAAAAGATCAAATGATCTTCGTCAAAAAAGCTCGAATTGACAGTTCGGACTAAATTCAGATAGTAAACTTTAATTTTATTTAAAACTTTTTCAAACAACTCTTGATTTTCATCAAATTATACATCTATTTCATTTATATATTGAACTTTCTGAATCCTAGGTGGTTATGTAGTTTGGTGTATTGCTGTCAATTCAAAAATTAAAATAATCTTGGTTAAAAAACCTAGAATTTGCAGTCCGGACTGAATTTAGATAGTACACTATAACATTTTTTATAACTTTTTTAAATTACCTTGAATTTTCATCAAACTATACAGCTAACTGAGTTATATACTTATCTAAATTCAAATAGTACACTTTAATTTTATTTATGACTTTTTCAAACCAACCTTGATTTTCATCAAATCATACAGCTTTATCAGTAATACATAGACCTTACTAAATCCTAGTTTATTAAGCAGTTTGGTGTTTTGCTGTCAAATTCAAAAGTTCAAATAATCTTGGTCAAATAACCTCGAATTTGCAGTTCAGACTAAATTCAGGTAGTACCCTTTTATTTTATTTTTTACTTTTTCAAACCAACTTTGATTTTCGTCAAATTATACAGCTTTCTTATTATATATTTTACTTACTGAATTCAAGGTTGTTACGCAGTTTGGTGTATTGCTGTCAATTCAAAAATTAGAATAAACATGGTCAAAAAACCTAGAATTTGCAGTTCGGATTTAATACAGATATATAATATAATCTTTGTCAAAAAAGCTTGAACTTCAAGTTCGGACTAAATTCAGATAGTAACCCTTACTGAATCCTAAGTAACTAGGTAGTTTGATATATTGCTGTCAAATTCAAAAATTAAAATAATCTTCGTGAAAAAAGCTCGAATTTGCAGTTCGGACAAAATTCAGATAGTACACTTTAATTTTATTGATAACTTTTCCAAACCAACTTGGATTTTCATTAAACTATACAGCTATATCAGTAATACATTGAACTTACTGAATCCCAGGTTGTTATGCAGTTTGATGTATTGCACTCAAATTCAAAAGTTCAAATAATCTTGGACAAAAAAGCTCAAATTTGCAGTTCGGACTAAATTTAGATAGTACACTTTAATTTTATTAATAACCTTTTGAAACACCCTTTGATTTTCATCAAATCATACATCTATCTTATTTATATATTGATCTTACTGAATCCAAGGTGCTTATGTAGTTTGGTGTATTGCTGTCAATTCAAAAATTAAAATATTCTTGGTCAAAAAACTAGAATTTGCAGTTCTGACTAAATTTAGATGTTACACTATAACATTTTTAATAACTTTTTTAAACTACCTTGGATTTTCATCAAACTATACAGCTTTCTTTGTTATATATTTTACTTACTGAATTTAAGGTTGTCACACAGTTTGGTGTATTGTTGTCAAATTCAAAAGGTCAAATAATCTTTGTCAAAAAAAGCTCGAATTTGCAGTTCGGACTAAATTTAGATAGTACACTTCAATTTTGTTAATAACTTTTTAAAACACCCTTTGATTTTCATCAAATCATAAATCTATCTCATTTATATATTGACCTTACTGAATCCAAGGTGCTTATGTAGTTTGTTGTATTGCTGTCAATTCAAAAATTAAAATATTCTTGGTCAAAAAAACTAGAATTTGCAGTTCAGACTAAATTCAGATAGTACACTATAACATTTTTCATAACTTTTTTAAATTACCTTGGATTTTCATTAAACTATACAGCTAACTGAGTTATATATTTATCTTATTGAATCATAAGTAATTAGGTAGTTTGATATATAGCTGTCAAATTCAAAAATTAAAATAATTTTCTTCAAAAAAGCTTGAATTTGCAGTTCGGACTAAATTCAGACAGTACACTTTAGTTTTATTTATAACTTTTTCAAACACCCTTTGATTTTCATCAAATCATACATCTATCTTATTTATATATTGATCTTACTGAATCCATTGTGCTTATGTAGTTTGGTGTTTTGCTGTCAATTCAAAAATTAAAATAATCTTCATCAAAAAACTAGAATTTGCAGTTCTGACTAAATTTAGATGTTACACTATAACATTTTTAATATCTTTTTTAAACTACCTTGGATTTTCATCAAACAATACAGCTAACTGAGTGATATATTAATCTTACTGAATCCTAAATAATTAGGTAGTTTGATATATAGCTGTCAGATTCAAATTTTAAAATGATCTTGGTAAAAAAAACCTAGAATTTGCAGTTCGGACTAAATTCAAATAGTACACTTTAATTTTATTTATAACTTTTTGAAACCAATTTTAATTTTTGTCAAATTATACAGCTTTCTTAGTTATATATTTTGCTTACTGAATTCAAGGTTTGTTAAGCAGTTTGGTGTCTTGCTGTCAATTCAAAATTTAAAATAGTCTTCATCAAAAAGCTTGAATTTGCAGTTCGGACTAAATTCAGATAGTAAACTTTAATTTTATTTTTAACTTTTTCAAACAACTCTTGATTTTCATCAAATTATACATCTATTTCATTTATATATTGATCTTACTGAAACCAAGGTGGTTATGTAGTTTGGTGTTTTGCTGTCAATTCAAAAATTAAAATATTCTTGGTCAAAAAACATAGAATTTGCATTTCAGACAAAAATTAAGATAGTACACTATAACATTTTTCATAACTTTTTTAAATTACCTTGGATTTTCATCAAACTATACAGCTAACTGAGTTATATATTAATCTTATTGAATCATACGTAATTAGAGTTTGATATATTGCTGTCAAATTCAAAAATTAAAATAATCTTGGTCAAAAAACCTAGAATTTGCAGTTCAGACTAAATTAAGATAGTACACTATAACATTTTTCATAACTTTTTTAAATTACCTTGGATTTTAATCAAACTATACAGCTAACTGAGTTATATATTAATCTAACAGAATCCTTAGTAATTAGGTAGTTTGATATATAGCTGTCAAATTCAAAAATTTAAATAATCTTCGTCAAAAAAGCTCGAATTTGAGGTTTGGACTAAATTCAGATAGTACACTTTAATTCTATTCATAACTTTTTTTAACAACCCTTTGATTTTCATCAAATTATACATCTATCTCACTTATATAATGACCTCCCTGAATCCAAGGTGGTTATGTAGTTTGGTGTATTGTTGTCAAATTCAAAAATGAAAATAATCTTGGTCAAAAAACCTCGGATTTGCAGTTCGGACTAAATTCAGGTAGTACTCTTTTATTTTATTTATAACTTTTTCAAACCAACTTGGATTTTTCGTCAAATTATACAGCGTTCTTAGGTATATATTTTACTTACTGAATTCAAGGTTGTTAAGCAGTTTGGTGTATTGCTGTCCATTCAAAAATTAAAATAATCTTCATAAAAAAAACTAGAATTTGCAGTGTAGACTAAATTTAGATAGTACACTATATAGATATAAGAAGATGTGGTATGAGTGCCAATGAGTCAACTCTCCTTCCAAGTCAAAATTTATAAAAGTAAACCATTATAGGTCACAGTACGGTCTTCAACACGGAGCCTTGGCTCACACCGAACAGTAAGCTTTAAAGGGCCTCAAAACATTACTAGTGTAAAACCATTCAAACGGGAAAACCAACGGTCTAATCTATATAACATTTTTAATAACTTTTTTAAACTACCTTGGATTTTCATCAAACGATACAGCTAACTGAGTTATATATTAACCTTACTGAATCCTAAGTAATTAGGCAGTTTGATATATAGCTGTCAAATACAAAAATTAAAATGATCTTGGTAAAAAAAACCTAGAATTTGCAGTTCTAATTAAAATAAGATAGTACACTATAACATTTTTCATAACTTTTTTAAATTACCTTGGATTTTCATCAAACTATACAGCTAACTGAACTATATAATTATCTTACTGAATCCCAAGTAATTAAAAGCAGTTTGGTGTCTTTTTTGTTTGATATACTGCTGTCAAATTCAAAAATTAAAATAATCTTCATCAAAAAAGCTTGAATTTGCAGTTCGGACTAAATTCAGATGGTAAACTTTAAATTTATTTTTAACTTTTTCAAACCAACTTGGATTTTCATTAAACTATACAGCTATATCAGTAATATTGACCATACTGTCTCGAAGGTTGTTATGCAGTTTGGTGTATTGCTGTCAAATTCAAAAGGTAAAATGATCTTTGTCAAAAACGCTAGAATTTGCAGTTCAGGATAAATTCAGATAGTACACTTTTATCGTATTTATAACTTTTTTAAACACCCTTTGCTTTTCATCAAATTATATATCTATCTCATTTATATATTGACCTTACTGAATCCAAGATGCTAATGTAGTTTCGTGTATTGCTGTCAATTCATAAATTAAAATAATCTTAGTAAAAAAACATAGAATTTGCAGTTCGGACTAAATTTAGATAGTACACTATAACATTTTTCATAACTTTTTTTAAATTACCTTGGATTTTCATCAAACTATACAGCTAACTGAGTTGTATAATTATCTTACTGAATCCTAAGTAACTGAGTAGTTTGATATATTGCTGTCAAATTCAAAAAATAAAATAATCTTCTTAAAAAAAACTTTAATTTGCAGTTCGGACTAAATTCAGATAGTATACTTTAATTCTATTCATAACTTTTTTAAACACCCTTTGATTTTCATCAAATTATACATCTATTTCATTTATATATTGAACTAACTGAATCCAAGGTGGTTATTTACTTTGGTGTATTGCAGTAAAATTCAAAAGATCAAATAATCTTGGTAAAAAAACCTCGAATTTGCAGTTCGGACTAAATTCAGGTGGTACACTTTTATTCTATTTATAACTTTTTCAAACCAATGTTTTTCGTCAAATTATACAGCTTTCTTAGTTATATATTTTACTTACTGAATTCAAGGTTGTTACGCAGTTTGATGTATTGCTGTCAATTCAAAAATTTGGGAAGAGACTTGTTGAAAATGGGAACGAAACAACTTAAACCATGATGTTTATATCGCATCTTATAAAAATATTTTCCGATTATTTTGATAACCTTCCTTTCCGCCTCGATATTTGTACATGTAACTTTTGAAGAAAATATAGAAAATCTGCTAGTCGCTAAAGTTATTGGAACTGATTTTTTGTAATTAATAAATGTAAATGTTTCGAATTAAAAGTGTTTTCGAATTATTCTGGTTTGAAACACATATACGTAAAATATCAAGATAAAAGTCGAGTCAATAAAATAAATGTACAAATGAACACGAAGTTTATTTTTTAATTTACACGATCAGTTAACGCGAAAAGTAAACGCTAGTTTATGTTCAGGTGCACGTAAAAATACATTTGTGAAATATGTAGTTAACGCCCGTTTACTTTTAAGTTCACGTAAAGATAAACTTGTGAAATCTGAAGTAAACGCCCGTTTACTCGGGTAGACATTAGAAATATCCATATTGACCGCGTTAACGTAATTATAGTCAACGGGCGTTTACTAGCAAACGCGAATATTGTAGTTATCTCGATACGACGACTTATGCTTCCGATCAATAATTGTTACATCGGTAAGGATTAAAAACCCAAACCCAAAATTCCTTTAAATCAGTATTTTGAAGGCCTTCTTTTATCTTGGTAGGGATACATATAAGTAGACTTGGGGGTTAAAAAAGGCAACAGTAGTATACCGTTGTTCAAAATTCATAAATCGATTGAGAAAAAACAAATCCGGGTTACAAACTAAAACTGAGAAACATAAAAAAAAAAAAAAATTCGAAAGCCAAAACAAGCGCAAAGCTGAAGAGCACTGAGGACCAAAAGTTCCAAATAGTTGTGCCTAATACGGGTAGGGTTTTCCGCCTGGGACAAGAACATCCTTTCTATTTAGAATAATTCATACTTTTGCAAACAGTAACTTTCTATAAAATGACTGTATGATAAATATTCATGATAAACCGAAGTGGTGATTAACTACAGAATAAAAACGAATACATAATTTAAAACAACCTAACCCAGCACATAAAAAATCACAGCCGAGTTGTATTTTTGTATTAAGTTTTTTTCACGAACGTCTCAAAAATCACAGTTTTGGAAGGATGGGGATCAGGTTATGGTTTTGGTAGACTTCAAAGTCGATCTTTGCAAGATCTCAGCATGATCCAGTGTTCCGATCGGATTGAAATTAAAATATCTAAACCAAGACTTTGGTAAAGACTGAATATCGTTTTCTTTTGTAGTTTAGGTGTTTGTGTTAATGTTGGGGTTAGGCTTTACTCTCACACAAACATTTCTTAAGTGAGGTCGGAAAGTGCGGCCATATACTTCAGTGATACAAATAAGTCTTCATCCTCTAGATCGCCTCTTTAGCTTTTCGGAAAAATTAACATTAACAAAATATCTCTATCTGAATCTATTTTACACCTGTTTGAACATTCAAGTCTGAGGCACTTTTCATACACTAAACTGAGAAATAATTTGGGAAATTTCACGCATGCGCAGTTACCAAAAAGGAAACCCTATGCACAGAAGTGACAAAGGTTACCTCACTAACCCTTGCAAAAGTCCCATACCATAGTCCAATCCCTTACTCTAACCCAAACCCTAACGAAAACCTTAACCTTGACCCTGACCCAAACCCTTACCCTAACCGTAACTCTAACCCTAACCCGAAGTTGTTATTTTCAAGGTCTTACTTTATCTTGGGATCGGATTGAAATAAAAAAATGACATGAAAGGGGGAGTACTTTTCGACGGACAAGCCTAATAATAAGTTTTCGTCCCCTAAATCGCCTATTTATATTTTCGGAAGAGTTAACTTTAAAAAAATATCTCTATTCAAATCCATTGTCGTTGCGAAAGAGATGATCGTCTCGATTAAGATGGTCGTCCCGAAAAAGATGATGGACCCGCATCCTCGGTACAACGACTTATGCTTCCGATCGATAATTGTCACATCGGTAACTGATTGTAGTTTTGTACTAAGTTTTTTCACGAACATCTCAAAAAGCACAGTTTTTGGAAGGTTGGGGATCAGGTTATGGTTTTTGGTAGACTTCAAAGTCGATTTTTGCAAGATCTCAGCATGATCCTGTGCTCCGATCGGATTGAAAATAAAATATCTAAACCAAGACTATGGTGAAGACTGAATGTGTTTATCTTTTGTAGGTGTTTGGGTTAATGTTGGGGTTAGGCTTTACTCTCACGCAACCATTTCTTAAGTGAGGTCGGAAAGTGCGGCCATATACTTCAGTGATACCAATAAGTCTCCATCCTCTAGATCGCCTTTTATAGCTTTTCGGAAAAGTTAACTTTAAGAACATATTTCTATCTGAATCCATTCTACACCTGTTTGAACATTCAAGTATGAGGCACTTTTCATACACTAAACTTAGAAATAATTTGGGAAATTTCGCGCATGCGAAGAAGTGACAAAGTTTACATCACTAACCCTTGCAAAAGTCCTCTACCATACTCCAATCACTAACCCTAACCCAAAACCTAACGAAAACGTTAACCTTGACCCTGACCTAAACCCTTAACCTAACCCTTACCCTATCTCTAAATTGTTTTGTTGAAGGTCTTACTTTATCTTGGGATCGGATTGAAATAATAAAAAAATGACCTCAAAGTGCCAGTACTTTTCGACGGGCAAGCCTAACAATAAGTTTCCGTCCTCTAGAATGCCTATTTATCTTTTCGGAAGAGTTAACTTTAAAAAAAAATATCTCTATTCAAATCCATTGTCGTCCCGAAAGAGATGATCGTCTCGATTACGATGGTCGTCCCGAAAAAGATCATGAACCCTAACGCAAACCTTAACCTTGACCCTGACCCAAACCCACACCCTTACCCTAAATTGTTATTTTGAAGGTCTTACTTTATCTTTGGATCGGATTGAAAAAGAGGGACGAAAGATACCAGAGGGACAGTAAAACTCATAGATCGAAAACAAACTGACAACGCCATGGTCAAAAATAAAAAAACAAACAGACAAAAAATAGTACAGATGACACAACATAGAAAACCAAAGACTAAGCAATACGAACCCAACAACAACGAAATGAGTTTCCGGCCTCTAGATCGCCTTTTTATTTTTCAGAACAGTTAACTTTAAGAGAAATATCTCTATTCAAATCCATTGTCGTCCCGAAACAGATGATCGTCCCGTTTAAGATGGTCGTCCCGAAAAAGATGATAGACCCACATCCTCGGTACGACGACTTATGCTTCCGGTCGATAATTGTCACATCGGTTAGGATTAAAAACCCAAACCCAAAATTCTTTAAAATCAGTATTTTGAAGGCCTTACTTTATCTCGGCAGGGATAAATATAATAAGTCTTTGGGGAAAATATAGGCAACAGTAGTATGCCGCTGTTTGAAATTCATAAATCGATTGAGAAAAAATCAAATCTGGGTTACAAATAAAAACTGTTCAGGGTTAGGGTTAGGGGTAGTCATTTTCGACGATTCAGCCTATGTTGAAGACCGAAAGTCTTTATCTGTTGTAGTTTCGGAGTTGGGGTTAGTGTCGGGGTTAAGCTTAACTCTTTTCAAAGTCGATCTTTATTAAATCTCAACATGATCCAGTTCTCCGATCGGATTGAAATAAAAACAAAATGACATGAAAGGGGGAGTACTTTTCGACGGGCAAGCTTGCCAATAAGTTACTATCCTCTAGATCTCCAGTAAATCAGTGGTTGTCGTTTGTTTATGTGTTATATATTTGTTTTTCGTTCATTTTTTGTACATAAATGAGGCCGTTAGTTTTCTCGTTTGAATTGTTTTACATTGTCATTTCGGGGCCTTTTATAGCTGACTATGCGGTATGTGCTTTTCTCATTGCTGAAGGCCGTACGGTGACCTATAGTTGTTAATTTCTGTGTCGTTTTGGTCTATTGTGGAGAGTTGTCTCATTGGCAAGCATACCACATCTTCTTTTTTTATATTTATCTTTTCGGAACAGTTAACTTTAAAAAAAATCTCTATTCAAATCCCGAAACAGATATTCGTCCCGAGTAAAATGGTCATCCCGAAAAAGCTGATGGACCCGCATCCTCGGGACGATAACTTATGCTTCCTGCCGCTTCCTGTTACATCGATTAGGATTAAAATCATACAGAATAGATGTATCAGACACTGTGAGAAGGTAACGCAAACCCAAAATTCATTAAAATTAGTATTTTGAAAGCGTTACTTTATCTCTGAAAGGATAAGGATAAGTAGTCTTGGGGGTAACCGATTGTATTTTCTAATAAAGAATTTTCACGAACGTCTCAAAGTTGATCTTTTCAAGATATCAGCATGATTCTGTGCTCCTATCGGATTGAAATTAAAATATCTATCCTAAAAAAGGAAACCAAGACTATGGTGAAGACAGCATGTCTTTATCTTTTGTAGTTTAGGAGTTGGGGTTAATGTTGTGATTGCGCAAGCGTGATATTCCCCCAAAAAATTCTAAGTACAGAGTTATGTCGACTTTAAAAGCTCTTCAGAGCTTATGTTTGTACTTGTATTGCATATACCGACTTTAAATAAAGCCTCATGTCTTTTTTATGTCTCATATGTCTGAAAAGTGCCTTTGACTTTAATGTTCAAACATTTAAACAAAAGAATTGATTCGAGTTAACTGTTCCTAATAGCGGAAAATGCGATCTAGAGGACGGCATTTTATTGGTATCACTGAGGTGTACGGCCGCACTTTCCGTCCTCACTGAAGAACCGTTAGTATGAGAGTAAAGCCTAGCTCCCGACATTAACTTCAACTCCTAAACTACAAAAGATAAAGACATGCAGTCTTCACCATAGTCTTGGTTTTCCTTTTGGGGTTACCTTCTCACAGTGTCTGATACACCTATTCTAAATACTTTGAATCCTAACCGATTTGACAATTATCGTCCCGAGAATGAGGGTTGATCGGCTTTTTCGGGACGACCATCTTGATCGGAACGACAATGTCCATCCGGACGGTACATTTATGATTAAGTGAGAAAAAAACAAATCCGGGTTACAAACTAAAACTGAGTGAAACACATCAAATATAAGGGAACTACGACACAAGATTAAAATGTAACACACACAGAAACGAACTATAATATAACAATGGCTATTTTCCTTTACATAAGAATATATTGTTTTCAACTAGCTCAGTTTCCCTCTACCGTACTATTCCGGACCTGAACATGTCGGTAACCTGGTGGGCGTTTCCAGAACTTGGTCCGCAGAAGTGTTAGGCGAAGTCTGAGAAATTGCGAAACGTCAGGGTAATGACATCACAGACTAATTAATTTGAGTTTCTAGTTAAGGCACGAGTAAATTGTGTGTATTGTCAACCATCTTTGTTTATTAATCATGATTTATTGTAATCCAATTATGAAGTTGATTAAATCATCTCACAATTCAATCAATGTAGTTCGTGTATTGCATTATTTTATTTCAACCAAACATGTATTTCATTTGAAATATTAATGAAAAATAAACATGAGATTATTGCCAAGAAAAAACCATACACAAAGTAACACGTTTTTGTTTTCTCTTTTTTTTTTTGCCGTCTTTAATCAGACATCTCAATGTCTTCTAAAGGATCTTCTGAAATAATGTGCTAAACTTCACCGAACAGTTCTTGCCTCAGTTCGGCTACGGTTTCTGCTTTCTGGTGAGCGTAGTCGTAGAAAATGTTGCGCAATCCTTCAACAACTGCTATACGTAGACATAGCGAGTATTCGAAAGACTTGTTGTCAGTCTTGGCTTTGTTGTTTGTTGTATGCGTCTAAAGAGTAGTTCAATTGAACAATCTGTTCACAGGATCTCTTGAATCGACGTTCCCTCTCAACCAGTTTAGACATCTTGTTGGGGTATCTCATTTGTACTTTAGCTTTCATGATTGTAGTTGTTAGCACTATGAGAGTTGAAACAAGTTCTGATGATTCTTTGGAAAGGATAGCTCTTCTTAGTGACACCTGAAATTTAGAATTAAAAGAGTAAATAGATAAGACGCGGAATGTAATCTATCTTTTTCTCGCGGTGTATGAAAACATTTTACTGACTTACTGTTTCAAAGTTTACCCTTACATAAATGGACGATTTTTTTTTACAAATAATCGTTCAAGACGTCAATTGGCTTATGTACAAAAATAAAATATGAAGTAGTTAATAAATAACACGCGGAATGTAAAATGTCTTTCTCGCGGTGTGTGAAAACATTTTACTGAATTACTGTTACAAAGTTTACCCTAACATAAATGGACGAACTTTTTATACAAAAAATCGTTCGAAACGTCAATTGGCTTCTGTACAATAAAAAATATGATGTAGTTTATACATAAGACACGCAATGTAAACTACCTGTCTCATGGTGGATGACAACATTTAATTGACTTACTGTTTAAAAGTGTCCCTTAATATAAATTGAAGAAAAGAAATATTAAAACTGACCTTCTCACAGTGTATCACAAACCTATACTGAATACTTTTAATAAATTTTCCTTTTGATGTGACAATTATCGTGCGGAAGCATAAGTCAACGTCTCGAAGATGCGGATCGATCACCTTTTTCGGGACAACCAGCTGTTTTGGGATGACAGTGTCCTCCCGGATGCTAAATTTGTGATTGAGTAATGCAACAAAAACTGATCTTCGCACAGTGTATGACGAACCTCAACACACTTTACTGATACAGATCCCTCTTTTATATGCAAATGATCGTTCGAGACGGCAATTGGCTTATGTACAATAAGAAATATAAAGTAGTTAATAAATAAGACACGCAATGTAAACTGTTTTTCTTGCGGTGTATGAACACATTCAACTGACTTACCGTTACAAAGTTTACATATTTTCGTATTTGTTACTTTTCGAAGTCGATCTTATCTAAATCTCAACATGATCCTGTGCATCCTGAGTTAGTGCCACCTCCTGCATATTATCTAAGGACATATCTATGGACATCATTTCGATTAATTATGAAATGTATATGTATGACATATGTGTAGCCGATGCAACTAAATTGGTAACACAGCACAGGACTATCAAACAATGGCTTTCTGAAACCTCACTGTAGCCTGTCAGACATCTGTATGAACATTTTACATTTCGAAAAAAATCAAGACTGATTTTGTGTATAGCCATGTACAAAACAATTTCAATACTGTGACTTGGTTATTTTCAGCATAGATTTGATGTTTTATCAGTTTAATGATCTTTCTTCTTGATTAATTTGACTGTTTATACGGTTCCTTGGATGCACCTTATAGTTGCAATAACATTGATTAATTGACATACGAATTATAAATAAAGGCAACAGTAGTATACCGCTATTCGAAATTCATAAATCGATTGAGAAAAAAAACAAATCCGGATTACAAACTAAAACTGAGGGAAACACATCAAATATAAGAGGAGAACAACGACACAACAGAAACACAACAATAAAATGCAACACACACAGAAACGAACTATAATACAACAATGGCCATTTTCCTGACTTGGTGCAGCACATTTTAAGAAAAAATGGTGGGTTGAACCTGGTTTTGTGGCTAGCCAAACCTCCCGCTTTTATAGCAATGTTAAATATAACATTAAAATGACAAGATTACATGACAGGACTACAATACAAATAAATGGGAGAACATACAGGACAGAGACACACACAAATAATAGCTACCCAAAGGTACCAGGCTTATAATTTAATACGCCAGACGCGCGTTTCGTCTACATAAGACCCATCAGTGACGCTCATATCAAAAACGTTCGAAAGCCAAAACAAGTACAAAGCTGAAGAGCATTGAGGACCAAAAATTTCAAAAAGTTGTGTCAAATACGGCTAAGGTTATATGCCTGGGATAAGAAAATCCTTAGTATTTAGAATAATTCATACTTTTGCAAACAGTAAATTTATAAAAATGACTATATAATAGATATACATGTTAACACCGAAGTGGTGACTAACTACAGAATAAAAACGAATACGTAAAACAACCTAAATCAGCAGATAAAAAAGGCACAGCCGAACAACGTATTATATGTTAGCCGAAGAGATCGACGCACAATGTGACGTCACATATAAATTTCTATAAATTTCCAAAAAATAGGATAGAGTTCAAGGTTAGGTTTGTAATACTGATATAACATTAATAACAATGAAAATTACAATACTTATTAATATACAATTATGGTAGTAATTAGATAATTAATTGTATTATCAAGCTATGTCGGTATTTCTTCTAAATCAAACTGTAAACCAAATACATCGTATTAATTTAGTTGACCCAAACTAAAATCTTATAAATGAACTGGGTGATTAATTATCTTTACCGTAACACACGAATAGAACAGAAAAAAAAAAAGATTTACAACTACAAACGATAAGACATTTGACAAAATCCGATGAGAATAACAAACATAACATCAAAACTAAATACATGGATTTTGGATAGAAAAATACCGTGACACGTCTTATAGCAATGCGAGTTCGCACTAAGACTGAAATTTTTACCTGTATACAAACTATTGTTTAAACTGTACTAATGGATGAAAATTATTAGTGACATATCACATCTTAAGTGAAACTACTTTTAATTGGATTTTATAGTGCCAGTGTAACATATGTCAAAATTGTGATTGATATTGTGTATATGCCTCAACATTTCTATGAAAATACAACAATCTTTACACTAGGAACGCGGAACTCGAAGACAGGACCTAACAACAACTTTCCAGGTAAGGCTTCTTATACGAACCATGGATAACGTTAATGAATTTTGATGCCGTTTTCAATGATAAGAAGATCAATAGGTAAATTCCGAGAGGAATCGAAGAGTACATAACTGTATAAATATTTTAATATTCATAAACTGTAATATTGTAACAGTAATATTACGTGTTTTCGTACAATATATATTTTTTCATACTTAAATTCATACGTTTCGTCTAAAATGTAGAGAGGTGAGGGTTGCACATTGATTTCATAAATCAATCTTTTGTCTACCTATATATATTGCTATTTTCATCTTTTTTTTTTTAATTGGAAAACACAGTTAACACAAATGGTAAGTTAAACGCGGCAAAGAATATGGGGAAACAATAGGTATTATTTAGTTCCATGTATTTACTTGTTATTAAATACGTTAATGAAAAACTAGAAAAAAAACAATATAAATGAGCCAGAGACAGTGTTGGGAGTCAGAGTTAGTGATGGGAAACAGATACAATAGACCTGAACTTTTGGGATATTTAATTTTTTGTTTTTCATGAATGCTATTTTTGTTTCGTTTGTGCCGCTGTATGTGTATTTGTTTATAAAATGTATATACAATTTCTTTGTTGTGTTATTGCATGTTTTCATACCAAAGAAGGTTCTTTATTTAATGTGTATATTATGATGTATTTGATTTTTCATGAATACAGTTTGTTTGTTTCCATTCATTCCATATGAAAATGTCACGCATAACATGCATAAGTAACAAAACAAGTACAAGTTTTATATTTTAACACTATTTTATTCATGTATCAGTATATATATATGTATATATATATAAAATAAAAAAGTATAATACAAAAACGACAGATACATATAAGTCATCCCCTGACCACCCTAACAAACTGTCACTGGAAGGGATAGGGATATGAGTATGTGTAGGTATACTGTGTGGTACAAACGCAGCAGTTCACTCTTCGAAAGGACACTCCTTACGTGTACAGATATATACAAGTTGACCACTAACTACCCTGAGATTGCACGGAAGGCGACCACCACTCAAAGCCACTTGACGGATGTTAAATTGTGGCTACCTGCATGGATACTGAGGTTAGCATTCACTTTAAAAACTAAATTGTTTTGGTTGAAGATTACAGTTAAAACATATCCACACCAACATTGTACATAACATGTGAAATAACAACAATCATATAAATCAAACTAAGAGGCTAACCATCTATTCTCTGCTATGACATCAAGTCTACGTTCGTTATAATCCCAAACGCATTCACAACCCTTTGGAATTGAAAATTTTGAAACGACATATAGCTGTATATCATTTCCTTGATGTTCGGCTAAAAGTTTACAGTTCGGAAATCTAAAGGAATGATTAACATAACGTGCAATATTCTCATCTGTGTTAAACAGTCTCCCGTTTTTATTTCTATTTCCGTCTAGAACTGTATGTTTGTTAGGGTTGGAAATGGCTACAGGTGGCAAGCCTTGTCTTGCATATGCAATATCTCTCTGGCGGTGACTTTCTTCACTAATCCATTCACCCATGTATTCTGTTAATTTTGAACCCTTCGCAATGTTTACTGAGGCAAACACTCCTCGTCCTTTCTGTGAATCAATTGAAAGTCTGTGTATTAAGGAGGTTGTCGGTCTGTTAATATGGTCATATTCGACAAAATTAAAACTATGACGTGAGTACCGCTTTACCCGTATAAAGTAACCCCGTGGTTTTGTCGATTCTCTCCATTTATTCATTATGGCTAATTTTCGGAATGATCGTGGAAATCCTGACTTTGACTGCTTTTTAATGTTATTTGATAACGAATTTTCTGTTCTCATATTAACGAATTCTATATAAAGTGTCTGAATTTCGGTGGACTTTATTATACTATCGGAGACTTGAATCAATCTTGCAAAATCCTCCAGATATGGCGTAAAACTCCCTGTGTCTCTAGGATGGGCTGATGTTCCCCTCAGTAAACGATTTCTTGGCATCTTAGTAAATATTTCTCCTCAAAATCTACAATGCAAGTGGTTAAAAGAATTGTTATATTATGGTTATGCCAAACGTTTTGTAAGTATTACAAGTTAACTCCTAGAAGCACAACTTCAGTTTCCTTAAATTAATGAAATAATTCACAAGGCACATTTTGATTTTGCTTAGGTCGTCTAAATAAGAATGTATCAAAAGTTGAAAAGTACTTAATGCCTACTATGTCAGACCTGATGGCGATTAATCAACATGCAATTGAATCATAACATGGTATGAAACGACTCTCTGTATTCTTGGAGTCCTGATAAGCAATTATTAAAACATAAAATTAATTGAAGAATGTCACCATATGATTTTATGTAAGTTTTAAACACATTTGTGTTATCAGTTCGCCGTTTAAACTAACTCGATCAGAAACAGTAAATATGAACTGCTGCTTAACTCATTTAAGGACTACAGATGTAATACCACCAAATCACAGTACGTCACATCCGGTTGCATGCGTAAAATAGTCGAACAAATTATTCTCTTGAATTTGACAGTTGTAGGAGATTAATCCTACACTTCATTGCAGTAAAACAATTCAGTGTCATAGACATATATCTTGGGTGTTTCAAAGCACCATTATTTTTTGGTGGTTTTATAGAACTTTTGAAAACTTGAGGTTACATGGTTACCGAAGCTTGTACACAGGAAGAGAAAGGTGAACATTTGATTGCTTTACTTCCAATGATGGTTATTTTCTTAAGGCAATGAAACATTATGTGAATTTTTGTCTTTAGGATTGGACAGGATAAACTTTACTCATGCCAAGTATTTCTTTTTTTTTGAAGCAAAGATAAATTCTGCACAATTTTTTGAAAAGTGCAAATTTAACAAACACTAATAGGGGAAAATCAA
Source organism: Mytilus californianus (assembly GCF_021869535.1). Classification (NCBI taxonomy): domain Eukaryota; kingdom Metazoa; phylum Mollusca; class Bivalvia; order Mytilida; family Mytilidae; genus Mytilus; species Mytilus californianus. Next base: position 413,379 of record NW_026262733.1, on the reverse strand, counting down.
TGATGGTATTACACTTGATTTGGGAAGCTGCACATTCATGTACGCTCATTTATTAACATTTATGCTATTTAAGTGAAACATTACAAAAATGACGTATTTTGAATGAATTGAGTCTCAAAAGCACATTTTATTAGAAAATTACCTTAAAACAGGCTCTACTGTAAATATTAATAGACAGAGCAAGCCATAATTTAAGAAATAGACATTTATAAGTAAATGAAATTATTTTTGAAGGATTTACAACTTTTTCACTAAAAGGGAAGCTTTTTATGTCCCTATATGGAACGCGGCGTTAATTTTAAGTTTTACGTAAAGACTTATTTAAACCTCCATTGAGTCAGTAAATTTTCCTATGGATGGTTTTATGGATGGTTCATTCAGCTTGAATACTTCAATTACTTATTTATTGTCATATTTCTTTCATAAGTGAGTAAAATATACCCAAAAATTTATATTTATTGGCCTAAAAAGTTTCAATTTTGAGGAAATGAGAGGTATAAATGGATTAAAAGGGACTTTATAAAGAAGACAAATGGGTCCATTAGTGGTATTTATCATCCTAGAGTCATCTTTTGCATCATATTCAACTATTTTCAGGCAGATGAGATAAATATTTGATCGTTTATTCCCCCTATATTCTATCATGATGCTGCTTGATTTGGATTTTTCGAAGAAATTTTGTTCAAATCGCTTTAGATGTCGTATTACATCATACCAGATTTTCTCAAACTATTGAACAGATTATGACAAAATTTGACAGTAACGCTTGAAATAACTAGTACTAGTATTACAAAGGAAAAAAATCACATTCATTTGATTCATTTGATTCAACAGAAAAGTCTTCATTAGAAGTAAAACCTCCAAATTGTCATACGTTTTTTCTTATACGGTAACGGTAACCGTAAGCCATACTTCATATTTTTGTTGTACATAAGCCAATTGACGTCTCGAACGATTATTTGTATAAAAATTTGTCCATTTATGTTATGGTAAACGTGGCCATAGTACGTTATTAAATGTTTTCATACACCGCAAGAAGATATATACTGTATATAAGCCAATTGCCATCTCGAACGATTATTTCCATATAAAAGAGAGATCTGTATCAATAAAGTGTGTTGAGGTTTGTCATACACTGTACGAAGATCAGATTTTGTTGCATTACTTAATCACTAATTTAGCATCCGGGAGGACATTGTCGTCCCGAAACAGCTGGTCGTCCCGAAAAAGCTTATCGATCCCCATCTTCGGGACGACGACTTATGCTTCCGCACGATAATTGTCACATAAAAATGAAAATTTATAAAAGTATTCAGTATTGGTTTGTCATACACTTTGAGAAGGTCAGTTTTTATATTTCTTTTCGTCCATTTATTTTAGAGGAAACTTTGTAACAGTAAGTCAATTGAATGTTGTCATCCACCACGAGAAGGACAGTTTACATTGTGTGTCTAATTTATAAACTACAACATATTTTTCATTGTACATAAGCCAATTGATACCCGCTTCTTCGGGACGAGTTATGCTTCCGCACGATAATTTTCACATAAAAATACACCGCGAAAAGGTCAGTTTACATTGCGTGTCTTATTTATTAACAACTTCATATTTCTTATTTTACATAAGCCATAGGTGTTTCCAACTATTATTTGTATAAAATAGAGGGATCTGTAACAATAAAGTTGTTGAGGTTTGTCATACACTGTGAGAAAATCAGTTTATGTTGCATTACTTAATCATGTATTTATCATCCGGAAGGTAATAGTCGTCCCGAAACAGATGGTCCTCCCGAAAAAACTGGTCGATCCGCATCTTCGGGACCAGTTATGCTTCCGCACGATAATTGTCATATAAAAAAGGAAAATTGAGAAAAGTATTCGGATTAAGTTTGTCATACACTGTGAGAAGGTCAGTTTATTTATATATTTGTTATCGTACATTTATATTATGGGAAACTTTGTAACCATAAGTCAGTATAATGTTGTCATACACCGCGAAAAGGTCAGTTTACATTGCGTGTCTTATTTATTAACAACTTCATATTTCTTATTGTACATTAGCCATAGGCGTTTCCAACGATTATTTGTACAAAATAGAGGGATCTGTACCAATAAAGTTTGTTGAGGTTTGTTATACACTGTGAGAAAATCAGTTTATGTTGCAATACTTAATCATGTATTTATCGTCCAAAGGTAAGACATGTACTGATTGCTGATATTTTTTACCAGTACTGTATATTTAGTGGCATTAAAAGTACATGTAAACGCTATGTAAATTCCTGGTAGTGTATTTATTTTTGAGAACATGTGACAACAATACCAAAACACGGTATGGACGTGCATCACTGCATAAGTTGTTCTAAAGCAATTCGTAAACAATGTCCTTACAAAGAAGTCAATAAAACATTGACAAAGAATTTCCTTTCATGACCTACAACTCAAAATCACCAAACCCCAAACCAAATATAAAATCATTCGTTTTCAAGGGAACCAAGAAAATATTTATGTAAAACTTTCTTTGTGGATACAGTGGTTGAATTTTAAAATATCGGCTAACAGGAAGTTGATGCATATCAGATCTAAAAAAAAATGCTTCATGTAAAATATGTAAACTTTTCAAGTTTAAAAAAGTATTGTCGTGAGGCATTTTTTAAAGGTAATAAAACATTAGTTCAAATAATTCATTATTAAAGAGTTCAATGAAAACAATGGTAGTCATAAGAGTAGTAAAAAGTTACTGACCTGATATCAATAAGACTTCGTGCCGATTGATCTTCCTCCTTCTTTCAATCGATTTAAATGATCGACCTTCCTCCTTCCATTTATGACGTTTGACATTCTTCCTCCTTCCTTTCTGACGCAAAGGGAAGGAAGGAAGGAGGAATGTATCCTATCAAGAGGAAGGATAAAGGTGTGTGGCACCAAGAGGAAGGCGGAAGGTCTGCGGCGAGAAGCGGAAGGAGGAATATGTGTTGTGATAAGAGGAAGGAGGAAGGTATGTGGTAACAAGACGAAGAAGGAAAAAGAAAGGAGGTAGGTGTGTTTTAGGAAAAGGAAGGAGGAAGGTTTGTTTTAAAAGAAAAAGGAAGGAGGAAAGTGTGTTTTAGGAAAAGGAAGGAGGAAGGAACACATCAACTACAAGAGGAAAACAAAAAGTGATATCAAATGAGCATGTTTGAATACTTAAAGCGTTTCATAACGTTACAGACTGCAGCACGTACAGAATAATGTCAATTAACTTTCGGATATATTAAAGGCAATTATTTGGCCTTTTCGTTAACACCATTATCATACTTATATTCCTTTTTTTTTTAAATTAAGCCCAAAAAAACAGTTATCGGACATACTCCTTTATTCGCAGATATTATTTCTCTATAAAATTAGTTGTTGTATGAAAAAAGATACATTAGCTATTTTACATTTTATTTTAAATTTCTTTCCTGAAATCTCCTCCTCTTTATTTTCTGAAGAAAAAAGAAAAGGAGTGTATAAATATGCTAAATTGTGTTTCAAAACTTTTGGTAATTTGTACAAAGAAACTATTAACTTGTAGCACAATGAATCTGATGCTAATAAATTGGTTTTGGAAACAATTTATTAACAGTTCTTGACATATTCCTTTTCTTCTTTGCATTTATGCATTGATACACTAGATGACTCAAGAAGTCTTTAGGGATAACAAATATATACATCTATAACAGAGGAGTTGGATTATTCCTATGGTAAGATCAATCTCGTACTAGTTAAAAATATTTTTCTTAATCATCAATATTTACGTAGAATTTTTTTCAATTGAGAGAAACATATATAAGTCTTGATTTGAAAACAGATACGACCACCGATTATTAAAAACAGTGTTTACCTCTTTCTTTTGCTTCCTTCTGTTTGGTTAGTTTTCCTAAAATAAGCAAGTTTAAATATGCATTACATCCCGTCTAGTCTTTTAAAACTTTAATTATCTATCTGTAAGGATTGGACAAATCATTTTATCAGCTTACTTTAGCTGGTTTGGTTTCGTTTGAAATATACTGATAGTTTACTCATTGTAAAGAATGGTATAAAGTTAAATCACAAAAATACTGAACTCCGAGGAAAGTTAAAAAAGGAAAGTCCCCAATCAAATGGCAAAATCAAAAGTTCAAACACATCACACGAATGGATAACAACTGTCATATTCCTGACTTAGTACAGGCATTTTCTTATGTAGAAATTGGTGGATTTAACCTGGTTTTAAAGCTAGCTAAACCTCTCACTTGTATGACAGTATAAATTAGATCGTTTTAGTTCAGTGTCCCGAAGTATTGTAGAATCGTATTGTTTTACTTCATTCATTTAACATAATATTCTACTCAGTGGCGATCAATTCATAGACATATAACATTGAAAGTATTATGACCTGTCTCATTTAGATTTCTTTATATTGTTGTCATTATTTTTTCAAGCTCTTGGTACATACATTATATGTATATGTTGTTTTGAATAAAAGGCAAGAAAAAGAATTTTTAAAACTCACATAAATGTCACACAATATTACTCTGGTTCTAGAATTATTAAATGTTAATTAACTTACTTTCAACAAACATTTTCAGGTCTGTAACTGTTGCTGAAAGAAATGTGAAAGGTTTTACTAGTACTCTTAGGTTTTTACCCATTTCATGTAACAAGATGAATCAAAAATGCGATTATATACGTGACCATGCAACACTCAATATTTTACACAACTCAATCAGATAAATGACACAAGTAACTTCATTTTTTGAAAATGCCGCCAAAATTAATAACATCATACAACTGTCTTTCTTAATATTAATACCGAAATATCAGCTCTTTTCGTATGGTCTGTATGACACCACAAGAAGTTTTGACAACAAATCTGAATACGACTTTAGAAATGATTTCTGCGATCAGAAATATTAAAATCATATTCTTTTCCACATTATACTATATGTAAACAGGTGGATGGATGAACAGATCATATCATAAATCGTGTTAAAGCTGTTATATGAAGTTCTAGTAATATTAAGATTTGAAACAAGTTTAATTATCTTACTTTTAGTTTTAAAGACTGAACTTACTACGTAAGTGGTACTATCTTCGTTGTAGGGCCTTTATTTTTTCCTTTGGCATATTTTGGTTATAAAAAGGACCTTGTATATTCAGTGCACAAACATGGCAATGTTGACAGACACATAAAATATAGGGAATTTTGCGCAATCTGCTTTCTTGTGGTGTAGTTTTTATATTGTGAAGGTAGTCACTAAGTAATAGTAATGAAACATCGAAATCGTCCCTATGGAAACCAATTGCAGATCGTTTTGTCGAGATAAATGGGATTTTCTCCAAAACAAGCATATGTTACAATAATGCAAACAATTCTACCTATATGTTGTTCTCTTATTTCATTCTTCAGATCTTGGCCCTGAAAGAAATCAAATAGAATTAGTTACAATTAAAACAACAAGTCATATTGGAATACTAATCCTACACTGAATTATTAAATTGACGTGAATAGCCACATAATATTCACTTTAATTAATAACAGTGTAACTCAAGTCATATAGGAAAGTCTATGTAATAAGTATCAACAGATCCAGTAATATATAAATATACCTACCAACTCTTCAAATTTTGCTTTAATCCAAGATTCCATGTTCTGAAAAAAGAAAGAGTAGTTTAATTGAATATTTAGAATACGATTAGGTTTACAAAAAAATAAATATTTGAAGACACTCCACCAATATTTGTTTAAGTGAAACGGTATGTAGTAAACTAAAAATGCCTTTAGTTTGTACACCATATTCAAATTCATGATCACCATGTAATGTAAACTTCCTTGTTTTAAGTCGTAATTCTTTACTTAAAATTTGCAGTTTCCTTAATCTGTTGACAGTTCTCGGTTCGTTGTTTTCATGACAATGTGTAGATTTTGAAGTTTTCGTCAGCAAGATTAAAACGACAATAAAAAGTTAAATCACAAAAATACTGAACTCCGAGGAAAATTCAAAAAGGAAAGTCCCCAATCAAATGGCAAAATCAAAAAAACAAACACATCAAACGAATGGATAACAACTGTCATATTCCTGACTTGGTACAGGCATTTTCTTATGTAGAAAATGGTGGATTGAACCTGGTTTTATAGCTAGCTAAACCTATCACTAGTATGACATTTGTGTGCTTTGCCTGTTTAATTTCATTGATTCATATGTCCTGGAATATGTTTGTCAAAATCAAAAACAAAAATTATAGTTGTCAAACTTCTGTCAGCGTCCTTCTCGTCATCATAATCTACACCTCCGGACGCAAGATTTACGGATAGCGTCACGATAAAGTGTTTTACACCTTTTTACATACTTTGGACTTATTCTTGATAGTTATTTATGGATGTACTGAAAAATGACAAAGCAATTTTAGTACTGAAAAATGATAAAAAACGTTAGTACTGAAAATGACTAACTATCAGATAAAAAAAATGCTTCAAATAATCTATTATGAAAGAGTTCAATGAAAACAATGGTAGTCATAAGAGTAGTAAAAAGTTACTGACCTGATATCAATAAGACTTCGTACCGATTGATCTTCTGACGTAAAGGGAAGGAAGGAAGGAGGAATGTATTCTATCAAGAGGAAGGATGAAGGTGTGTCGCACCAAGAGGAAGGCGGAAGGTCTGCGGCGAGAAGCGGAAGGAGGAATTTGTGTTGTGATAAGAGGAAGAAGGAAGGTATGTGGTAACAAGACGAAGAAGGAAAAAGGAAGGAGGAAGGTGTGTTTTAAAAGAAAAAGGAAGGATGAAGGTGTGTTATAGGAAAAGGAAGGAGGAAGGTGTGTTTTAAAAGAAAAAGGAAGGAGGAAGGTGTATTTTAGCTTCCGCTTGTTACCGCATGCCTTGATCCTTCCTCATCCTTCCTCTTGTTACCAAACACCATCCTCCTTCCTTTTGACCTTTGACATCTTCCTTCTTCCTTCCCTTTACGTCAGAAAAGGAAGGAGGAAGAATGTAAAACGTCATCAATGGAAGGAGGAAGGTCTATCGTTTAAAACTATAGCACGAAGAGGGATATACAATCGGCACGAAGTCTTATACAATATCAGGTTAGTGAATATTTACTACTCGTATGACTACCATTTTATTGAACATCTAAGAAATGAAGAATCTGAATACATGTCTTTTTTTTTTCTTTTCTTTTTTTGTAAAACACCAACGTTTTGCTATAAAAGAAGTTTACAGCGGTTCCATAACGATTTTAAACAAGAAAATACTAATATTTTGCATATACTCCTTCTTATTCCCTCTAACCTAATATTAACTGTACTGTGATACTTTATGGTATATTTCGTCGAAATTCATTTATATATTCTTAAGAAAATAATATAAACCGTCATAAATGGAAGGAGGAAGGTCCATCGTTTAAAACTATAGCATGAAGTAGATATACAATCGGCACGAGGTCTTATACAATATCAGGTTAGTTAATATTTACTCCTCGTATGACTACCATTTTATTGAACAATTAAGAAATGAAGAATCTGATAACAAATTGTTCCTTCTTTCTCTTGTTGCTACACATTCCTTCTTATGTAAATATTATCGCTTCAACTGTCAGTTGAAGATGAGTGTACGGCACTGACTGGCTGTCAAGCCCTCGTACGGTCGGTATTTGTTTTCTTTACGCGTACTTTATACTTAATAATTAGTGGTATAAAATAAAATGATCTACTACTGTTTTACTACTTGTATGACTACCATTGTTGTCATTGAACACTTAAATAATGAATGTTTGAATTAATGCTTTATTTCTTTTGGGAAACACAAAACAAAATGCTATAAAAGAAGTGTGCATTGTGATGTAGACATTTTTGTACCCTATATTGAATAAGCGGAATGTATTCTTTTTTTATAAAAATAGTTGTTGACTATGCAAACATCAAATATTCATTGCCTTTTTTCTAAAAGACATTTTCAACGCATGTGATTTACTAAATGCACTGTAACAATGCATATGCAGAAGATTTTAAGAAAATCAGAATTTGGACTCTTATTGTTTTCTCTCGCCAAAACGATTTAGAGCTTTCAATTAGCAAAACCTCTAGCAAAATTAGATGATTTGCAAATATCATACCTGTCTGTTTGTCCGCCTATCAGATTTAGTAGACTTGTATACATATGTTTTCTTTATCAATAATTAGCAGGACTACAAATCCAATTTTACAGTTGAATTTTAACTATGACATGTATTAAATACTTCATGTTCAAATAACCGTATCTATGACATTATGTTTTACACTTATATTCCTTGTTTTTTTTCCAGAAATGGATAACTGGATGAAAATACAAATGACTCAAATGGTAAGTCGAAGGAGAGAATAAATCTGTAAAAATGATAAGAGTTATTCAGTAGTATGTACTCATTTGATATTGTGGACGCAAATGCAAACTATAATTTAATCATGGTAATAGAATATAAGATAAAATGACAAAATATAAGACAGTTGGATCATTTAAAGGCAGATAAACTGAAAGGAGAAATAAAAATAATAAGTACTGATTATATAACAAAATAATCGATCTTAGCGTGTTTTTTAGAAATATTTGACCTATAATGATTGGACAGAAATTTAATTCAGTAATGTGTTCACTTCGGCTACTTTCTGTACTAAATTGTAATCTGTATTGCTTGACACTTGGGTCTGTCCGTTCTGCTGAAAGTTTTTCTTAAAAAACAAATTAATTTGATTGGGGACTTTCCTTTTTGAATTTTCCATGGAGTTCAGTATTTTTGTGATTTTACTTTTTAATCTTTTAATGTAGGTATGCAACTTTATTTCCAGTTTTATTTTGATTATGAAATGCACATTACCACTTGTACAAGATACATATCATTCAAATCAAAATAAGATGAAATAACAAAATAAAACACAGTTTAATTACTTTCAGACAGATGAATTGAAGGCGGAAATAAGAAATGGGAACATGGAATTGAAAGCATTGTTTAACAGCTTTAAGGCGGATAAATTGAAAGCAGAAGTAACGAAAGGGAACATGGAATTGAAAGCAGAAGTAACGAAAGGGAACATGGAATTGAGAGCAATGATTACAGATCTTATAGACGGTAAATGTTTGTCTTTTTGTATCGCTAAACACAGTCACAACCGTATTCATTTCTTACCGTTTCGTTGGGAAATAGATCTGTGATAAAAATGTCGATATCAAGTTGTATAGAGAATCCACAACTCAACAGGCTATTGCTCAGAAGTTCACTGTTGTTAGAAATTAACAATATAATATAATTTGTTAATTGCTTATGTTGTTTATATCAAAGCTGTTTTCGTGTTTGATAATATTGCTTATGTTTTTAAACAGCAAATACTAAAAGTGAGAGCAGCGGGCAAAAAGACAGCACACAGAGGGCTGACACAACATCAGATGAGGATGAAGATAGTCAATATATGCATTACCAAAGAAACACTAAACACGAACACAGTGAGGATGATGATGATGACGAAGATAGCAGTGATCATAGGGATGTTCATGATGATGAAGCTAAGGATGATAGGATTGATAACGATGATGTAGAAATAGAAAAAGAACAGAAACAGACAGATGGATCAGGTAAAATAGATAGTATTATATTTATCTACCTTTCATTGCTAAACTCTATCGTTATTTCCAAGCAAATTGAGAATGGAAACGGCGTATGCGTCAATGAGTCAACAACCCGACCAAAGAGCAGTAACAGCCCAAGGCCAACTAGTGGACTTCCCCAAAGCGAGAAAATACAGCACTGGGAGGCAAGCTGTCCCATTAAACAAAAATGTGTCCTAGTTCAGTGAAAAAGGGCGTCACATTAAACTCCGAAACATATAGAAAGAAAAATCTGTAAAGGAAGGTTTGTAATCTTATATGTTCCCCATTAACTACTTATACTTACTATTACTAAAGATTTTCAAGCTTTCTAAAGAGAAATTAAGGTAATAATGACTTTAGAATTACAAAACATTTGATAAAACATATAACACATGATTTTGTTGAAGGAATCGAAGCAAAACATGTTTAATTTAAGACATTTAAAAACAATTGTACTGTTAAAAAATGCCTTGGAATTGCCATACAGAACCATCTCAAGACAGAAAAAACGAAAAACTGTACAGGAGTGTTGGTCTTGATATAACTAGCCGTTATTTATTTGTTCCATAGAGTTTTTTTTAAAATACGACCAAAAATGAACAATGAAACAAATAAGTTTGTAAACACGATCCAATATGAATGGAAATGTCGCACAAGGATCACAATCGTTCGCGGATTTTTACGTGAGTGCAAAATATGGTAAGAAAAAATAGGTAAATAAATCATCATTATTTTTTGTCAGACACTATGATTGTTAAAGGCGAGAAATGGTTTACCCCAAGAAGAACACCATCTCAACCAAGTTCATCGAAGTCAAAGCTTAAACCTAAAGGTATGTATGTTACATAAGAAAAAAAAACATATGCCACATCCATCTATACTACTAAAATAACAAGTTTCAATTTGATAGCGGACATGACATAAAAAAGACGAATCAAAGAAATCAACTTTATATATTACAAATACTGGACAATGGAGTTAATTAGAAATAATGCCATCCAAGGCCCTTATGTTGTTTAATACTGTATTACTTTCTTAATGTTTCGCTGAGAAATAGACCTGTGATAAAAATGTCGATATAAAGTTGTATAGAGAATCTACAACTCAACAGGCTATTGCTCAGAAGTTCACTGTTATTATAGAAATTAATATTATAATTTGTTAATTGCTTATGTTGTTGATATCGAAGCTGTTTTCGTGTTTGATAATATTGCTGATGTTTTTAAACAGCAAATACTAAAGGTGAGAGCAGCGGGCAAAAAGACAGCACACAGAGGGCTGACACAACATCAGATGAGGATGAAGATAGTCAATACATGCATTACCAAGGAAACACTAAACACGAACACAGTGAGGATGATGATGATGACGAAGATAGCAGTGATCATAGGGATGTTCATGATGAGGAAGCTAAGGATGATAAGATTGATAACGATGATGTAGAAATAGAAAAAGAACAGAAACAGACAGATGGAGCAGGTAAAATAGATAGTATTATATTTATCTACCTTTCATTGCTAAACTCTATCGTTATTTCCAAGCAAATTTAGAATGGAAAAGGCGTATGCGTCAAAGAGTCAACAACCCGACCAAAGAGCAGAAAGCAGCCCAAGGCCAACTATGGGACTTCCCCAAAGTGAGAAAATACAGCACTGGGAAGCAAGCTTGCCCATTAAACAAAAATGTGTCCTAGTTCAGTGAAAAAGGGCGTCACATTAAACTCAAACAATGAACAAATTAAAAAAAAACAACATTCAAGACTAGCAAAAAACATAGACTCCTAACTTGGGACAGGCGCAAATATGCGGCGGGGTCAACGTGTTTTGTGAGATCTCAACCCTCCTCCTCAACCTCTAGCCAATGCAAATAGCAATACGCACAGTAAAAACTCAGTTAAAAAGAATTTCGAGTCGGATGTCCGAATAGGTAAAGGAAGAAACTAAGCAAAATAATACACTAATTAACAAAGGAATACTAGCAGTTACTGATACGCCAGCTTCAGATCTCAAGTTAAATGACTGAAAAATTAGAGTGAGGGTTAGGGTTTGAGTTAGGGTTATGTCTTCAACATATGACAATCAAGTACAATCCCCCCTTTTAGGGGTTTAGTAGAATACCATTCTTAAACATATGTGAAAAAGACAACCCGTAACATGCTAACACCTGGTTTGAGAATAAATGTGGCTATTACCGATGATGAAATTTAGTAAATGTTTTGACTAGTTTGTGATATCGAAAACCCTGGTGTAATAAATTTTCAGTTATACATAGATTTGTTTCGTTAAAATCAAATACGTTGTTACATACACGAGCGAATCGAATGCATTAGTTGGTCAACATTCGTTCTTTTTTCAGACACAGTATGTTTTGAAGAACAGGTTCGGGAGAAAGGTGTGTATATCAAATGTAATTCCTTATTATACTTTTCACCTTTACCTTCAAGTTATATATGTTATCAAACTATTCTACTTTACTTTCAACAGTGATTGAAATGCTGTGTGTGGAACCAATAAATGTGACACCTTCTTCAAAGCATACCTTTTCTCCAAAACAGAACAGTCCACCAGAGCCAATACTCCCAGCCCAAGGGAAGCCAAAAAGTAAGGATATATTTTTAATCTACTGTTTACGTGCATGCATTGCGTTTTGAATTGTATGTGATGGGTAGATAGCAATATAGAAAAAAAAAAAAAACATTTTCTGTTGGGTTTTTTTCAGGAAAAAGCTTGACACAGGTGTTTGAAGAACTGCAAAGTACGTATAATTTTAAAAGCTTATAAATTTTCAAACAATATATATACGATTATATGGTCAGAATGTAAAAGTTAAGAAAACCGAAATGTGCATAATCACATGATAAAGTGCAATCGTGTGGATAAATGGTACTGCTTAACATTTTCATGATTTATTGATTTAAGACATTCTAAATTACTATTTCTGCAATAAATTGGGTAAAACTGATAATTGATCATTGCATTTGCAAATGACGATTTCCGATAACTAATTTCCAAATTTTCTTTACAGAGTCACACAAATTACAGAAATTTCAAGAAAAGGAACAGTCCAACACATCCAAACCAATTGGTAAGTTAAACAAACAAGAGCATTTTGTACAAATTATGTAAGCAACTCATTTATTCGTTCTGTCAATATCTTATGATGATTTTAAAAATGAAATTATTAACAAATTATTTTTTTTTAGTTCCGCAGACCAAACACAGCCTTCGTAAAACAGAAAAGAAAAAATCTGTAAAGGAAGGTTTGTAATCTTATATTTTCCCTGTTAACTACTTATAGTTACTATTACTAAAGACTTTCAAGTTTACTAAAGGGAAATTAAGGTAATGATGACTTTAGAATTACAAAACCTTTGATTAAACATATAACACATGATTTTGTTGAAGGAATCGTGGCAAAACATGTTTAATTTAAGACATTTAAAAACAATTGTACTGTTAAAAAATGCCTTGGAATTGCCATACAGAACCATCTCAAGACAGAAAAAAAGAAAAACTGTACAGGATTGTTGGTCTTGATATAACTAGCCGTTATTTATTTGTTCCTTAAAGTTTTTTAAAATACGACCAAAAATGAACAATGAAACAAATAAGTTTGTAAACACGATCCAATATGAATGGAAATGTCGCACGAGGATCACAATTGTTAGCGGATTTTTACGTTAGTGCAATATAAGATAAGAAAAAATCAGTAAATGAATCATCATTATTGTTTGTCAGACACTATGATTGTTAAAGGCGAGAAATGGTTTACCCCAAGAAGAACACCATCTCAAACCAGTTCATCGAAGTCAAATTTAAACCTAAAGGTTTGTATGTTACATACCAATAAAAAACATATGACACATCCATCTATACTTCTAAAATAACAAGTTTCAATTTGATAGCGGGCATGACGTAATAAAGACGAATGAAAGAAATATACACGGGTCATAACCTTTACTTCATCTTTAGATAGGAGTTGACACTACTACATGTACTCATTGACCAAACAAATATATCTACAAATAGTTTCCAGTTATAGTAAGAAAATCAGGACGTATTCAAATAGATTAATTTTGAAAGCAGAGGAAATTGTGCACCTTACAATCAGCATGGCTCGATCAAATGTCAATACGAATACACACAACTAGGCTGAAAATAAAACGCAGGTTCTTTATGTCGCGGAAGTGATTTTTGTATATATTAATTTGATTTGCGTACAGTTGCTATCATACATGATCTTGATTCCCATTTTACTTTTATTTCAGGACATTTCACAGATGAACAATCAAAATACATTATAAAGTACAATAACAATTGCAATCCAACCTGGTCGTCAGCCGATTTTGTAATGCGAAACTTAAAAATGGCTGGTGAGCACTTGTACATTTGGATGGAGGACGAATTTTCAGTGCAGCAACTGAAAGATAAAGTGAAGAACTTGAAAAGGTATGTTTTATGCTAAAATGTAGAAGTATATGTGTGAAAGTAAACAATTGCTTCAATTTCATTTTTTTTACAGTTTTTAAATTTAATTCAATTACATACGTTATTGATAAATGTTATGGAATTGTAATTGTGTACTACATGTGTAACAATTTTCCGTAAAACAACTGAAAGAAAAAGTCAAACACTTGAAAAAGTATGTTTTATACTAAAATATAGAAATATATGTGTCAATATTATTTTGCTTCATTTGTATCTTTAACTGTTTTCAACATTAAATTCAATTGACTACATTATTGATAAATGTTATGCAATTTGTTTTATGTGTACTACATTTGTAACAATTTATAACTATTTTTCAGGGCAGAGGAAAAGAAGGAGAGGAGAAGTCCAAAATGTTGAGCGAAGATTTTACTCTCCGGCAAGACCATAGTGAAAATAAATCAGTTTTGTTAAAATATTTTGTAGTACATACTATTTTGCTTTTTTTTTGCGATGCCGCACTGTTTGTGTTGTACAATGGAAAATAGGGCAATGTGTGTTACCTTAAAACAGATGATGACAAAATATAGTCCAATATCTATGTTTGAAAAAATTACCTATATGTAAATATACTAGCTTTTTGGTTCTCAATTAATTCCGGGTCAAGAACATATTAAATTATACCTTACCTTATCTGCAAAGGGTAGATTACTACACGATACAATACATTGACGAACGAACCACACATTCTCTTAAAAAAAAACCTGAATGTGTTTCTGTTCTGTAAGAGTTACTTGCAATTTAATATCCAAAAAGGGTTTTTTTAACGACCTTGACAACCCTGGAAGGTTTTTCAATATCCGTTTCCCTATTATCGTTTTTATACTGCGGACCTTCCTTCTTCAATGTATGACGTTTGACACTCTTTCTCTTGCTTTTTCTGACGTAAATTCACCCCCCATCCATCTATCAATGCACAGCTTCCTCCTTTGCCTTTGTGTTAGCCCTATCACAGAAAGGAAGGAGGAGGTATTTACTATAATGTAAACATATAGATACAGCCTAATATTTCGACCCGATAAGGTCTTCCTCATAGAATATTGCGTTACAAACAAAGACACGAATATATAAATTACACATTCTACTATTTTATATTTCAAAACACACACTTTTATTTATAATATAAGAATGCACTTCGAAATATTTCTATTTTTTTTTTCAAAACATAACAACAATTTACAAATATACGAATAATAGTCATAGTATAACCACACAATAAAAGGCAAATTATTAAAAAACTCAAATATGGTAAACACTCAAAAGGTAAAATGGTAAAGGCTTAATATTTTGACCCCGTAAGTTCTTTGTCAAGGGATATATACAGTAGATATATACAGGCTTGCTTGGATTTTGATTAAAATATCAAGACAAATATAATCAAAACATGTCGGGCTGATAAAAACAATACAGTATGAACAAAGTATGATAAGAGTACTAATCTTCATAACAAACAAACCGACAATTCAATAACAAGCTATTCAACATATATAGTAACATAATACAGCAGTATGTAATAGTCTAGTCGGAAAAAAGTTATCGTGCGGAAAGCATTAGTCGTCCCGAAACTACGGAAACAACTCATTTTGAAGATTGAAAGAAACAATGCATCTGCACAAACAAGTCAATTTGAAGATTGTGCAATACTTTTCGGAAAGTGCGGCTGTACACTTCAGTGATACCAATAAGGTCCCGTCCTCTAGATCGCCTTTTTAGCTTTTCGGAACAGTTAAATATAAGAAACTATCTCTATTCGAATCCATTCTACACCTGTTTGAACATTGAAGTCAAAGGCACACTGTACTTAGCAATTTTTTGCGAAAAAAAGAAGTTCTGCCTAACCATAACTCTAACTCTAACCCCTATATATTCATACACCAGCCATATCTCAACCATAATATATCCTTCCATCTATGTCTATACCCCAAATTTGTCTATAAATCTAACCCAAATCCTATCCTAAAAAAAAACCCTAACGAAAACCCAAACCTTAACCCTAACCCAAACCCCAAATTTGTCAAAATCGTTATTTTGAAAGGCCTTACTTTATCTTGGAACGGGTAAGTCTAGGGGGGTAACCGATTGGATTTTCGTATTACATTTTTTCACGAACTTCTCAAAAATCACTAGATTTTGTCTCAGTTTTAAGAGATCCATTTCTAGGTATCTATCATAATATATAAAAGAGAAGTAATAAACACCAGAAAAAATGTATGCATGTTTTTATGTAGCAGATTCAACATGATAGAAATTTAAGAAGGATTGTACAGTTGCAATCAATAGGACACAGCTTTTGTTTATATTTGAAAGGTTGGTCTGGGTTCCTCCCAGACCTTGAAATATTTACAAATGCATTTTATTTACAGTATAGTCAACAAACATAACAGGTATCCTTCTCATCAAGGAGGGGTCCTTCACAGTAGGTCTCGGTTCTTTCCAACTCTTTCACAAATCGATTCGTGACCTTCAATGTTCTAAACTCCTCTTTCCTTCTCTTTCTATATGTTTCATAGCTACGCACTTTCACAACCCGGTTTAAGCTAAAACATTCAACACTTGGCAATTTAATGGATCCATGTATTTCTCTTTGTCTTATTTCAAGAGCAACGTTCACTTTTTCTATTTGTTTTCCCTCCATGATTTTCTAGTAAAATTGTATAAGATATTTTTCGTCGGCTGATATAATATCAAGCCTGAACTGAAAATCCCCAGGAAATTTCCAACTAGAGACAATATATTATACTCAAATTGCACAAAAATAGTGATGATGCAAGTCAATTTTCATTATAGACTAACACTTATCTAGTTATGACGCAATATCTTCGGACCTTTTAATTGCAAAATTGTACTAAATAGACGGAACATATGTCAAAAGAAATATATTTTAAAAGTTTACCAGCTGTTTAGTTATTTCAATGCACAATTGCAGTTGAATTGCACATTTAAACTCCAAATTGTAACAAGAACTCAGAGATTGTGCTCTTGCAATAAACTTATATTTTTTTCTTTTTTTTTTTGCAAAAATTGTGTAATTTTTTTTCGATCTTCCATCTGATTGACTGTCATAAGGTTGTTACTAAAATAATATTTAATAAAGGTTCGTTACATGTAGTAAGTTTTTTTCTTCAAAGTCATCAATTGTTCGATTGTAATTCTTAATTACTAGTTAGAATCTGGTCATCTGAAGCTTTTTAGATATATATCATTAAAGTCTTTTAGGCTAAATTGCTTTTTTGGCGGGAATCATAAAATTTCAGTAACTAGAGTTCCCAAATTTAATTTAATTTCAAAACAAGCTTTATGAAATTAGCTGCAATTTCATGATTTTCCAATACATACATACATACCTACATACATACATACATACATACATACATACATACATACATACATACATACATACATACATACATACATACATACATACATACATACATAAATACATACACTTGAAATTAAAAAATCGACACCAAAGGAGCAGTATTTTTGGACGAGCAAGCCAATGGTGAAGACCGCATGTCTTTATCTTTTGCAGTTTCGGAGTTGGGGTTATTGTCAGGGATAGGCTTCAATATCATACAAACGCTTCTTCAGTGAGGTCTGAAAGTGCGGCTGTACACTTCAGTGATTTTAATAAGGTCCCGTCCTCTAGATCGCCTTTTTAGCTTTTCGGAACAGTTAACTGTAAGAAACTATCTCTATTCAAATTCATTCTACATCTGTTTGAACATTGAAGTCAAAGGCACACTGTACTTAGCAATTTTTTGGGGAAAAAAGAAGTTCTGCCTAACCCTAACCCCTATATATACACCAGCCATATCACAACCAAAATATATCATTCCATCTATGGCTATATCCCAAATTTCTCTATAGACCTAACCCAAACACTAACCCTAACCCTAACCCTAACCCAAACAAAAACCTTAACCCTAAACCCCAAATTCGTTAAAATCGTTATTTTGAAGGCCTTACTTTATCTCTGAACGGGTAAGTCTAGGGGGGGTAACTGGTTGGATTTTCGTATTAAGTGTTTTCACGAACTTCTCACAAAACACAGTTTGGGAGGGATGGGGGGTCAGGTTAGGGTTTTTGGTACTTTTCAAAGTCGATCTTTTCAAAATCTCAGTATGATCCTATGCTCCGATCGGCTTGAAATTAAAAAATCGACTCAAAGGGGCAGTATTTTTGGACCGCATGTCTTTATCTTTTGTAGATTCGGAGTTGGAGTTAATGTCCGGGTTAGGCTTCACTCTCACACAAACGCTTCTTCAGTGAGGTCGGAAAGTGCGGCTGTAAACTTCAGTGATTTTAATAAGGTCCCGACCTCTAGATCGCCTTTTTAGCTTTTCGGAACAGTTAACTGTAAGAAACTATCTCTATTCGAATCCAATCTACATCTGTTTAAACATTGAAGTCAAAGGCACGCTGTACTTAGCAATTTTTTGGGGAAATAAGAAGTTCTGCCTAACCCTTACCTCTATATATACACCAGCCATATCACAACGATAATATATTATTCCATCTATTTCTATACCCCAAATTTGTCTAGACCTTACCCAAACACTTACCCTAACTCTAACCCTAACTCAAACAAAAACCGTAACCATAACCCAAACCCCAAATTCGCTAAAATCGTTATTTTGAAGGCCTTACTTTATCTTAAAACGGGTAGGTCTAGGGGTTAACCGATTGGATTTTCATATTAAGTTTTTTCAGGAACCTCTCACAAATCACAGTTTGGGAGGGGTGGGGGTTCAGGTTAGGGTTTTTGGTACTTTTCAAAGTCGATCTTTTCAAAATCTCAGTATGATTCTATGCTCCGATCGGCTTGAAATTAAAAAAATCGACTACGTTATGGGCAGTACATTTTGACAAGCAAGCCTATGGTGCAGACCGCAAGTTTTTATCTTTTGTAGTTTCGGAGTTGGAGTTTATGTCGGGGTTAGGCTTCACTCTCACACAAACGCTTCTTCAGTGAGGTCGGAAAGTGCGGCTGTACACTTCAGTGATTTTAATAAGATCCCGTCCTCTAGATCGCCTTTTTAGCTTTTCGGAACAGTTAACTGTAAGAAACTATCTCTATTCGAATCCATTCTACACCTGTTTGAACATTGAAGTCAAAGGAACACTGTACTTAGTAATTTTTTGGGGAAAAAAGAAGTTCTGCCTAACCCTATCCCCTATATATTCACCAGCCATATCACAACCATAATATATCATTCCATCTATGTCTATACCCCAAATTTGTCTATAAACCTAACCCAAACTCTAACCCTAACCCTAACCCTAACTTAAACCCATACCTTAACCCTAACCCAAATTCAAAATTCGTTAAAATCGTTATTTTGAAGGCTCTACTTTATCTTGGAATTTGTCATTTGAATGTGCTCCACTAAAATATTTGAGAAACGATAGCTACGCAAGTTTATTTTAAACGGGAGAAGGAAATATATGTCGGTAGGCTTTCTCTGTATTTTTGTTTTCAACTGAAAGGATATTTGATCGCTAAAACAAGGAAAACAAATCAAGACTAACCTGTTGTGCGTCTAACATACAAAGTGTGTCAAATCAAGTTATATATCTTGGATCAAGTGCTATGATATAATACAAACTAAGAATAAAGTCAATCTACTTTATTTCTAATTAGATCAAACAAATTGTAATCTTATAATCATTCTCATATTAAAGCATGCTAATAAAGAAAAAGATATCAATAGACTACATTTAATCATGAATAACAACATGCATGTAAGATGCCTCTTTGGAACTATATACATAAAATGTGAAATGAAATAAGTTGGAAAATATGTAGACCCTTATTGTCACAAAGTTCAATAAATTATGCACACAAAGAATGGAAGAAATCAATGTTTGGGGGAATCATAAAATTTCAGTAACTAGAGTTCCCAAATTTATTTTAATTTCAAAACAAGCTTTGTGAAATTAGCTGCAATTTCAAGATTTTCCAATACATACGTACATACATACATACATACATACGTACATACATACATACATATATATATACAAACATACATACATACATACATAAATACATACACTTGAAATTAAAAAATCGACACCAAAGGAGCAGTATTTTTGGACGAGCAAGCCTATGGTGAAGACCGCATGTCTTTATCTTTTGCAGTTTCGGAGTAGGGTTATTGTCGGGGATAGGCTTCACTCTCACACAAACGCTTCTGCAGTGAGGTCAGAAAGTGCTGCTGTACACTTCAGTGATATCAACGAGGTCCCGTCCTCTAGGTCACCTTTTTAGCTTTTTGGAACAGTTTATTGTAAGAAACTATCTCTATTCGAATCCATTCTACATCTGTTTGAACATTGAAGTCAAAGGCACACTGTACTTAGCAATTTTTTGGGGAAAAAAGTAGTTCTCCCTAATCCTAACCTCTATATATACACCAGCCAAATCACAACCATAATATATTATTCCATCTATTTCTATACCCCAAATTTGTCTATAGACATAACCCAAACACTAACCCTAAACCTAAACCTAACCCAAACAAAAACCTTAACCCTAACCCAAACCCCAAATTCGTTAAAATCGTTATTTTGAAGGCCTTACTTTATTTTGGAACGGGTAAGTCTAGGGGGGTAACCGATTGGATTTTCGTATTAATTTTTTTCATGAACTTCTCACAAATCACAGTTTGGGAGAGGTGGGGGGTCAGGTTAGGGTTTTTGTTACTTTTCAAAGTCCATCTTTTCAAAATCTCAGTATGATCCTATGCTCCGATCGGCTTGAAATTAAAAAATCGACCCCGTTAGGTGATACCAAT
Organism: Mytilus californianus; assembly: GCF_021869535.1. NCBI lineage: Eukaryota > Metazoa > Mollusca > Bivalvia > Mytilida > Mytilidae > Mytilus > Mytilus californianus. Next base: position 392,470 of record NW_026262733.1, on the reverse strand, counting down.
AAGTGATACCAATAAGTTTCCGTCCTCTAGATCGCTTTTTTAGCTTTTCGGAACAGTAAACTGTAAGAAACTATCTCTATTCGAATCCATTCTACACCTGTTTGAACATTGAAGTCAAAGGCATACTGTACTTAGGAATGTTTTGGGAAAAACAAGAAGTTCTGCCTAACCCTAACCCTAATACTCACCCCTATATATTCATACATCAGCCATATCACAACCATAATATATCATTCCATTTATGTCTATACCTCAAATTTGTATACAGACCTAACCCAAACACTAAACCTAACCCTAAACCTAACCCAAACCGAAACCCTAACCCAAACCAAAAATTCGTTAAAATCGTTATTTTGAAGGCCTTACTTTATCTTGGAACGGGTACGTCCAGAGGGGTAATCGAATGGATTTTTGTATTAAGTATTTTCTAGAACTTCTCACAAATCTCAGTTTGGAAGGGGTGGGGGTCAGGTCAGGGTTTTTGTTACTTTTCAAAGTCAATCTTTTCAAAATCTCAGTATGATCCTATGCTCCGATCGCCTTGAAATTATAAAATCGACCCCGAAAGGATAGTACTTTTTGACGAACAAGCCTATAGTGAGGACCGCAAGTTTTTATCTTTTGTAGTTTCGGAGTTGGGGTTAATGTCAGGGTTAGGCTTCACTCTTTTCAAAGTCAATCTTTTCCAAATCTCAACATGATCCTGTGCTCCGATCGGATTGAAATTAAAAATTCAACCCCAAAGGGGCAGTATTTTTGGACCGCATGTTTTTATCTTTTGTAGTTTCGGAGTTGTTGTTAATGTCGGGGTTAGGCTTTACTCTCACACAAACGCTTCTTCAGTGAGGTCGGAAAGTACGGCTGTACACTTCAGTGATTTTAATAGGGTCCCGTCCTCTAGATCGCCTTTTTAGCTTTTCGGAACAATTAACTGTAAGAACTATCTCTATTCGAATCCATTCTACACCTGTTTGAACATTGAAGTCAAAGGCAAACTGTACTTAGCAATTTTTTTGGGAAAAAAGAAGTTCTGCCTAACCCTATCCCCTATATATACACCAGCCATATCACACCATAATATATCATTCCATCTATGTCTATACCCCAAATTTGTCTATAAACCTAACCCAAACCCTAACCCTAACCCTAACTTAAACCCATACCTTAACCCTTACCCAAATTCAATTTCGTTAAAATCGTTATTTTGAAGGCTTTACTTTATCTTGGAATTTGTCATTTGAATGTGCTCCACTAAAATATTTGAGAAACGATAGCTACGCAAGTTTATTTTAAACGGGAGGAGGAAATATATGTCGGTAGGCTTTCTCTGTATTTTTGTTTTCAACTGAAAGGATATTTGATCGCTAAAACAAGGAAAACAAATCAAGACTGACCTGTTGTGCGTCTAACATACAAAGTGTGTCAAATCAAGTTATATATCTTGGATCAAGTGCTATAATATAATACAGACTAAGAATAAAGTCAATCTACTTTATTTCTAATTAGATCAAAAAAATTGTAATCTTATAATCATTCTCATATTAAAGCATGCTAATAAAGAAAAAGAGATCAATAGACTACATTTAATCATGAATAACAACATGCATGTAAGATGCCTCTTTGGAACTATATACATGAAATGTGAAATGAAATAAGTTGGAAAATATGTAGACCCTCATTGTCACAAAGTTCAATAAATTATGCACACAAAGAATGGAAGAAATCAAAGTTAAAATGTAACACTGTCAAACAGACAGGCATCATGATTTTCTTAATTCGTGATAGTAGAAAATCATATATTTAACACCCATACCTTAACCCTTACCCAAATTCAATTTCGTTAAAATCGTTATTTTGAAGGCTTTACTTTATCTTGGAATTAGTCATTTGAATGTGCTCCACTAAAATATTTGAGAAACGATAGCTACGCAAGTTTATTTTAAACGGGAGGAGGAAATATATGTCGGTAGGCTTTCTCTGTATTTTTGTTTTCAACTGAAAGGATATTTGATCGCTAAAACAAGGAAAACAAATCAAGACTGACCTGTTGTGCGTCTAACATACAAAGTGTGTCAAATCAAGTTATATATCTTGGATCAAGTGCTATAATATAATACAGACTAAGAATAAAGTCAATCTACTTTATTTCTAATTAGATAAAAAAAATTGTAATCTTATAATCATTCTCATATTAAAGCATGCTAATAAAGAAAAAGAGATCAATAGACTACATTTAATCATGAATAACAACATGCATGTAAGATGCCTCTTTGGAACTATATACATGAAATGTGAAATGAAATAAGTTGGAAAATATGTAGACCCTCATTGTCACAAAGTTCAATAAATTATGCACACAAAGAATGGAAGAAATCAAAGTTAAAATGTAACACTGTCAAACAGACAGGCATCATGATTTTCTTAATTCGTGATAGTAGAAAATCATATATTTAACAAAACTATTGACTGTCACAATGTTAAAATCTGTATGGCCAGCTGGATATCCTGGGACATCATGGCCGTTCTTCTGGCGTTAATTGCTTACAAGTCAATGTGTGTAAACCATCTTACAGGGAAGGCTTCAATGGCTTCCTGAAAAAAAATATAAATTGATGATAAAGAAATTGAATAAAATGTGTGTTATATTGAATAATTTAAGAAATAATCCTAAAATCTAGAAATGTTTTCGTTTATGTCACACAACAGTGTATGCCATTTTCAAACTGAAATGCAATAAACTCAAATGCTTAAATGAAATAGAATGTAAACGACCACAGATGTCGAACACTGAACATTTGAACCAAGTATAAAGAAGACTACATTGAAAATATTTTACAGTATTACAGTATACTGACTTTTTCAGGTTTTTCACCTTGTCCCTTAGTTGGGACAAGGTGAATTCTTCCTCCTTGAAGACTCCTTGTTGAACCCCTTTGGACATCATTGTTCTCAAGGCAGTTTCGTTTACTGTCCAATTCAACATGACACCGAAAGACCCCACGAATTTAGTCTGTTCTTTATTGAAACAAACTGAAATAAGATGCAGATGAAAAGGTGTAATATTCACCGTAATAATTTTTTTACATTATTTTGAAGTGCTGTGCTTAATGTACATGTGTTACAATTTACAGAAATGTGAAACCATTAAATAATTTCCGATACCAATAGATGAATTCTCCGGAAATTAAAGTTTAAATTATATGTAAAACAATATTTTATTCAAATCAGTGAGAATATTTTAAGACCCTGTGGAAAAAATCCTTCTGTTCTCGCAAAAAAAAGAATAAAGAATGGATAGGTAACATATTATTATGAAATGTTGAACCGTGGAAGATAAGCGTTTACAAGGAATATTGTTTAAAGTCCTTACCTTTACTGTTTGCATGAGCCGATGCTGAAAAAACAAAACGTGCAAAATCTTACAACCTGAGTATGGAAAAAACATATCTAGTTAATTTGAAACCGCAGAACTACTGTAAGAAAGTTCAAGCCCGTTAAACTACACCTTTGTCCCTGTTGTAATTCTCTTTATGTACACACTTCATTAGAAGGGATTTAATTGATTACATCAACACAAATACTTTGTGACATCTTCTTGTATAGTTAGTTAAGGAAAAAATCCCATTTGGATGTCAGACATTAGAGAAGAAATGCCAAATATCGTCACAAGGAAAATATGTACATTTGTACATATTGCATCGTGAAAGTTTATGTGTATCAGTTTCAATAGCCTCTTTTAAAGAAGTCATACTTTTCCAGTAAATTTGGTAACACGTGTACGCGTATAACTGTTGAATATTCTCCATTTAATCTTATGTTTACTGATAGAACAAAACAATATCAAATTTAATATAAAATCAATATTCATTTTGAAACTTAAATTGATCGTCTGATGTTTATATACATCATTTCAAATGATTATGGTAGAGAAGTAGTGTCGATATTTGCTACATTATTTAAACAACACTTTAATTAGAGCTTTAAATACAATGTAGAAAAAAAAACTTACCAGATGGGTTTAGTTCAACTTTAACTAAAATATACAAGAATTGTGATGTATGATATTAAAAACAAAACCAAAAACTCTAAACACAAGGAAATAATTGACATTTATACATATACTGTAAACCAACTTATATTCGCGGATACTTTATTTCGCGTTTAGCTCTTTCTAACCGAATTCGCAGCGATTTAATTTCGCGATTTTCAAATTTACTAAATGTAATTAGACAAGGAAAGATCCAAGTTTTAAATTTTCACGACGATTTATATTCGCGTTTTTTTACTTCTCTCGAAATTCGCGAAAATAAATCGTTTGCGAAAATCAGTTGGTTTACAGTAACATCCCGAAAGTGTACTCAGACTCTTCATTAAAAAAGTCATACATTCTAGTATTTTGGTAACACACGTACGCGTATAGCTGTTGAATATACTCCAATAATTTTTATTTTTCCTGCTAGCACACAACAGTGTCAAATTAAAATGATATTAAATACTTCCATGCGCAACATATAGTTGATCATCTGATGTTTAAAAATATCATTACAAATGATTCTGATAGAGTAGTACTGTCAAGGTTTGCTACTTCTTTAAATCATATTTTGATTTAACCTTTGAACACAATCGGGAAAAAAACCCGCCAGATGACGCTGTCGCTCACCTTGGCCTTAAATATACAAGAACCAGCATGTCAGATGAAATGAATGAAACGAAAGACTCCGAACACCAGGAAATTATATATATTGATACATAGTACATCCAGGAATATATATGTATTCGTTGACATAGTCTCTACTTAAACAATATAAGTTTCTCAGTAATTAAGTAACACCCTTATAACGGTTGAATATTCTCCCATAAATCTTAAATTTACTGTTTGCACACAGCAATGCAAATTGGCTTCATATTCAATACTGGCATATTCATGTACATATACAATTCTGCATTTTGCAGTTGCATATTTGTTTATAACGTCGTATAGATAAACTTACTACTGTTTCCCTTCAGTTCTTTCGAGGCTGCAGTTAGAACATTTGACACTATAATATAAAGAAATAAAATGCTTTGTCAGAAAAACAAGTAGCATTCAAAACTATGTAAAGTTGAACCAATTAGATATAATAAGTTATAGGTGGCTCATATGAAAATTGCATGTTGTATTTCAGAAAGCATGAAATGCTATTCAAATGATATGTTCGCCTCATTTTTACATTCTAAAGTCAAAGAATTGGGAAGCACTTGAAAAACGCACGAGTTCAGGCATCGGTTCATCGATGTATTCATGTGCCATTATCCACTCTGTTTACAATCAATAAAAAATTATGAACATAAATGTTATCTAATTGAAATGTTTTTTACAGGCAGACCATCAGTAGGTAAGAATAGAAGTCAGAGAAAATATTAACTTCATTAAATGTATCTTCTTATGTTAAAATACATCTTTACTAATGATTTCTGGATTTTGATAGAGTAGATCCGTCGATGTTTGCTGTTTTGTTAACATCGAACTTTAATTTGAGCTTTTAATACAATCTGAAAAAAAACTTACCAGATGGCTGTTGTATAACTTGACCTGAAATATACAACAATGCGGATGTCAAATATAATGGATAAAATGGAAAAAAAAACGGATACAAGGAATCTTGTTCAATAATTTAGTAACACGCGTGTAACCGTGGAATATTATACTGTAAATCTGTTTTCGACTGTTAGCACACAACAGTGTAAACATACATTTACAATCAATATTCCATATCTAAATTGATCGTTTGATCTTTATAGCATCATAACAAATAATTTTGATAGAATTGTACTGTCAATCTTTGCTACTTCTTTTTAAATAGCAGTGTAATTTCAGCTTTAAATCCAATCAGAAAAAACTTACCAGATGGCTCTAGTTCAACTTGACCTGAAATATACAAGAATTTGGATGTCAGATATAATGGATCAAACAAACAATTCTAAACACAAGGAAATTATTCACATTTATACATCCTACATACTGAGAGTTTATATGTATCAGTTCACGTAGCCTCTTCATTAAATAAAATGCTTCGCTGGGCGCAGCTTGATACGACCGCAGAGGTCTAACCCTGAACAATTGGGGCAAGTATGGACACAACATTCAAGCTTGATACAGCTCTGAATTTGGATTGTGATTAAATATTTGACACAGCATAGGTTTCTGACACAGAAAGAATGTGGTCTAAGAACTTCAATTTTTTTAATTTACCTATTATGGTCCAATGTCCAAAATCAAAATACATGGTTAGATTCAGCATATCAAAGAACCCCATATATTCAATTTTTGTTGAAATCAAACAAATTTTAATTTTGGACCCCAACTTGGACAAACTTGAAAACTGGTCCCATAATCAAAAATCTAAACACATGTTTAGATTCAGCATATCAAAGTACCCCAAGAATTCAATTTTTGCTAAAATCAAACTAAGTTTAATTTTGGACCCTTTGGACCTTAATGTAGACCAATTTAAAAAACGGGACCCAAAATTAAAAATCTAAATACACGGTTAGATTTGGCATATCAAAGAACCCCAATAATTAAATTTTTGATGAAATCAAACAAAGTTTAATTTTGGACCCTTTTGACCTCAATATGAACCAATTTGATAGCGGGCCCACAAATAAAAAATCTAAATACATGGTAAGATTCAGCATATCAAAGAACCCCATATATTCAATTTTTGTTGAAATCAAATAAAGTTTAATTTTGGACCCAAATTTAGACCAACTTGAAAACTGGGCCAAAAATCTAAAATCTAAATACATGTTTAGATTCAGCAAATCAAAGAACCCCATATATTCAATTTTTGTTGAAATCAAACAAAGTTTAATTTTGGACCTTAATGTAGACCAATTTGAAAACTGGACCCAAAATTAAAAATCTAAATACACGGTTAGATTCGGCATAACAAATAAATAAATGTGGTCAAAGATTTTACAAATCTAATGCGCCATACTGGTCTTCCTTTATAAATATGCATTTCTTTAAACATAATTTAAAAGCAGTGTAAGGGAAGTAACCAAAACGTTGTATTTGGATTACCTCCCTTACACTGTTTTAAATTATCTTAATTGTTCATTAACCATTACTTTATACATAATTTAAAAGCAGTGTAAGGGAGATAATTTCAATGATGTATTTGATTTATCTCCCTTACACTGCTTTAAATTATGTTTTGTACTAAAGTATTTGTCCATTAATGAGGACAACCTTGTTTTTCCCCCTTTTTTGCCCCTAATTCTTAAACGGTTTGAGCAATAACCCCCCAAAGCAAATCCTAACCATCCCTTTGTGGTAAGGAAACTTGTAGTATAATTTCAGAGAGATCCATACACCGTTCCACAGTTATTGTCTGGAAACTAGAAAATGCTTATTTTTGGCCCTTTTTTGGCCCCTAATTCCTTAACTGTTGGTACCATAACCCCCAAAATCAATCCCAACCTTCCTTTTGTAGTATTGAACCTTATGGTAAAATTTCATAGAGATCCATTCACTTAAACTAAAGTTAGAGTGCGAAAACTAATGCGTCTTCGGACGACGACGCCGGACCACGACGACGACGCCAACGTCATACCAATATACGACCACAAAAATTTTTTTGCGGTCGTATAAAAAGTCATACTTCCAGTATTTTGGTGACACGCATAAGCGTATAGCTGTTGAATAGTCTCCCATCAATCTTATTTCTACTGTTAACAAACAACAATGTCAAATTACATCAAAATTCAATACTTCAATTTAAAACTTAAATTGATCGTCTGATGTTTATAAACATCAATACAAATGATTCTGATAGAATAGTACTGTCAAGGTTCGCTACCTCTTTAAAATCACACTTTAATTTGAGCTTTTAAGACCATTGGAAAAAATAACTCACCAGATGGCTGTCGTTCACCTTTGCCTAAAATATACAAGAACTTGCATGTCAGATAAAATGAATGAAACAAATATTCCGAAAACAAGGAAATTATAGAGATTGATACATGGTACATTAAGAAAGTATATGTGTATCAGTTAACGTAGTCTCTACTTTAACAAAATTACTTTTCTCAGTAATTAAGTAACACCCAAATAACGGTTGAATATACGCCCATAAATTCTAATTTTACTGTTAGCATACAGCCATGCAAATTTGCATTCATATTCAATACTGCCATACTCATTCACATTTACCAGCGAGGGAATATATTTTGCACTTGCATATGTGTTTATAACAAAATATGGATAAACTTACTGCTTTTTCTTTTCAGTACTTTGGAGGCTGTAGTTAGAACATCTGACACTATAATATAAAAAATAGAATGCTATGTCAGAGAAAAAGTAGAAATCAAAATTATATAAAGTTGTAATAAATTCGATACAATATGTTATAAGTGGCTCATATGAAAATCGACTGTTGTATTTAAGACAGCATACTTTTTATATTTTGATAAAATGGAACTGTCATTGTTTGCTGTTTTGTGAACAACACACTTTAATTTGACCTTTAAATACAATCTGAAAAAAAATACCTAATGCCTGTAGTTCAACTTTACCTGAAATGTACAACAATGCGGATGTCAGATGTAATGGATTACACGAAAAAATCCGAACACAAGGACAGTTTTTTCAGTAGTTTAGTAACACGCGTGGAATATTCTCCTGTAAATCATATTTTTACTGTAAGCACACAACAATGTCAAAATGCATTAAAAATCAATATTCCATATTTGAATTGATCTATTGATCTTTATATACATCATTACCAATAATTTTGATGGAATAGTACTGTCAATGTTTGCTATTTTTTTTAATTACTATGTAATTATGTAAATACAGCTTTAAATACTATCAGGGAAAACTTACCAGATGGCTGTATTTCAACTTTACCTGAAATGTACAATTATTTGGATGTCAGATATAATGGATCAAACCAGAAATTCCGAACAGAAGGAAATCATTTACATTGATACATATTACAGTCCGAAACTTTATGTGTATCACTGTATGTAGCCTCTTCATTCAAAAAGTCATATTGTATCAGTATTTTGGTAACACGCCTCCGCGTATAGCTGTTGAATATTCTGCAATCAATCTTATATTTACTGTTAGCACACACCAATGTCAAATTACATTTAAATTAAAAACATACTTCCATATGAAACTTAAATTGATCGACTGATGTTTATAAACATCATTACAAATAATTCTGATAGAATAGTTATGTCAAGGTTTGCTACTTCTTTAAAAGTACACTTTAATTTGAGCTTTCAAGACCATTAGAAAAAAATAACTCACCAGTTGGCTGTCGTTCACCTTGGCCTAAAATATACAAGAACTTGCATGTCAGATAAAATAAATGAAACGAAAGATTCCGAACACTAGGAACTTATATAGATTGATACATGGTACATTCAGAAAGTATATGTGTATCAGTTAACATAGTCTCTATTTAAACATTATTATTTTTCTCAGTTATTTAGTAATATGTATATATTGGTTGAATATTCTCCCATAAATTCCAATTTTACTGTTAGCATACAGCCATGCAAATCTTGTTTATATCGAGATATGGATAAACTTACTACTTTTTCTTTTCAGTACTTTGGAGGCTGCAGTTAGGAGATCTGACACTATAATTTAAAAAATAGAATGCTATGTCAGAGAAAAAGTAGCTATCAAAATTATACAAAGTTATAACCAATTTGATAAAATATGTTATAGGTGGTTCATATGAAAATTGCATTGTGTATATTTTCAGAATTAAATGTAATCAAATGATTTGTTCGTCGCATTTTTACATTCTGAAGTCAAAAAATTAAAAAGCACGTGAAAAGTACACGAGTTCAGGCATCGGTTTTTCGTTGTATTCATGTGCAATTATCCACTCTGTTAACAATCAATCACAAGGTTTAGACATAAATGTTATCTGATTAAAATGTTTTTTCTCATGCATAAATGGGTATGCATGGAAGTCAGACAATAGGTAAACTTTATTCAAATTATCTTCTAACACATCTTTACAAATGATTTTTATTTTATTTTGATAGAATAGAACTATCGATGTTTGCTGTTTTGTTAACATCACACTTTAATTTGAGCCTTTAAAACAATCTAAATAAAAGACTTACCAGATGGCTGTTGTTCAGCTTGACCTGAAATATACAACATTGCAGATGTCAGATGTAATGCATTAAACGAAAAAAAAAAAAAAAAAAAAAACGAACACAAGGAAACTTTTTCAGTAATTTTCATGAAGATATATTTGTATCAGGTAACGTATTCTGTACTGAAAATAACTACCTTTTCAGTAATTTAGTAACACTCTTAAAACGGTGAAATATTCTCCCATAATTCTTATTTCTAACGTTTATATAGATATATGGATAAACTTACTACTTTTTCTTTTCTGTAGTCCGGAGCCGGAAGCTACTGACTCAAACCCTGAAATATGAAAATAAGAAAGCTAAGCAGAGAAAAAGTAGCAATCAAAAAATGTGTAACCTTGTTTCCAATCAGATACCATATGTTACAGGTGGCTTATATCAAAATTGCATAATGTATTTTAGACCGCATTAAATGTTATTCAAATAATGTGGTTGCCTCAGTTTTTACACTCTGAAGTCATAGATTGAAAAAGTGCATGAGCTTTGAATACAATCGGAATAACACTTACCTGGAATTGAACTTGCTAGTAAAAATTGGCCTAAAATGTATAAAAAATTTGATGTAACATGTAACGAAGGAATACAACATACAGGACACAAGTAAAATATACTTTTATTCACATGAAATTAAGAAAGTTCAAGTATAACAGTTTATGTTAGGGAGAAAATGAAAGAATAACATACATTATTTAGAAGTGTATAAACAAGATTTATCTAACATAATTGGTAGGTTTCATTTGGTGGAATTTTTTCTACTATTTAGGACTTTTGATAGCATGTTTGCTTCAGTAGGCAGGGTTTCCCACATGCCTTTCCCAATGTGTTGGTTCGATACTGATGAATTAAAAACAAAGCTACAATTTGTTGCTCAAAAAAGAAAAGTAATAATTTGCATTTATTTACATATTTTAATCTACTTACTTAGCATGTAATGCATCAGACTTCTCTCATTTTCTGCAACATCTAAAAGTATTTCAGTTAATAAAATGGGTGAATGTGTCAAAGACAAAAAGCACAAAACTGTCCAAAGCCACCAATGAACCCTCAGCATAATGAAAATCAAAAGTAAACAGAGTCTGCTGGTAAACTTGCAAATTGAAATCAAGACATAGACGACCACTTTTGTAAGTTTTGAGGTGATAAAGATATCGAGAAACATAGGAAATTAAACTAACCCTAACCACAAATATAAGAAATTTATAATGCTAAGCAGAAAAAAATGTAGCAATTAAAACTATGTAAAGCTGTTACCAATTGTATATCTCATGTTATAGGTGGCTCATCTTAAAATTGCATATTGTATTTTAGACATCATTAAATGTTATTCAATAAAAGTGGTCGCCTCACTTTAACAATCTGAAGTAGAAAAATGAAAAAGCCTTGAATAGTGCAAGGAAATTTGAATACAAATCTGAATATAACTTACCAGAAACGGAACTTCCTGTTGAAAAGAAAAGAAAAAAATATATATAATATGTAGAATTCTATAAAAAAGAAATTTATCTTACATACTTACTAATGCCTGTTCCAAGTCAGGAATATGCCAGTTGTTATCCATTCGTTTGATGTAATGAGTTTTTGATTTTTTCCATTTGATTAGGGACCTTTCGTTTTGAATTTTTCTTGGAGTTCGGTATTTTTGTGATTTTACTTTTTGGTAGCTAAAGTTAGTTCCGACGGGAAATAAATATTGTGACATATAGAAAATTTCATACGTATTTCGTGTACAAAACATGAAGGAAATTTATTATAGTCAGTAACATTAACACGTACCTATCGGACATAAAACTATGAAAAATTTAAATGATTTCCTTTTTTTTACACAAAATTCAAACGGAAATGATAACTGCTGTAACAAATATATTTTCGTCGCTATTTGTGTAAATATAAATGAAACTAAAGAAAATTTTATAAAAGCATTTTTCAAATGTGTCAATGTTTATCAAAACTATCATTCAAATTTATAATGTTTTTCATTCTTCAAAATAACTAAGCGAACAATTGAAATGAAAGACTGTTAAGCTTTCTTTGCCTGATTGCTATACGTATTATACACCATGTCTCTGTTTATAGAAATCAAATTAAAATGAAAACACCTTACTCTTATTTTTTTTTGTTTTGACCAAAAACGAGACCTGCAAACAAAACCATGAAACAATTATCAAAGATATCAAAATCTCCACACACATCTAATGATGAAGTGTTGTCACTGTCAACTAAAAAATCATGGTACAATGATGCATAAACAGGTACAAAAAAGATCAATTCTTTTGATTTTGTTTGGACTCAGTATTGTCTGCTATGACATTTAACATATTTGCGACATTCATACACCCTCAAAGCACTTTTGTTTTAAATGGTGTAAAGTATCTTGAATATTAATGTTAATCCATCATTTCTTTTGAAAGGTTTGCACCAAGTGGTTGCTATTGCGGTAGTTTTTTTTTACTTCTTATCTGAGAAAGGCTTTTGTGTGTTTGGTAATTTTTTTATAACCCATATTGTAGGACTATAAATTCGTATGCTGTAATTCTGATGCTTTAAAAAGACATAATACTAATCTATCAAGCAGTACATAATACAGACTTTTATTCAAGGTTCTGAAATTTGTGATGAAGAAGTGGAATCGTCAGTATATATGTATTTGTAGCTGTAAAATGTACTTACTTGCTTGATAAATTTCTACAAGTTAGTAAATGAATGTTTAGAATAACATAATAAAACATTTCAGACGGCTCTTACAAATTATTGCAATTTTCAATTAATGCGGAAGCAATTTACCATAAAGGTAAGAAAAATGTGACAAATATTAATCGATAAGATATTTTGATGTCTGAAATAGAAATTGCCCAACCCTGATCAGTCTAATCTTCTTTCCTTTTATTTCTTTTCATATTTTTTTTTATGTCTGTTTTTTCATTCACATTGTTTTTCATGTTTTCTTGACCATATGTGGACTACTGATGTTCAAATGTAACTGTTAATTATCAATGAAATGCACAAATGTAAGGCAATGAAATTTGACAACCATTTTAATTTGCCATCTTCATTGATATACATCTATACCGAATCAGTTTACCTATTTCTTTTGGAAATGTCAAAGGCAATAATTTTTGCTTTTACTTTCATGACTAATATCATAATTATCCATTTTGGCTATGTCCAAAGCCACCCTTATCGGACATACTCCTTTAGTCGCAAGTATTATTCTTCATATTATTCTTCATCTAAATATTAGAAAATTGTAAATGAAGATACATTTACTACCTCGCATTTTGGTTAACATTTCTTACCTGGCAACTCCGGCTCTTCATTTTCTGAAGAACAAGAAAATTGTATTATTGCTCAACCATTATGTTCAAAAACTTCGGACATGTATTAACAGTTCACGACAGATTTCCCTTATTCTTTGCCGTTAAGCATTGATACAAAAGATGAATCAGATGTCTATTACAAATGAGTTGAATTCTTTCTCTGATTTCGCAATTATTTAACACATTGGCGTGCTTGTCATTTTACTTTCCAACTTGGTAAAAGTTAAAAATCAAAACATCACCGATGCCAATGATGATAAAATGGAAGCATAACTAAATACTTGAACTATTGACCAATTAAGAATCCTTACCATCTATATTATCTGATGTCTTCTTTTCTCCATCTACCAATGAATAATTTTGCATTTACTATATTGATTGTTTATGACATGAAACTTTTACAGTTAAATACGACAGAATTAATTACAGTAGTTATATGAAAGCCTAAAGTACGGAATAACAAATGGAACAAAAATGCCATTTGAAGGTACCAGAAAAGTCATTCTCCTCGAATGTCAACTCTTACAAAATTGAAAGTTTCGTTGAGCTCACTGTAAAAATCATATGTTTGCAATGTACACTATTAAAAATTTGTAAGATCCTTTCTGAAAGGAGGAGGTACTGTCAGGCCACCAGTATGAACTACACAACATGTTAGATTTCGAAGATTTATTTGAAATTGGTTTGTCAACTTTTTCCAATCATATTGGATATTTTGATATAGGTCATTAAGACGTCATAAATGTAAACCTTTATTTTCCTACAGGTTGTGAATTCTTATTAGTCACGTCATGTTTGAAAATATATTGAATGTACATAATCGTGCATAACACTGTTACACGTTAAAACCTATAAAAAAATGTACAAAATAAAGACAACAGTGGTATACCGCTGTTTACTAGTCATATTTCGATTCAGTGAAAAAGAATCTGGGTAACCAACTTAAACCGAGGGAAACACATCAACTACAAAAGGAGAACAAACAATGCTATGAAATGAGCATGTTTGAATACGTTTAAGAATTCATGACGTTACAGACTGCAGCATGCTCAACCATTATGTTCAAAAACTTCGGGCAATTTGTACAATGAAACCATAAAACTCTTGGTACACTTTCATCTGATGTAAATGAATTGGTACTTAAAACAATGTATTAACAGTTCTCGACAGATTCCCTTTATTTTTTACCATTAAGCATTTATACAAAAGATCAATCAGATATATGTTGTGATAACACATATATACATCTATACCAAAGGAGTTAGATTCTTTCTCTGATTAGGTTATGTAGTTTTTCAACTCTATTTCTTGATCATCAGTGATTGATTTATGTGTTAAAATGACTGGACAATTCTGATATCTACACAATATTTCGCAATTATTTGACATGAGAGTGCTTTTCTTTTTACTTTTCAACTTGGTAAAACTTTATATTCAAAACATCACTGATGTCATTGATGATAAAATGGAAACATAACTTGGTACTTGAACTGTTGACCAATTAAGAGTCCTTACCTTCACTATCGTATGCTGAAATCTCTCCTTGATCTATCAATGAATATTTTTGCATTTAGTATACTGTTTGTTCCCGACATTAATTGTTACAGTTCAATACGAAAGAATAAATAATAGCAGTAATATGAAAGACAAAGTACGGAAATAAAAATGAAAATTTGCCATTTGAAAGTACAAGGACAGGTAACCGCTTTGAATGTCAACTACTTAAAAAAGAATGTTTTTATATGCATGATCATTATTCAAATTTTTAAATTTCATTCATTGTTTGCAATGTAATTAGTCACGTGAGATTTTAAAATCTTTTGAATGAACATAAGTGTGCGTAACTCTGTTGCAGGTAAAAACCTTATAAAACTGTTCAAATTAAATGCAACAGAAGAATACAGCTGTTCAAGAGTCATAATTCCATTAAGTGAAAACAAATCCGGGTAACAAACTAAAACAGAAAGAAACACATCAACTACAAGAGGAAAACAAAAAGTGATATCAAATGAGCATGTTTGAATACTTAAAACGTTTCATAACGTTACAGACTGCAGCACGTACAGAATAATGTCAATTAACTTTCGGATATATTAAAGACAATTATTTGGCCTTTTCGTTAACACCAGTATCATACTTATATTCCTTTTTTTTTAAATTAAGCCCAAAAAAACAGTTATCGGACATACTCCTTTATTTGCAGATATTATTTCTCTATAAAATTAGTTGTTGTATGAAAAAAGATACATTAGCTATTTTACATTTTGTTTTAAATTTCTTTCCTGAAATCTCCTCCTCTTTATTTTCTGAAGAAAAAAGAAAAGGAGTGTATAAATATGCTAAATTGTGTTTCAAAACTTCTGGTAATTGTACAAAGAAACTATGAACTTGTAGCACAATGAATCTGATGCTAATAAATTGGTTTTGGAAACAATTTATTAACAGTTCTTGACATATTCCTTTTCTTCTTTGCATTTATGCATTGATACAAAAGATGACTCAAGATGTCTTTAGGGATAACAAATATATACATCTATAACAGAGGAGTTGGATTATTCCTCTGGTAAGATCGATCTTGTACTAGTTAAAAATATTTTTCTTAATCATCAATATTTACGTAGAATTTTTTTCAATTGAGAGAAACATATATAAGTCTTGATTTGAAAACAGATACGACCACAGATTATTAAAAACAGTGTTTACCTCTTTCTTTTGCTTCCTTCTGTTTGGTTAGTTTTCCTAAAATAAGCAAGTTTAAATCCTGACTTAGTACAGGCATTTTCTTATGTAGAAAATGGTGGATTTAACCTGGTTTTAAAGCTAGCTAAACCTCTCACTTGTATGACAGTATAAATTAGATCGTTTTAGTTCAGTGTCCCGAAGTATTGTAGAATCGTATTGTTTTACTTCATTCATTTAACATAATATTCTACTCAGTGGCGATCAATTCATAGACATATAACATTGAAAGTATTATGACCTTTCTCATTTAGATTTCTTTATATTGTTGTCATTATTTTTTCAAGCTCTTGGTACATACATTATATGTATATGTTGTTTTGAATAAAAGGCAAGAAAAAGAATTTTTAAAACTCACATAAATGTCACACAATATTACTCTGGTTCTAGAATTATTAAATATTAATTAACTTACTTTCAACAAACATTTTCAGGTCTGTAACTGTTGCTGAAAGAAATGTGAAAGGTTTTACTAGTACTCTTAGGTTTTTACCCATTTCATGTAACAAGATGAATCAAAAATGCGATTATATACGTGACCATGCAACACTCAATATTTTACACGACTCAATCAGATAAATGACACAAGTAACTTCATTTTTTGAAAATGCCGCCAAAATTAATAACATCATACAACTGTCTTTCTTAATATTAATACCGAAATATCAGCTCTTTTCGTATGGTCTGTATGACACCACAAGAAGTTTTGACAACAAATCTGAATACGACTTTAGAAATGATTTCTGCGATCAGAAATATTAAAATCATATTCTTTTCCACATTATACTATATGTAAACAGGTGGATGGATGAACAGATCATATCATAAATCGCGTTAAAGCTGTTATATGAAGTTCTAGTAATATTAAGATTTGAAACAAGTTTAATTATCTTACTTTTAGTTTTAAAGACTGAACTTACTACGTAAGTGGTACTATCTTCGTTGTAGGGCCTTTATTTTTTCCTTTGGCATATT
Source organism: Mytilus californianus (assembly GCF_021869535.1). Lineage (NCBI taxonomy): Eukaryota > Metazoa > Mollusca > Bivalvia > Mytilida > Mytilidae > Mytilus > Mytilus californianus. Next base: position 375,272 of record NW_026262733.1, on the reverse strand, counting down.
TTGGTTATAAAAAGGACCTTGTATATTCAGTGCACAAACATGGCAATGTTGACAGACACATAAAATATAGGGAATTTTGCGCAATCTGCTTTCTTGTGGTGTAGTTTTTATATTGTGAAGGTAGTCAATAAAGTAATGAAACATCGAAATCGTCCCTATAGAAACCAATTGCAGATCGTTTTGTCCAGATAAATGGGATTTTCTCCAGAACAAGCATATGTTACAATAATGCAAACAATTCTACCTATATGTTGTTCTCTTATTTCATTCTTCAGATCTTGGCCCTGAAAGAAATCAAATAGAATTAGTTACAATTAAAACAACAAGTCATATTGGAATACTAATCCTACACTGAACTATTAAATTGACGTGAATAGCCACATAATATTCACTTTAATTAATAACAGTGTAACTCAAGTCATATAGGAAAGTCTATGTAATAAGTATCAACAGATCCAGTAATATATAAATATACCTACCAACTCTTCAAATTTTGCTTTAATCCAAGATTCCATGTTCTGAAAAAAGAAAGAGTAGTTTAATTGAATATTTAGGATACGATTAGGTTTACAAAAAAATAAATATTTGAAGACACTCCACCAATATTTGTTTAAGTGAAACGGTATGTAGTAAACTAAAAATGCCTTTAGTTTGTACACCATATTCAAATTCATGATCACCATGTAATGTAAACTTCCTTGTTTTAAGTCGTAATTCTTTACTTAAAATTTGCAGTTTCCTTAATCTGTTGACAGTTCTCGGTTCGTAGTTTTCATGACAATGTGTAGATTTTGAAGTTGTCGTCAACAAGATTAAAACGACAATAAAAAGTAAAATCACAAAAATACTGAACTCCGAGGAAAATTCAAAAAGGAAAGTCCCCAATCAAATGGCAAAATCAAAAAAACAAACACATCAAACGAATGGATAACAACTGTCATATTCCTGACTTGGTACAGGCATTTTCTTATGTAGAAAATGGTGGATTGAACCTGGTTTTATAGCTAGCTAAACCTATCACTTGTATGACATTTGTGTGCTTTGCCTGTTTAATTTCATTGATTCATATGTCCTGGAATATGTTTGTCAAAATCAAAAACAAAAATTATAGTTGTCAAACTTCTGTCAGCGTCCTTCTCGTCATCATAATCTACACCTCCGGACGCAAGATTTACGGATAGCGTCACGATAAAGTGTTTTACACTTTTTTACATACTTTGGACTTATTCTTGATAGTAATTTATGGAAGTACTGAAAAATGACAAAACAATTTTAGTACTGAAAAATGATAAAAAACGTTAGTACTGAACATGAGAGAAATTTTCAATAATGAAAAATGACTAACAATTTCAGTATTGATAAATGAGTGAAATTTCTAATATTTAGAAATGACTGAAATTTTCAGTACAGCAAAATGACTGAAATTTTCAGTAATGAAAAACAACTTTTTCCAAACATTACTGAAAATATGCACATAATTATTTGTACTGAAAAGCTATAGGTAATACATGTACTGATTGATGATATGTTTTACCAGTACTGTATATTAAGTGGCATTAAAAGTACATGTAAACGCTATGTAAATTCCTGGTAGTGTATTTATTTTTGAGAACATGTGACAACAATACCAAAACAGGGTATGGACGTGCATCACTGCATAATTTGTTCTAAAGCAATTCGTAAACAATGTCCTTACAAAGAAGTCAATAAAATATTGACAAAGAATTTCCTTTCATGACCTACAACTCAAAATCACCAAACACCAAACCAAATATAAAATCATTCGTTTTCAAGGGAACCAAGAAAATATTTATGTAAAATTTTCCTTGTGGATACAGTGGTTGAATTTTAAAATATCGGCTAACAGGAAGTTCATGCATATCAGATCAAAAAAATGCTTCATGTAAAATATGTAAAATTTTCAAATTTAAAACAGTTTTGTCGTGAGGCATTTTTTAAAGGTAATAAAACATTAATTCAAATAATCTATTATTAAAGAGTTCAATGAAAACAATGGTAGTCATAAGAGTAGTAAAAATTTACTGACCTGATATCAATAAGACTTCGTACCGATTGATCTTCCTCCTTCTTTCTATCGTTTTAAATGATCGACCTTCCTCCTTCCATTTATGACGTTTGACATTCTTCCTCCTTCCTTTTTGACGTAAAGGGAAGGAAGGAAGGAGGAATGTATTCTATCAAGAGTAAGGATGAAGGTGTGTCGCACCAAGAGGAAGGCGGAAGGTCTGCGGCGAGAAGCGGAAGGAGGAATATGTGTTGTGATAAGAGGAAGGAGGAAGGTATGTGGTAACAAGACGAAGAAGGAAAAAGGAAGGAGGAAGGTGTGTTTTAAAAGAAAAAGGAAGGATGAAGGTGTGTTATAGGAAAAGGAAGGAGGAAGGTGTGTTTTAAAAGAAAAAGGAAGGAGGAAGGTGTATTTTAGCTTCCGCTTGTTACCGCATGCCTTGATTCTTCCTCATCCTTCCTCTTGTTACCAAACACCATCCTCCTTCCTTTTGACCTTTGACATCTTCCTTCTTCCTTCCCTTTACGTCAGAAAAGGAAGGAGGAAGAATGTAAAACGTCATCAATGGAAGGAGGAAGGTCTATCGTTTAAAACTATAGCACGAAGAGGGATATACAATCGGCACGAAGTCTTATACAATATCAGGTTAGTTAATATTTACTACTCGTGTGACTACCATTTTATTGAACATCTAAGAAATGAAGAATCTAAATACATGTCTTTTTTTTTCTTTTTTTTTTTTGTAAAACACCAACGTTCTGCTATAAAAGAAATTTACAGCGGTTCCATAACGATTTTAAACAAGAAAATACTAGTATATGCAAAATATATACCTAATATTAACTGTACTGTGATACTTTATGGTATATTTCGTCGAAATTCATTTATATATTCTTAAAAAAATAATGTAAAACGTCATAAATGGAAGGAGGAAGGTCCATCGTTTAAAACTATAGCATTACTGAAAATATGCACATAATTATTTGTACTGAAAAGCTATAGGTAATACATGTACTGATTGATGATATGTTTTACCAGTACTGTATATTTAGTGGCATTAAAAGTACATGTAAACGCTATGTAAATTCCTGGTAGTGTATTTATTTTTGAGAACATGTGACAACAATACCAAAACAGGGTATGGACGTGCATCACTGCATAATTTGTTCTAAAGCAATTCGTAAACAATGTCCTTACAAAGAAGTCAATAAAATATTGACAAAGAATTTCCTTTCATGACCTACAACTCAAAATCACCAAACACCAAACCAAATATAAAATCATTCGTTTTCAAGGGAACCAAGAAAATATTTATGTAAAATTTTCCTTGTGGATACAGTGGTTGAATTTTAAAATATCGGCTAACAGGAAGTTGATGCATATCAGATCAAAAAAATGCTTTATGTAAAATATGTAAAATTTTCAAATTTAAAACAGTTTTGTCGTGAGGCATTTTTTAAAGGTAATAAAACATTAATTCAAATAATATATTATTAAAGAGTTCAATGAAAACAATGGTAGTCATAAGAGTAGTAAAAATTTACTGACCTGATATCAATAAGACTTCGTACCGATTGATCTTCCTCCTTCTTTCTATCGTTTTAAATGATCGACCTTCCTCCTTCCATTTATGACGTTTGACATTCTTCCTCCTTCCTTTCTGACGTAAAGGGAAGGAAGGAAGGAGGAATGTATTCTATCAAGAGTAAGGATGAAGGTGTGTCGCACCAAGAGGAAGGCGGAAGGTCTGCGGCGAGAAGCGGAAGGAGGAATATGTGTTGTGATAAGAGGAAGGAGGAAGGTATGTGGTAACAAGACGAAGAAGGAAAAAGGAAGGAGGAAGGTGTGTTTTAAAAGAAAAAGGAAGGATGAAGGTGTGTTATAGGAAAAGGAAGGAGGAAGGTGTGTTTTAAAAGAAAAAGGAAGGAGGAAGGTGTATTTTAGCTTCCGCTTGTTATCGCATGCCTTGATTCTTCCTCATCCTTCCTCTTGTTACCAAACACCATCCTCCTTCCTTTTGACCTTTGACATCTTCCTTCTTCCTTCCCTTTACGTCAGAAAAGGAAGGAGGAAGAATGTAAAACGTCATCAATGGAAGGAGGAAGGTCTATCATTTAAAACTATAGCACGAAGAGGGATATACAATCGGCACGAAGTCTTATACAATATCAGGTTAGTTAATATTTACTACTCGTGTGACTACCATTTTATTGAACATCTAAGAAATGAAGAATCTAAATACATGTCTTTTTTTTTTCTTTTTTTTTGTAAAACACCAACGTTCTGCTATAAAAGAAATTTACAGCGGTTCCATAACGATTTTAAACAAGAAAATACTAGTATATGCAAAATATATACCTAATATTAACTGTACTGTGATACTTTATGGTATATTTCGTCGAAATTCATTTATATATTCTTAAAAAAATAATGTAAAACGTCATAAATGGAAGGAGGAAGGTCCATCGTTTAAAACTATAGCACGAAGGAGATATACAATCGGCACGAAGTCTTATACAATATCAGGTTAGTTAATATTTACTCCTCGTATGACTACCATTTTATTGAACAATTAAGAAATGAAGAATCTGATTACAAATTGTTCCTTCTTTCTCTTGTTGCTACACATTCCTTCTTATGTAAATATTATCGCTTCAACTGTCAGTTGAAGATGAGTGTACGACACTGACTGGCTGTCAAGCCCTCGTACGGTCGGTATTTGTTTTCTTTACGCGTACTTTATACTTAAAAATTAGTGGTATAAAATAAAATGATCTACTACTGTTTTACTACTTGTATGACTACCATTGTTGTCATTGAACACTTAAACAATGAATGTTTGAATTAATGCTTTATTTCTTTTGGGAAACACAAAACAAAATGCTATAAAAGAAGTGTTCATTGTGATGTAGACATTTTGTACCCTATATTGAAAAAGCGGAATGTATTCTTTTTTTATAAAAATAGTTGTTGACTATGCAAACATCAAATATTCATTGCCTTTTTTCTAAAAGACATTTTCAACGCATGTGATTTACTAAATGCACTGTAACAATGCATATGCAGAAGATCTTAAGAAAATCAGAATTTGGACTCTTATTGTTTTCTCTCGCCAAAACGATTTGGAGCTTTCAATTAGCAAAACCTCTAGCAAAATTAGATGATTTGCAAATATCATACCTGTCTGTTTGTCCGCCTATCAGATTTAGTAGACTTGTATACATATGTTTTCTTTATCAATAATTAGCAGGACTACAAATCCAATTTTACAGTTGAATTTTAACTATGACATGTATTAAATACTTCATGTTCAAATAACCGTATCTATGACATTATTTTTTACACTTATATTCCTTGTTTTTTTTTCCAGAAATGGATAACTGGATGAAAATACAAATGACTCAAATGGTAAGTCGAAGGAGAGAATAAATCTGTAAAAATGATAAGAGTTATTCAGTAGTATGTACTCATTTGATATTGTGGACGCAAATGCAAACTATAATTTAATCATGGTAATAGAATATAAGATAAAATGACAAAATATAAGACAGTTGGATCATTTAAAGGCAGATAAACTGAAAGGAGAAATAAAAAAAATAGGTACTGATTATATAACAAAATAATCGATCTTAGCGTGTTTTTTAGAAATATTTGACCTATAATGATTGGACAGAAATTTAATTCAGTAATGTGTTCACTTCGGCTACTTTCTGTACTAAATTATAATCTGTATTGCTTGACACTTGGGTCTGTCCGTTCTGCTGAAAGTTTTTCTTAAAAAACAAATTAATTTGATTGGGGACTTTCCTTTTTGAATTTTCCTCGGAGTTCAGTATTTTTGTGATTTTACTTTTTAATCTTTTAATGTAGGTATGCAACTTTATTTCCAGTTTTGTATTTTAATTATGAAATGCACATTACCATTTGTACAATATACATATCATTCAAATCAAAATAAGATGAAATAACAAAATAAAACACAGTTTTATTACTTTCAGACAGATGAATTAAAGGCGGAAATAAGAAATGGGAACATAGAACTGAAAGCATTGTTTAACAGCTTTAAGGCGGATAAATTGAAAGCAGAAGTAACGAAAGGGAACATGGAATTGAAAGCAGAAGTAACGAAAGGGAACATGGAATTGAGAGCAATGATTACAGATCTTATAGACGGTAAATGTTTGTCTTTTTGTATCGCTAAACACAGTCACAACTGTATTCATTTCTTACCGTTTTGTTGGGAAATAGATCTGTGATAAAAATGTCGATATCAAGTTGTATAGAGAATCCACAACTCAACAGGCTATTGCTCAGAAGTTCACTGTTGTTAGAAATTAACAATATAATATAATTTGTTAATTGCTTATGTTGTTGATATCAAAGCTGTTTTTGTGTTTGATAATATTGCTTATGTTTTTAAACAGCAAATACTAAAAGTGAGAGCAGCGGGCAAAAAGACAGCACACAGAGGGCTGACACAACATCAGATGAGGATGAAGATAGTCAATATATGCATTACCAAGGAAACACTAAACACGAACACAGTGAGGATGATGATGATGACGAAGATAGCAGTGATCATAGGGATGTTCATGATGATGAAGCTAAGGATGATAGGATTGATAACGATGATGTAGAAATAGAAAAAGAACAGAAACAGACAGATGGATCAGGTAAAATAGATAGTATTATATTTATCTACCTTTCATTGCTAAACTCTATCGTTATTTCTAAGCAAATTGAGAATGGAAACGGCGTATGCGTCAATGAGTCAACAACCCGACCAAAGAGCAGTAACAGCCCAAGGCCAACTAGTGGACTTCCCCAATGCGAGAAAATACAGCACTAGGAGGCAAGCTGTCCCATTAAACAAAAATGTGTCCTAGTTCAGTGAAAAAGGGCGTCACATTAAACTCCGAAACATATAGAAAAAAAAATCTGTAAAGGAAGGTTTGTAATCTCATATTTTCCCCATTAACTACTTATACTTACTATTACTACAGATTTTCAAGCTTACTAAAGAGAAATTAAGGTAATGATGACTTTAGAATTACAAAACATTTGATAAAACATATAACACATGATTTTGTTGAAGGAATCGTGGCAAAACATGTTTAATTTAAGACATTTAAAAACAATTGTACTGTTACAAAATGCCTTGGAATTGCCATACAGAACCATCTCAAGACAGAAAAAAAAGAAAAACTGTACAGGAGTGTTGGTCTTGATATAACTAGCCGTTATTTATTTGTTCCTTAGAGTTTTTTTTAAAATACGACCAAAAATGAACAATGAAACAAATAAGTTTGTAAACACGATCCAATATGAATGGAAATGTCGCACAAGGATCACAATCGTTGGCGGATTTTTACGTGAGTGCAATATATGGTAAGAAAAAATAGGTAAATAAATCATCATTATTTTTTGTCAGACACTATGATTGTTAAAGGCGAGAAATGGTTTACCCCAAGAAGAACACCATCTCAACCCAGTTCATCGAAGTCAAAGCTTAAACCTAAAGGTATGTATGTTACATAAGAAAAAAAACATATGCCACATCCATCTATACTACTAAAATAACAAGTTTCAATTTGATAGCGGACATGACATAAAAAAGACGAATCAAAGAAATCAACTTTATATATTACAAATATTGGACAATGGAGTTAATTAGAAATAATGCCATCCAAGGCCCTTATGTTGTCTATATACTGTATTACTTTTTTAACGTTTCGCTGAGAAATAGACCTGTGATAAAAATGTCGATATAAAGTTGTATAGAGAATCTACAACTCAACAGGCTATTGCTCAGAAGTTCACTGTTATTATAGAAATTAATAATATAATTTGTTAATTGCTTATGTTGTTGATATCGAAGCTGTTTTCGTGTTTGATAATATTGCTGATGTTTTTAAACAGCAAATACTAAAGGTGAGAGCAGCAGGCAAAAAGACAGCACACAGAGGGCTGACACAACATCAGATGAGGATGAAGATAGTCAATACATGCATTACCAAGGAAACACTAAACACGAACTCAGTGAGGATGATGATGATGACGAAGATAGCAGTGATCATAGGGATGTTCATGATGAGGAAGCTAAGGATGATAAGATTGATACCGATGATGTAGAAATAGAAAAAGAACAGAAACAGACAGATGGATCAGGTAAAATAGATAGTATTTTATATATCTACCTTTCATTGCTAAACTCTATCGTTATTTCCAAGTAAATTTAGAATGGAAACGGCGTATACGTCAAAGAGTCCACAACCCGACCAAAGAGCAGAAAGCAGCCCAAGGCCACCTATGGGACTTCCCCAAAGTGAGAAAATACAGCACTGGGAAGCAAGCTTGCCCATTAAACAAAAATGTGTCCTAGTTCAGTGAAAAAGGGCGTCACATTAAACTCCGAAACATATAGATGAACAAATTAAAAAAAAAAAATTCAAGACTAGCAAAAAACGTAGACTCCTAACTTGGGACAGGCGCAAATATGCGGCGGGGTCAACGTGTTTTGTAAGATCTCAACCCTCCTCCTCAACCTCTAGCCAATGCAAATAGCAATACGCACAGTAAAAACTCAGTTAGAAAGAATTTCGAGTCGGATGTCAGAATAGGTAAAAGAAGAAACTAAGCAAAATAATACACTAATTAACAAAGGAATACTAGCAGTTACTGATACGCCAGCTTCAGATCTCAAGTTAAATGACTGAAAAATTAGGGTGAGGGTTAGGGTTTGAGTTAGGGTTATGTCTTCAACATATGACAATCAAGTACAATCCCCCCCCTTTTAGGGGTTTAGTAGAATACCATTCTTAAACATATGTGAAAAACACAACCTGTAACATGCTAACAACTGTTTTGAGAATAAATGTGGCTATTACCGATGATGAAATTGAGTAAATGTTTTGACTAGTTTGTGATATCGAAAACCCTGGTGTAATAAATTTTCAGTTATACATAGATTTGTTTCGTTAAAATCAAATACGTTGTTACATACACGAGCGAATCGAATTCATTAGTTGGTCAACATTCGTTCTTTTTTCAGACACAGTATGTTTTGAAGAACAGGTTCGGGAGAAAGGTGTGTATATCAAATGTAATTCCTTATTATACTTTTCACCTTTACCTTCAAGATATATATTTTATTGAACTATTCTACTTTACTTTCAACAGTGATTGAAATGCTGTGTGTGGAACCAATAAATGTGACACCTTCTTCAAAGCATACCTTTTCTCCAAAACAGAACAGTCCACCAGAGCCAATACTCCCAGCCCAAGGGAAGCCAAAAAGTAAGGATATATTTTTAATCTACTGTTTACGTGCATGCATTGCGTTTTGAATTGTATGTGATGGGTAGATAGCAATATAGAAAAAAAACATTTTCTGTTGGGTTTTTTTCAGGAAAAAGCTTGACACAGGTGTTTGAAGAACTGCAAAGTACGTATAATTTTAAAAGCTTATAAATTTTCAAACAATATATATACGATTATATGGTCAGAATGTAAAAGTTAAGAAAACCGAAATGTGCATAATCACATGATAAAGTGCAATCGTGTGGATAAATGGTACAGCTTAACATTTTCATGATTTATTGATTTAAGACATTCTAAATTACTATTTCTGCAATAAATTGGGTAAAACTGATAATTGATCATTGCATTTGCAAATGACGATTTCCGATAACTAATTTCCAAATTTTCTTTACAGAGTCACACAAATTACAGAAATTTCAAGAAAAGGAACAGTCCAACACATCCAAACCAATTGGTAAGTAAAACAAACAAGAGCATTTTGTACAAATTCTGTAAGCAACTCATTTATTCATTCTGTCAATATCTTATGATGATTTTAAAAATGAAATTATTAACAAAATTATTTTTTTTTAGTTCCGCAGACCAAACACAGCCTTCGTAAAACAGAAAAGAAAAAATCTGTAAAGGAAGGTTTGTAATCTTATATTTTCCCTGTTAACTACTTATAGTTACTATTACTAAAGACTTTCAAGTTTACTAAAGGGAAATTAAGGTAATGATGACTTTAGAATTACAAAACCTTCGATTAAACATATAACACATGATTTTGTTGAAGGAATCGTGGCAAAAAACATGTTTAATTTAAGACATTTAAAAACAATTGTACTGTTAAAAAATGCCTTGGAATTGCCATACAGAACCATCTCAAGACAGAAAAAAAGAAAAACTGTACAGGATTGTTGGTCTTGATATAACTAGCCGTTATTTATTTGTTCCTTAAAGTTTTTTAAAATACGACCAAAAATGAACAATGAAACAAATAAGTTTGTAAACACGATCCAATATGAATGGAAATGTCGCACGAGGATCACAATTGTTAGCGGATTTTTACGTGAGTGCAATATAAGATAAGAAAAAATCAGTAAATGAATCATCATTATTTTTTGTCAGACACTATGATTGTTAAAGGCGAGAAATGGTTTACCCCAAGAAGAACACCATCTCAAACCAGTTCATTGAAGTCAAACTTTAAACCTAAAGGTTTGTATGTTACATACCAATAAAAAACATATGCCACATCCATCTATACTACTAAAATAACAAGTTTCAATTTGATAGCGGGCATGACGTAATAAAGACGAATGAAAAAAAATATACACGGGTCATAACCTTTACTTCATTTTAGATAGGAGTTGAAACTACTACATGTACTCATTGACCAAACAAATATATCTACAAATAGTTTCCAGTTATAGTAAGAAAATCAGGACGTATTTAAATAGATTAATTTTGAAAGCAGAGGAAATTGTGCACCTTATAATCAGCATGGCTCGATCAAATGTCAATACGAATACACACAACTAGGCTGAAAATAAAACGCAGGTACTTTATGTCGCGGAAGTGATTTTTGTATATATTAATTTGATTTGCGTACAGTTGCTATCATACATGATCTTGATTCCCATTTTACTTTTATTTCAGGACATTTCACAGATGAACAATCAAAATACATTATAAAGTACAATAACAATTGCAATCCAACCTGGTCGTCAGCCGATTTTGTAATGCGAAACTTAAAAATGGCTGGTGAGCACTTGTACATTTGGATGGAGGACGAATTTTCAGTGCAGCAACTGAAAGATAAAGTGAAGAACTTGAAAAGGTATGTTTTATGCTAAAATGTAGAAGTATATGTGTCAAAGTAAACAATTGCTTCAATTCTATTTTTTTACAGTTTTTAAATTTAATTCAATTACATACGTTATTGATAAATGTTATGGAATTGTAATTGTGTACTACATGTGTAACAATTTTCCGTAAAACAACTGAAAGAAAAAGTCAAACACTTGAAAAAGTATGTTTTATACTAAAATATAGAAATATATGTGTCAATATTATTTTGCTTCATTTGTATCTTTACCTGTTTTCAACATTAAATTCAATTGACTACATTATTGATAAATGTTATGCAATTTGTTATATGTGTACTACATTTGTAACAATTTATATCTATTTTTTCAGGGCAGAGGAAAAGAAGGAGAGGAGAAGTGTGATAAGTCCAAAATGTTGAGCGAAGATTTTACTCTCCGGCAAGACCATAGTGAAAATAAATCAGTTTTGTTAAAATATTTTGTAGTACATACTATTTTGCTTTTTTTTGCGATGCCGCACTGTTTGTGTTGTACAATGGAAAATAGGGCAATGTGTGTTACCTTAAAACAGATGATGACAAAATATAGTCCAATATCTATGTTTGAAAAAATTACCTATATGTAAATATACTAGCTTTTTGGTTCTCAATTAATACCGGGTCAAGAACACATTAAAATATACTTTACCTTATCTGCAAAGGGTAGATTACTACACGATACAATACATTGACGAACGAACCACACATTCTCTTAAAAAAACCTGAATGTGTTTCTGTTCTGTAAGAGTTACTTGCAATTTAATATCCAAAAAGGGTTTTTTTAACGACCTTGACAACCCTGGAAGGTTTTTCAATATCCGTTTCCCTATTATCGTTTTTATACTGCGGACCTTCCTTCTTCAATGTATGACGTTTGACACTCTTTCTCTTGCTTTTTCTGACGTAAAATCATCCCCCATCCATCTGTCAATGCACAGCTTCCTCCTTTGCCTTTGTGTTAGCCCTATCACAGAAAGGAAGGAGGAGGTATTTACTATAATGTAAACATATAGATACAGCCTGATATTTCGACCCGATAAGGTCTTCCTCATAGAATATTGCGTTACAAACAAAGACACGAATATATAAATTACACATTCTACTATATTATATTTCAAAACACACACTTTTATTTATAATATAAGAATGCACTTCGAAATATTTCTATTTTTTTTTCAAAACATAACAACAATTTACAAATATACGAATAATAGTCATAGTATAACCACACAATAAAAGGCAAATTATTAAAAAACTCAAATATGGTAAACACTCAAAAGGTAAAATGGTAAAGGCTTAATATTTTGACCCCGTAAGTTCTTTGTCAAGGGATATATACAGTAGATATATACAGGCTTGCTTGGATTTTGATTAAAATATCAAGACAAATATAATCAAAACATGTCGGGCTGATAAAAACAATACAGTATGAACAAAGTATGATAAGAGTACTAATCTTCATAACAAACAAACCGACAATTCAATAACAAGCTATTCAACATATATAGTAACATAATACAGCAGTATGTAATAGTCTAGTCGGAAAAAAGTTATCGTGCGGAAAGCATTAGTCGTCCCGAAACTACGGAAACAACTCATTTTGAAGATTGAAAGAAACAATGCATCTGCACAAACAAGTCAATTTGAAGATTGTGCAATACTTTTCGGAAAGTGCGGCTGTACACTTCAGTGATACCAATAAGGTCCCGTCCTCTAGATCGCCTTTTTAGCTTTTCGGAACAGTTAAATATAAGAAACTATCTCTATTCGAATCCATTCTACACCTGTTTGAACATTGAAGTCAAAGGCAAACTGTACTTAGCAATTTTTTGCGAAAAAAAGAAGTTCTGCCTAACCATAACTCTAACCCCTATATTTTCATACACCAGCCATATCACAACCATATTATATCCTTCCATCTATGTCTATACCCCAAATTTGTCTATAAATCTAACCCAAATCCTATCCTAAAAAGAAACCCTAACCAAAACCCAAACCTTAACCCTAACCCAAACCCCAAATTTGTCAAAATCGTTATTTTGACAGGCCTTACTTTATCTTGGAACGGATAAGTCTAGGGGGGTAACCGATTTGATTTTCGTATTAAATTTTTCACGAACTTCTCAAAAATCACTAGATTTTGTCTCAGTTTTAAGAGATCCATTTCTAGGTATCTATCATAATATATAAAAGAGAAGTAATAAACACCAGAAAAAATGTATGCATGTATTTATGTAGCAGATTCAACATGATAGAAATTTAAGAAGGATTGTACAGTTGCAATCAATAGGACACAGCTTTTGTTTATATTTGAAAGGTTGGTCTGGGTTCCTCCCAGACCTTGAAATATTTACAAATGCATTTTATTTACAGTATAGTCAACAAACATAACAGGTATCCTTCTCATCAAGGAGGGGTCCTTCACAGTAGGTCTCGGTTCTTTCCAACTCTTTCACAAATCGATTCGTGACCTTCAATGTTCTAAACTCCTCTTTCCTTCTCTTTCTATATGTTTCATAGCTACGCACTTTCACAACCCGGTTTAAGCTAAAACATTCAACACTTGACAATTTAATGGATCCATGTATTTCTCTTTGTCTGATTTCAAGAGCAACGTTCACTTTTTCTATATGTTTTCCCTCCATAATTTTCTAGTAAAATTGTATAAGATATTTTTCGTCGGCTGATATAATATCAAGCCTGAACTGAAAATCCCCAGGAAATTTCCAACTAGAGACAATATATTATACTCAAACAGCACAAACATAGTGATGATGCAAGTCAATTTTCATTATAGACTAATACTTATTTAGTTATGACGCAATATCTTCGGACCTTTTAATTGCAAAATTGTACTAAATAGACGGAACATATGTCAAAAGAAATATATTTTAAAAGTTTACCAGCTGTTTAGTTATTTCAATGCACAATTGCAGTTGAATTGCACATTTAAACTCCAAATTGTAACAAGAACTCAGAGATTGTGCTCTTGCAATAAACTTATATTTTTTTCTTTTTTTTTTTTGCCAAAATTGTGTAATTTTTTTTCGATCTTCCATCTGATTGACTGTCATAAGGTTGTTACTAAAATAATATTTAATAAAGGTTCGTTACATGTAGTCAGTTTTTTTCTTCAAAGTCATCAATTGTTCGATTGTAATTCTTAATTACTAGTTAGAATCTGGTCATCTGAAGCTTTTTAGATATATATCATTAAAGTCTTTTAGGCTAAATTGCTTTTTTGGCGGGAATCATAAAGTTTCAGTAACTAGAGTTCCCAAATTTAATTTAATTTCAAAACAAGCTTTATGAAATTAGCTGCAATTTCATGATTTTCCAATACATACATACATACATACATACATATATACATACATACATACATACATACATACATACATACATACATAAATACATACACTTGAAATTAAAAAATCGACACCAAAGGAGCAGTATTTTTGGACTAGCAAGCCTATGGTGAAGACCGCATGTCTTTATCTTTTGCAGTTTCGGAGTTGGGGTTATTGTCAGGGATAGGCTTCAATATCATACAAACGCTTCTTCAGTGAGGTCTGAAAGTGCGGCTGTACACTTCAGTGATTTTAATAAGGTCCCGTCCTCTAGATCGCCTTTTTAGCTTTTCGGAACAGTTAACTGTAAGAAACTATCTCTATTCGAATTCATTCTACACCTGTTTGAACATTGAAGTCAAAGGCACACTGTACTTAGCAATTTTTTGGGGGAAAAAAAAGTTCTGCCTAACCCTAACCCCTATATATACACCAGCCATATCACAACCAAAATATATCATTCCATCTATGGCTATATCTCAAAATTCTCTATAGACCTAACCCAAACACTAACCCTAACCCTAACCCTAACCCAAACAAAAACCTTAACCTTAAACCCCAAATTCGTTAAAATCGTTATTTTGAAGGCCTTACTTTATCTCTGAACGGGTAAGTCTAGGGGGTAACTGATTGGATTTTCGTATTAAGTTTTATCACGACATTCTCACAAATCACAGTTTGGGAGGGATTGGGGGTCAGGTTAGGGTTTTTGGTACTTTTCAAAGTCGATCTTTTCAAAATCTCAGTATGATCCTATGCTCCGATCGGCTTGAAATTAAAAAATCGACTCAAAGGGGCAGTATTTTTGGACCGCATGTCTTTATCTTTTGTAGTTTCGGAATTGGAGTTAATGTCCGGGTTAGGCTTCACTCTCACACAAACGCTTCTTCAGTGAGGTCGGAAAGTACGGCTGTAAACTTCAGTGATTTTAATAAGGTCCCGTCCTCTAGATCGCCTTTTTAGCTTTTCGGAACAGTTAACTGTAAGAAACTATCTCTATTCGAATCCATTCTACATCTGTTTAAACATTGGAGTCAAAGGCACGCTGTACTTAGCAATTTTTTGGGGAAAAAAGAAGTTCTGCCTAGCCCTTACCTCTATATATACACCAGCCATATCACAACCATAATATATTATTCCGTCTATTTCTATACCCCAAATTTGTCTATAGACCTTACCCAAACACTAACCCTAACCCTAACCCTAACTCAAACAAAAACCGTAACCATAACCCAAACCCCAAATTCGCTAAAATCGTTATTTTGAAGGCCTTACTTTATCTTAAAACGGGTAAGTCTAGGGGTTAACCGATTGGATTTTCGTATTAAGTTTTTTCACGAACCTCTCACAAATCACAGTTTGGGAGGGGTGGGGGTTCAGGTTAGGGTTTTTGGTACTTTTCAAAGTCGATCTTTTCAAAATCTCAGTATGATTCTATGCTCCGATCGGCTTGAAATTAAAAAAATAGACTCCGTTAGGGGCAGTACATTTTGACGAGCAAGCCTATGGTGCAGACCGCAAGTTTTTATCTTTTGTAGTTTCAGAGTTGGAGTTTATGTCGGGGTTGGGCTTCACTCTCACACAAACGCTTCTTCAGTGAGGTCGGAAAGTGCGGTTGTACACTTCATTGATTTTAATAAGGTCCCGTCCTTAAGATCGCCTTTTTAGCTTTTCGGAACAGTTAATTGTAAGAAACTATCTCTATTCGAATCCATTCTACACCTGTTTGAACATTGAAGTCAAAGGCACACTGTACTTAGCAATTTTTTGGGGAAAAAAGAAGTTCTGCCTAACCCTAACCCCTATATATTCACCAGCCATATCACAACCAAAATATATCATTCCATCTATGGCTATATCCCAAATTTGTCTATAGACCTAACCCAAACACTAACCCTAACCCTAACCCTAACCCAAACAAAAACCTTAACCCTAAACCCCAAATTCGTTAAATTCGTTATTTTGAAGGCCTTACTTTATCTTGGAACGGGTAAGTCTAGGGGGTAACTGATTGGATTTTCGTATTAAGTTTTATCACGAACTTCTCACAAATCACAGTTTGGGAGGGATGGGGGGTCAGGTTAGGGTTTTTGGTACTTTTCAAAGTCGATCT
The DNA here is from genome assembly GCF_021869535.1 of Mytilus californianus. Taxonomy (NCBI): domain Eukaryota; kingdom Metazoa; phylum Mollusca; class Bivalvia; order Mytilida; family Mytilidae; genus Mytilus; species Mytilus californianus. The sequence continues at coordinate 358,614 of NW_026262733.1, read as the reverse complement.
TTTCAAAATCTCAGTATGATCCTATGCTCCGATCGGCTTGAAATTAAAAAATCGACTCAAAGGGGCAGTATTTTTGGACCGCATGTCTTTATCTTTTGTAGTTTCGGAATTGGAGTTAATGTCCGGGTTAGGCTTCACTCTCACACAAACGCTTCTTCAGTGAGGTCGGAAAGTACGGCTGTAAACTTCAGTGATTTTAATAAGGTCCCGTCCTCTAGATCGCCTTTTTAGCTTTTCGGAACAGTTAACTGTAAGAAACTATCTCTATTCGAATCCATTCTACATCTGTTTAAACATTGGAGTCAAAGGCACGCTGTACTTAGCAATTTTTTGGGGAAAAAAGAAGTTCTGCCTAGCCCTTACCTCTATATATACACCAGCCATATCACAACCATAATATATTATTCCGTCTATTTCTATACCCCAAATTTGTCTATAGACCTTACCCAAACACTAACCCTAACCCTAACCCTAACTCAAACAAAAACCGTAACCATAACCCAAACCCCAAATTCGCTAAAATCGTTATTTTGAAGGCCTTACTTTATCTTAAAACGGGTAAGTCTAGGGGGTAACTGATTGGATTATCGTATTAAGTTTTATCACGAACTTCTCACAAATCACAGTTTGGGAGGGGTGGGGGGTCAGGTTAGGGTTTTTGGTACTTTTCAAAGTCGATCTTTTCAAAATTTCAGTATGAACCTATGCTCCAATCGGCTTGAAATTAAAAAATCGTCCCCATTAGGGACAGTACTTTTTGACGAACAAGCCTATGGTGATAACCGCAAGTTTTTATCTTTTGTAGTTTCGGAGTTGGGGTTAATGTCGGGGTTAGGCTTCACTCTTTTCAAAGTCAATCTTTTCCAAATCTTAACATGATCATGTGCTCCGATCGGATTGAAATTTAAAAATCGACCCCAAAGGGGCAGTATTTTTGGACCGCATGTCTTTATTTTTTGTAGTGTCGGAGTTGGAGTTAATGTCTGGGTTATTCTCCACTCTCACACAAACGCTTCTTCAGTGAGGTCGGAAGTGCGGCTGTACACTTCAGTGATTTTAATAAGGTCCCGTCCTCTAGATCGCCTTTTTAGTTTTTCGGAACAGTTAACTGTAAGAAACTATCTCTATTCGAATCCATTCTACACCTGTTTGAACATTAAAGTCAAAGGAACACTGTACTTAGTAATTTTTTTGGGGAAAAAAAAGTTCTGCCTAACCCTAACCCCTATATATACACCAACCATATCACAACCAAAATATATCATTCCATCTATAGCTTTATCCCAAATTTGTCTATAGACCTAACCCAAACACTAACCCTAACCCTAACCCTAACCCAAACAAAAACCTTAACCCTAAACCCCAAATTCGTTAAAATCGATATTTTGAAGGCCTTACTTTATCTTTGAACGGGTAAGTCTAGGGGGTAACTGATTGGATTTTCGTATTAAGTTTTTTCACGAATTTCTCACAAATCACAGTTTGGGAGGGGTGGGGGGTCAGGTTAGAGTTTTTGGTACTTTTCAAAGTCGATCTTTTCAAAATCTCAGTATGATCCTATGCTCCAATCGGCTTGAAATTAAAAAATCGACCCCGTTAGGGGCAGTACTTTTTGACGAACAAGTCTATATTGATAACCGCAAGTTTTTATCTTTTGTAGTTTCGAAGTTGGGGTTAATGTCGGGGTTAGGCTTCACTTTTTTCAAAGTCAATCTTTTCCAAATCTCAACATGATCCTGTGCTCCAATCGGCTTGAAATTAAAATATCGACCCCATTAGGGGCAGTATTTTTTGACGAACAAGCCTATGGTGATAACCGCAAGTTTTTATCTTTTGTAGTTTCGGAGTTGGTGTTAATGTAGGGGTTAGGCTTCACTCTTTTCAAAGTCGATCTTTTTTAAATCTCAACATGATCCAGTGCTCCGATAGGATTGAAACTAAAAAATCGACCCCAAAAGGGGCAGTATTTTTGGACCGTATGTCTTTATCTTTTGTCGTTTCGGAGTTGGAGTTAATGTCGGGGTTAGGCTTCACTCTCATACAAACGCTTCTTCAGTGAGGTCGGAAAGTGCGGCTGTACACTCAGTGATTTAAATAAGATCCTGTCTTTTAGATCGCCTTTTTAGCTTTTCGGAACAGTTAACTGTAAGAAACTATCTCAATTCGAATCCATTCTACACCTGTTTGAACATTGAAGTCAAAGGAACACTGTACTTAGTAATTTTTTTGGGGAAAAAAAAGTTCTGCCTAACCCTAACCCCTATATATACACCAACTATATCACAACCAAATTATATCATTCCATCTATAGCTATATCCCAAATGTGTCTATAGACCTAACCCAAACACTAACCCTAACCCTAACCCTAACCCAAACAAAAACCTTAACCCTAAACCCCAAATTCGTTAAAATCGTTATTTTGAAGGGCTTACTTTATCTTGGAACGGGTTAGTCTAGGGGTGTAACTGATTGGATTTTCGTATTAAGTTTTTTCACGAATTTCTCACAAATCACAGTTTGGGAGGGTTAGGGGTCAGCTTAGGGTTTTTTGGTACTTTTCAAAGTCGATCTTTTCAAAATCTCAGTATGATCCTATGCTCCAATCGGCTTGAAATTAAAAAATCGACCCCGTAAGGGGCAGTACTTTTTGACGAACAAGCAAATGGTGATAACCGCAAATTTTTATCTTTTGTAGTTTCGGAGTTGGTGTTAATGTCGGGGTTAGGCTTCACTCTTTTCAAAGTCGATCTTTTTTAAATCTCAACATGATCCAGTGCTCCGATAGGATTGAAATAAAAAAATCGACCCCAAAAGGGGCAGTATTTTTGGACCGCATGTGTTTATCTTTTGTAGTTTCGGAGTTGGAGTTAATGTCGGGGTTAGGCTTCACTCTCATACAAACGCTTCTTCAGTGAGTTCGGAAAGTGCGGCTGTACACTCAGTGATTTAAATAAGATCCCGTCTTTGAGATCGCCTTTTTAGCTTTTCGGAACAGTTAACTGTAAGAAACTATCTCAATTCGAATCCATTCTACACCTGTTTGAACATTGAAGTCAAAGGAACACTGTACTTAGTAATTTTTTTGGGGAAAAAAAAGTTCTGCCTAACCCTAACCCCTATATATACACCAACTATATCACAACCAAAATATATCATTCCATCTATAGCTATATCCCAAATGTGTCTATAGACCTAACCCAAACACTAACCCTAACCCTAACTCTAACCCAAACAAAAACCTTAACCCTAAACCCCAAATTCGTTAAAATCGTTATTTTGAAGGCCTTACTTTATCTTGGAACGGGTAAGTCTAGGGGGTAACTGATTGGATTTTCGTATTAAGTTTTTTCACGAACTTCTCACAAATCACAGTTTGGGAGGGGTGGGGGGTCAGGTTAGGGTTTTTGGTACTTTTCAAAGTCGCTCTTTTCAAAATCTCAGTATGATCCTATGCTCCAATCGGCTTGAAATTAAAAATCGACCCCGTTAGGAACAGTACTTTTTGACGAACAAGCCTATGGTGATAACTGCAAGTTTTTATCTTTTGTAGTTTCGGAGTTGGTGTTAATGTCGGGGTTAGGCTTCACTCTTTTCAAAGTCAATCTTTTCCATCTCTCAACATGATCCTGTGCTCTGATCGGATTGAAAATAAAAAATCGACCCCAAAATGGCAGTATTTTTGGACAGCATGTCTTTATTTTTTGTAGTTTCGGAGTTGGAGTTAATGTCGGGGTTGGGCTTCACTCTCACACAAACACTTCCTCAGTGAGGTCGGAAAGTGCGGCTGTACACGTCAGTGATTTTAGTAAGGTCCCGTCCTCTAGATCGCCTTTTTAGCTTTTCGGAACAGTTAAATGTAAGAAACTATCTCCATATGAATTCATTCTACACCTGTTTGAACATTGAAGTCAAAGGAACACTGTACTTAGTAATTTTTTTGGGAAAAAAAAATTCTGCCTAACCCTAACCCCTATATATACACCAACCATATCACAACCAAAATATATCATTCCATCTATGGCTATATCCCAAATTTGTCTATAGACCTAACCCAAACACTAACCCTAACCCTAACCCTAACCCAAACAAAAACCTAAACCCTAAACCCCAAATTCGTTAAAATCGTTATTTTGAAGGCCTTACTTTATCTTGGAACGGGTAAGTCTAGGGGGGTAACTGATTGGATTTTCGTATTAAGTTTTTTCACGAACTTCTCACAAATCACAGTTTGGGAGGGGTTGGGGGTCAGGTTAGGGATTTTGGTACTTTTTAAATTCGATCTTTTCAAAATCTCAGTATGATCCTATGCTCCAATCGACTTGAAATTAAAAAATCGACCCCATAAGTGGCAGTTCTTTTTGACGAACAAGCCTATGGTGATAACCGCAAGTTTTTATCTTTTGTAGTTTCGGAGTTGGTGTTAATGTCGGGGTTAGGCTTCACTCTTTTCAAAGTCGATCTTTTTTAAATCTCAACATGATCCAGTGCTCCGACAGGATTGAAATTAAAAAATCGACTCATAGGGGCAGTATTTTCAGACCGCATGTCTTTATTTTTTGTAGTTTCGGAGTTGGAGTTAATGTCGGGGTTAGGCTTCACTTTTTTCAAAGTCAATCTTTTCCAAATCTCAACATGATCCTGTGCTCCGATCGGATTGAAAATAAAAAATCGACCCCAAAATGGCAGTATTTTTGGACCGCATGTCTTTATTTTTTGTAGTTTCGGAGTTGGAGTTAATGTCGGGGTAGGGCTTCACTCTCACACAAACACTTCCTCAGTGAGGTCGGAAAGTGCGGCTGTACACGTCAGTGATTTTAGTAAGGTCCCGTCCTCTAGATCGCCCTTTTAGCTTTTCGGAACAGTTAAATGTAAGAAACTATCTCCATATGAATTCATACTACACCTGTTTGAACATTGAAGTCAAAGGAACACTGTACTTAGTAATTTTTTTGGGGAAAAAAAAGTTCTGCCTAACCCTAACCCCTATATATACACCAACTATATCACAACCAAAATATATCATTCCATCTATAGCTATATCCCAAATGTGTCTATAGACCTAACTCAAACACTAACCCTAACCCTAACTCTAACCCAAACAAAAACCTTAACCCTAAACCCCAAATTCGTTAAAATCGTTATTTTGAAGGCCTTACTTTATCTTGGAACGGGTAAGTCTAGGGGGGGTAACTGATTGGATTTTCGTATTAAGTTTTTTCACGAACTTCTCACAAATCACAGTTTGGGAGGGGTGGGGAGTCAGGTTAGGGTTTTTGGTACTTTTCAAAGTCGCTCTTTTCAAAATCTCAGTATGATCCTATGCTCCAATCGGCTTGAAATTAAAAATCGACCCCGTTAGGAACAGTACTTTTTGACGAACAAGCCTATGGTGATAACTGCAAGTTTTTATCTTTTGTAGTTTCGGAGTTGGTGTTAATGTCGGGGTTAGGCTTCACTCTTTTCAAAGTCAATCTTTTCCATCTCTCAACATGATCCTGTGCTCCGATCGGATTGAAAATAAAAAATCGACCCCAAAATGGCAGTATTTTTGGACCGCATGTCTTTATTTTTTGTAGTTTCGGAGTTGGAGTTAATGTCGGGGTTGGGCTTCACTCTCACACAAACACTTCCTCAGTGAGGTCGGAAAGTGCGGCTGTACACGTCAGTGATTTTAGTAAGGTCCCGTCCTCTAGATCGCCTTTTTAGCTTTTCGGAACAGTTAAATGTAAGAAACTATCTCCATATGAATTCATTCTACACCTGTTTGAACATTGAAGTCAAAGGAACACTGTACTTAGTAATTTTTTGGGGAAAAAAAAATTCTGCCTAACCCTAACCCCTATATATACACCAACCATATCACAACCAAAATATATCATTCCATCTATGGCTATATCCCAAATTTGTCTATAGACCTAACCCAAACACTAACCCTAACCCTAACCCTAACCCAAACAAAAACCTAAACCCTAAACCCCAAATTCGTTAAAATCGTTATTTTGAAGGCCTTACTTTATCTTGGAACGGGTAAGTCTAGGGGGGTAACTGATTGGATTTTCGTATTAAGTTTTTTCACGAACTTCTCACAAATCACAGTTTGGGAGGGGTTGGGGTTCAGGTTAGGGATTTTGGTACTTTTTAAAAGTCGATCTTTTCAAAATCTCAGTATGATCCTATGCTCCAATCGGCTTGAAATTAAAAAATCGACCCCATAAGTGGCAGTTCTTTTTGACGAACAAGCCTATGGTGATAACCGCAAGTTTTTATCTTTTGTAGTTTCGGAGTTGGTGTTAATGTCGGGGTTAGGCTTCACTCTTTTCAAAGTCGATCTTTTTTAAATCTCAACATGATCCAGTGCTCCGATAGGATTGAAATTAAAAAATCGACTCATAGGGGCAGTATTTTCAGACCGCATGTCTTTATTTTTTGTAGTTTCGGAGTTGGAGTTAATGTCGGGGTTAGGCTTCACTTTTTTCAAAGTCAATCTTTTCCAAATCTCAACATGATCCTGTGCTCCGATCGGATTGAAAATAAAAAATCGACCCCAAAATGGCAGTATTTTTGGACCGCATGTCTTTATTTTTTGTAGTTTCGGAGTTGGAGTTAATGTCGGGGTAGGGCTTCACTCTCACACAAACACTTCCTCAGTGAGGTCGGAAAGTGCGGCTGTACACGTCAGTGATTTTAGTAAGGTCCCGTCCTCTAGATCGCCCTTTTAGCTTTTCGGAACAGTTAAATGTAAGAAACTATCTCCATATGAATTCATACTACACCTGTTTGAACATTGAAGTCAAAGGAACACTCAACTTAGTAATTTTTTGGGGAAAAAAAAAGGTTCTGCCTAACCCTAACCCCTATATATACACCAACCATATCACAACCAAAATATATCATTCCATCTATAGCTATATCCCAAATTTGTCTATAGACCTAACCCAAACACTAACCCTAACCCTAACCCTAACCCAAACAAAAACCTTAACCCTAAACCCCAAATTCGTTAAAATCGTTATTTTGAAGGCCTTACTTTATCTTGGAACGGGTAAGTCTAGAGGGGTAACTGATTGGATTTTCGTATTAAGTTTTTTCACGAACTTCTCACAAATCACAGTTTGGGAGGGGTGGGGGTCAGGTTAGGGTTTTTGGTACTTTTCAAAGTCGCTCTTTTCAAAATCTCAGTATGATCCTATGCTCCAATCGGCTTGAAATTAAAAAATCGACCCCGTTAGGGGCAGTACTTTTTGACGATCAAGCCTATGGTGATAACAGCAAGTTTTTATCTTTTGTAGTTTCGGAGTTGGGGTTAATGTTAGGGTTAGGCTTCACTCTTTTCAAAGTCAATCTTTTCCAAATCTCAATATGATCAAGTGCTCCGATAGGATTGAAATTAAAAAATCGACCCCGAAATGGCAGTATTTTTGGACCGCATGTCTTTATTTTTTGTAGTTTCGGAGTTGGAGTTAATGTCGGGGTTGGGCTTCACTCTCACACAAACACTTCCTCAGTGAGGTCGGAAAGTGCGGCTGTACACGTCAGTGATTTTAGTAAGGTCCCGTCCTCTAGATCGCCTTTTTAGCTTTTCGGAACAGTTAAATGTAAGAAACTATCTCCATATGAATTCATTCTACACCTGTTTGAACATTGAAGTCAAAGGAACACTGTACTTAGTAATTTTTTGGGGAAAAAAAAATTCTGCCTAACCCTAACCCCTATATATACACCAACCATATCACAACCAAAATATATCATTCCATCTATGGCTATATCCCAAATTTGTCTATAGACCTAACCCAAACACTAACCCTAACCCTAACCCTAACCCAAACAAAAACCTAAACCCTAAACCCCAAATTCGTTAAAATCGTTTTTTTGAAGGCCTTACTTTATCTTGGAACGGGTAAGTCTAGGGGGGTAACTGATTGGATTTTCGTATTAAGTTTTTTCACGAACTTCTCACAAATCACAGTTTGGGAGGGGTTGGGGGTCAGGTTAGGGATTTTGGTACTTTTTAAAGTCGATCTTTTCAAAATCTCAGTATGATCCTATGCTCCAATCGGCTTGAAATTAAAAAATCGACCCCATAAGTGGCAGTTCTTTTTGACGAACAAGCCTATGGTGATAACCGCAAGTTTTTATCTTTTGTAGTTTCGGAGTTGGTGTTAATGTCGGGGTTAGGCTTCACTCTTTTCAAAGTCGATCTTTTTTAAATCTCAACATGATCCAGTGCTCCGATAGGATTGAAATTAAAAAATCGACTCATAGGGGCAGTATTTTCAGACCGCATGTCTTTATTTTTTGTAGTTTCGGAGTTGGAGTTAATGTCGGGGTTAGGCTTCACTTTTTTCAAAGTCAATCTTTTCCAAATCTCAACATGATCCTGTGCTCCGATCGGACTGAAAATAAAAAATCGACCCCAAAATGGCAGTATTTTTGGATCGCATGTCTTTATTTTTTGTAGTTTCGGAGTTGGAGTTAATGTCGGGGTAGGGCTTCACTCTCACACAAACACTTCCTCAGTGAGGTCGGAAAGTGCGGCTGTACACGTCAGTGATTTTAGTAAGGTCCCGTCCTCTAGATCGCCCTTTTAGCTTTTCGGAACAGTTAAATGTAAGAAACTATCTCCATATGAATTCATACTACACCTGTTTGAACATTGAAGTCAAAGGAACACTGAACTTAGTAATTTTTTGGGGAAAAAAAAAGGTTCTGCCTAACCCTAACCCCTATATATACACCAACCATATCACAACCAAAATATATCATTCCATCTATAGCTATATCCCAAATTTGTCTATAGACCTAACCCAAACACTAACCCTAACCCTAACCCTAACCCAAACAAAAACCTTAACCCTAAACCCCAAATTCGTTAAAATCGTTATTTTGAAGGCCTTACTTTATCTTGGAACGGGTAAGTCTAGGGGGGTAACTGATTGGATTTTCGTATTAAGTTTTTTCACGAACTTCTCACAAATCACAGTTTGGGAGGGGTGGGGAGTCAGGTTAGGGTTTTTGGTACTTTTCAAAGTCGCTCTTTTCAAAATCTCAGTATGATCCTATGCTCCAATCGGCTTGAAATTAAAAATCGACCCCGTTAGGAACAGTACTTTTTGACGAACAAGCCTATGGTGATAACTGCAAGTTTTTATCTTTTGTAGTTTCGGAGTTGGTGTTAATGTCGGGGTTAGGCTTCACTCTTTTCAAAGTCAATCTTTTCCATCTCTCAACATGATCCTGTGCTCCGATCGGATTGAAAATAAAAAATCGACCCCAAAATGGCAGTATTTTTGGACCGCATGTCTTTATTTTTTGTAGTTTCGGAGTTGGAGTTAATGTCGGGGTTGGGCTTCACTCTCACACAAACACTTCCTCAGTGAGGTCGGAAAGTGCGGCTGTACACGTCAGTGATTTTAGTAAGGTCCCGTCCTCTAGATCGCCTTTTTAGCTTTTCGGAACAGTTAAATGTAAGAAACTATCTCCATATGAATTCATTCTACACCTGTTTGAACATTGAAGTCAAAGGAACACTGTACTTAGTAATTTTTTGGGGAAAAAAAAATTCTGCCTAACCCTAACCCCTATATATACACCAACCATATCACAACCAAAATATATCATTCCATCTATGGCTATATCCCAAATTTGTCTATAGACCTAACCCAAACACTAACCCTAACCCTAACCCTAACCCAAACAAAAACCTAAACCCTAAACCCCAAATTCGTTAAAATCGTTATTTTGAAGGCCTTTCTTTATCTTGGAACGGGCAAGTCTAGGGGGGTAACTGATTGGATTTTCGTATTAAGTTTTATCACGAACTTCTCACAAATCACAGTTTGGGAGGGGTTGGGGGTCAGGTTAGGGATTTTGGTACTTTTTAAAGTCGATCTTTTCAAAATCTCAGTATGATCCTATGCTCCAATCGGCTTGAAATTAAAAAATCGACCCCATAAGTGGCAGTTCTTTTTGACGAACAAGCCTATGGTGATAACCGCAAGTTTTTATCTTTTGTAGTTTCGGAGTTGGTGTTAATGTCGGGGTTAGGCTTCACTCTTTTCAAAGTCGATCTTTTTTAAATCTCAACATGATCCAGTGCTCCGATAGGATTGAAATTAAAAAATCGACTCATAGGGGCAGTATTTTCAGACCGCATGTCTTTATTTTTTGTAGTTTCGGAGTTGGAGTTAATGTCGGGGTTAGGCTTCACTTTTTTCAAAGTCAATCTTTTCCAAATCTCAACATGATCCTGTGCTCCGATCGGATTGAAAATAAAAAATCGACCCCAAAATGGCAGTATTTTTGGACCGCATGTCTTTATTTTTTGTAGTTTCGGAGTTGGAGTTAATGTCGGGGTAGGGCTTCACTCTCACACAAACACTACCTCAGTGAGGTCGGAAAGTGCGGCTGTACACGTCAGTGATTTTAGTAAGGTCCCGTCCTCTAGATCGCCCTTTTAGCTTTTCGGAACAGTTAAATGTAAGAAACTATCTCCATATGAATTCATACTACACCTGTTTGAACATTGAAGTCAAAGGAACACTGAACTTAGTAATTTTTTGGGGAAAAAAAAAGGTTCTGCCTAACCCTAACCCCTATATATACACCAACCATATCACAACCAAAATATATCATTCCATCTATAGCTATATCCCAAATTTGTCTATAGACCTAACCCAAACACTAACCCTAACCCTAACCCTAACCCAAACAAAAACCTTAACCCTAAACCCCAAATTCGTTAAAATCGTTATTTTGAAGGCCTTACTTTATCTTGGAACGGGTAAGTCTAGGGGGGTAACTGATTGGATTTTCGTATTAAGTTTTTTCACGAACTTCTCACAAATCACAGTTTGGGAGGGGTGGGGGTCAGGTTAGGGTTTTTGGTACTTTTCAAAGTCGCTCTTTTCAAAATCTCAGTATGATCCTATGCTCCAATCGGCTTGAAATTAAAAAATCGACCCCATGAGGGGCAGTTCTTTTTGACGAACAAGCCTATGGTGATAACCGCAAGTTTTTATCTTTTGTAGTTTCGGAGTTGGTGTTAATGTCGGGGTTAGGCTTCATTCTTTTCAAAGTCGATCTTTTTTCAATCTCAACATGATCCAGTGCTCCGATAGGATTGAAATTAAAAAATCGACTCATAGGGGCAGTATTTTTGGACCGCATGTCTTTATTTTTTGTAGTTTCGGATTTGGAGTTAATGTCGGGGTTAGGCTTCACTCTCACACAAACGCTTCTTCAGTGAGGTCGGAAAGTGCGGCTGTACACTTCAGTGAATAAATAAGGTCCTGTCCTCTAGATCGCCTTTTTAGCTTTTCGGAACATTAAATGTAAGGAACTATCTCTGTATGAATTCATTCTACACTTGTTTGAACATTGAAGTCAAAGGAACACTGTACTTAGCAATTTTTTGGGGAAAAAAGAAGTTCTGCCTAACTCTAACCCCTATATATACACCAACCATATCACAACCAAAATATATCATTCCATCTATAGCTATATCCCAAATTTGTCTATAGACCTAACCCAAACACTAACCCTAACCCTAACCCTAACCCAAACAAAAACCTTAGCCCTAAACCCCCAAATTCGTTAAAATCGTTATTTTGAAGGCCTTACTTTATCTTGGAACGGGTTAGTCTAGGGGTGTAACTGATTGGATTTTCGTATTAAGTTTTTTCACGAACTTCTCACAAATCACAGTTTGGGAGGGGTTGGGGGTCAGGTTAGGGTTTTTGGTACTTTTTAAAGTCGATCTTTTCAAAATCTCAGTATGATCCTATGCTCCAATCGGCTTGAAATTAAAAAATCGACCCCATAAGTGGCAGTTCTTTTTGACGAACAAGCCTATGGTGATAACCGCAAGTTTTTATCTTTTGTAGTTTCGGAGTTGGGGTTAATGTCGGGGTAAGGCTTCACTCTTTTCAAAGTCAATCTTTTCCAAATCTCAACATGATCCTGTGCTCCGATCGGATTGAAATTAAAAAATCGACCCCAAAGGGGCAGTATTTTTGAACCGCATGTCTTTATCTTTTGTAGTTTTGGAGTTGGAGTTAATGTCAGGGTTAGGCTTCACTCTCACTCAAACGCTTCTTCAGTGAGGTCGGAAAGTGCGGCTGTACACTTCAGTGATTTAAATAAGGTCCTATCCTCTAGATCGCCTTTTTAGCTTTTCGGAACAGTTAACTGTAAGAAACTATCTCTATTCGAATCCATTCTACACCTGTTTGAACATTGAAGTCAAAAGAACACTGTACTTAGCAATTTTTTTGGGAAAAAAGAAGTTCTGCCTAACCCTAACCCCTATATATACACCAGCCATATCACAACCAAAATATATCATTCCATCTATGGCTATATCCCAAATTTGTCTATAGACCTAATCCAAACACTAACCCTAACCCTAACCCTAACCCAAACAAAAACCTTAACCCTAAACTATCTCTATTCGAAACCTTTCTACACCTGTTTGAACATTGAAGTCAAAGGCACACTGTACTTTGCAATAATTGCTGAAGGTAAAACCATGGCATCAGGGCCAGTCGATCTTGGATTAAATCCAGAAATTAACTGTATGTTCACAAACAATGTAGAAATGTGTAAAAGGATTCCGCAATTACCACATGAATGGAAGAGAATCATTTTCGTATCGTATCCAAAGGCAGATAAAACCGTGTTAGAGATGACCTCTAGTAATGTGAACACAGCGATAAAACGTATATGGAGCCTAGGGCATATAGAAAAGCCTATTTCAGCCACCAAAATAAGAAAAAGTACATCGACACATGTACGTGCTGCCGCTCCTGAGTCGCGAGAAGAGATAGCCAGGCACATGTCCCATGAGCCGTCGACGGCTGATAAGTATTACCAGCTCTATGATTAGCGAGAGAGAGCATAACCCGTTTGTCAATTGCTTGCTAGAGTGATGGAGGATCCAAATGAAAAAAGCATCTACTGGCTAAAAACTATTGCTAGAGTGATGGAGGATCCGTTGCTAAGTGTAAAAAAAAGCATCAACTAGCCAAAAACAAGAGAAGAAAAACATTCTCCACCTGAAATGAAGATTTGGACAACACTATAGATTACTACTCCAATGAAGAAATAGTCGGACCACCCTCCCCGTTATTAAGCAACGAGTTAGTCGATTCTCCAGAAGAGTCTGACACAGAGATTACAGAGACACCAGAAGACAAAATAGCGAGCAGTGTCGAATCGTCAATAAGAAGTAAATATAAACACTATATAAGTAAAGTTCATGATAGTGAATCGGCTGGTGAGTCTCTACAACAACATCGTCGAAGATCTTTCACTGAAGATGAAGCGTCAACACTCATTAGACTCTGTGAAACAAATCTTAACTCCGGAAAGATAACAAGAGCATCCATTATGGACACACTGCACTCCACAGTACAAGGATGTATACTACTCCTTAGACTTAAAGATAAGTTCGCGGGAAAAGACTATTGGAAAATGATCACAGACAGGATCCACACCGAAAGAAAAAAATAAAGAAAGAAAGAAAACTGGATATGATTCACGAATTATCTATGTGTTAAATCTGACTCAAAATTCAGGAATAATCTGTATTTTGTAGTATCTTTATTTAGAATTTAACTGCCGTAACGCAGCATCCATTTAGTCAACTGTTTATTTAGTGTTGATGTAAGGACAGTCAAGAATTGAGTGCGAATCTGACTTGAAATTCAGGAAGAATCTGTATTTTGTAGTATCTTTATTTAGAATTTAACTGCTGTAATGCAGTATCCATTTAGTCAACTGTTTATTAAGTCTTGATTTTAGGACAGTCAAGAAACGCCAGATCGTTCATAATTGTTTATTCTGTTTTTAATCTTTACATTATGGCACATTTATTTGAACATCCTTATGGTTTTGTTTGTTTCCATTCAAAGGAGTAGGTCCGGTAAGGGCCGATTTTGGCCTCAAACTTCAGGTTCATCTGATGAAAGATTTTGGACACTTTTTAAACACTTAAGTGTCTACTTCAGTCGATTCAATTAGTTTTTGTGAAAGATTTGAACAGATTAAGTCATTAAAAACGCTCAAATTCAAGTTAAAATATGAAAAATCTATTAAATATGCCATAACATATCACTTTTCAGATGGTTTTTGTCAAAAATGAAAGTGGCCGCATTTGTGTTCATTCTCAACCTTTATATATGTTATGTATTATCATCAAATACAACTTACATTCAAATATTAAAAATGAACACAAATGCGGCCACTTCCATTTAAGACGGAAAACGTCTACAATTTAACTCAAGTACTAAAATTGTGAAGATTTCAGTAATTTAGCATGACTTAATGACGATAGTACCCGATACATGTGCATAGTATTGTCAAAAACAGCCCATATTTATGTAACAGTAGTATTCTACTTTCCATTAAATAGATATAAGTTTGCATTCGAACAATTATGTAAAACTGCAATATTTTGGGGCCAAAAAGGGATCTTACTGGACCTACTCCTTTTGAGTTTACTGATGCTTTATTACTTTGTCAAAATCAAGATTTTCCGTTGCTTGGTGCCAATTATATCGCTGTCTTTTCAGTTCATGATGTGTTAAGAAGCTTTCAATTATGAAAAGTGTGTAAATGTAACCAAAAACATACAACTACAAAGTTAAAAGAGATTTGAAAGTATGTTATTAAACTTTTGTTTTTTTTCTGATAGCAGAATAACAGTGTGGTCTTGTAAAATGTTGTATTCTTACAATAAATATATGCCTTTAATGCAAACTTATTTTCATTTGCCATGTCAGAACAATATTATAGAACGATGCCCAAACAAGAATAGATTGATAAATTACATTATTATACAATCATCAACCAAAAAAGTGCCAATTGTGACTATACAGAACACGTTGATGTATACTCATTTGTACACACATATGTACACATATTAAAACACGTACAAATGTGCACACAAATACAAAAAGGTGTGCCAATATGTAAAAATATTAACATATATATATACATAAGTGTACCTCTTACACAATGGTATGCACACATAAATACATGTGTAAACACATACACAAAAAGAATACACACATACATACATTTGTATACATATACACAAACATGTACATACATACAAATGGGTAAACATAAACAAAAGGATATACATGCATATACACACAAATGTATACACATACAAAACATAAGCACATGTGTATACACATAACAAATGTATCCACACATTCACACTTGTGTACGCACATACACAAAGGTACACAACCAAATATGTATGCACATACAGAAACATATACAAATGTGCGTACACATATTCGTATGAGTGTTTTTATGAAGGTATCCATTCGCATATGTGTGTATTTTTAGAATTTCTTCCTTTATTTTGCGGAGATCTCATCTAAACTATCATCAGAGGTCTGAGAATATAATATATCAATTTGATAATAGCAAATATCCCAAAATGGAAAAAAAAACATAACATGCAAAATCATCCCAAAATAGTAGCCAATTACCGCAGTAGCCAAATTAACGCAAAAGAGGTAGCCATTGACAGAAAATTCTTTGTCAATGATTGATTGACTTCTTTGAAAACAAATTGCTTTAGAACAACTGTATGAAGTGGCGAAGTTCCAGACCCTGTTTTGGAATTGTTTTCACATGTCCTCAAAAATGAAAAGCAATGACTGATACGATACGTATTATAACGTAAAAGTACACTGGGTGAAAATGATATGTATAAGTCTAATGTCCAATGGACAAAAACCGAATCGACCAGTTGGGTTCATTTTCAGTTCAGCCATGCCCCCCTCCCCCCCACACACACACCAGCCCCCTTTCGTTACCGAATACCTTCCTCCTTCCTTTTTCTAAAATACACCTTTATCCTTCCTCTTGTTACCACATACCTTCCTCTTATCACAATACATCTTCCTTCTTCCGCCTCTCGCCGAACACCTTCCTCCTTCCTCTTGGAACCATACACACACACACATACCGTCCTCCTTCCTTTTGTTACCGAATACCTCCCTCCTTCCTTTCCCTAAAACACACCTTCATCCTTCCTTTTTCTAAAACACACCTTCCTCCTTCCTTTTTCTTTTAAAACGCACCTTCCTCCGTCCTTTTTCCTTCTTCCTCTTGTTACCACATACCTTCCTCCTTCCTCTTATCACAACACATCTTCCTCCTTCCGCTTCTCTCTGCAAACCTTCCTCCTTCCTCTTGGTGCCACACACCTTTATCCTTCCTCTTGATAGGATACCTTCCTCCTTTCTTTCCTTTACGCAGAAAAGGAAGGAGGAAGAATGTCAAACGTCATGAGTGGAAGGAGGAAGGTAAATCATTGAAAAGGATAGAAAGTAGGAGGAGGATCAATCGGTACAAAGTCTTATTGATATCAGGTCAGTGAATTTTTATTACTCTTATGACTTCCATTGTTTTCATTGAACACTTTTATAATGAATTATTTGAATTAATGTTTTATTTATTTGGGGAAACACAAATAATTTGCAATAAAACAGGTTTTCATTGTGATGTATACATTTTCATATCCTTATACGTATAATTGGACTGTATTCTTTTTTTTTTTAATAAAATGAGTTGTTGACTATGAATAATCACATAGTCATTGCCTTTTTGTTAAAAGAAATTATCAACATAAGAAATTTACCTAATGCACATCAGCAATGCCTATGCAGATGAATGTATGAAAATCAGAATTTCTACTATTATTTTTTTCTTTCGAAAAAATTATTAGAGTTTTTAAATCTTGCGAATTTGCCTCTGGCAAAATTTGATGATTTTACATAAAGCAATTTTTAGATCTGATATGCATCAACTTCCTGTTTGTCGATATTTTTAAATTCAACCACTTTACGACAAGGACAGTTTTTCGTAAATATGTTCTTGCTTCCCATGAAATCTAATGATTTTATATTTGGTTTGGGGTTTTATGATCTTGAGTTGAAACGTGTACGCAAGTTTTAGAATTGACCTACTGCAACTTCCTGTTTTTAGATAGTTGAAAATTTATCTACTTATTGTACATGAAAGGAAATTATTTGTCAATGATTTAATGACTTCTTTGAAAACAAATTGCTTTAGAACAACTGTATTCAGTGGCGCAGGTCCAGACTCTGTTTTGGCATTGTTTTCATATCTCCTCAAAAATGAATAGCAATGACTGATACAATACATATTATAACGAAAATGTACACTGACTGCAAATGAAAGGTAAAGGTCTAAGGTCCAAAAGGCCAAAAAGGCCCAGATGGATTAACTCTCAGTTAGTCTTTATCGTAGGTCCAAACTTATGTCTAAACAGTCCATCATGCCTTCCCCATATGTACAAAATCTATAAAAATTACCCTCGGCAAGACTTTTTTACACACTTTTTTATACCTTAGTTTGGACATATGATTTTACATATTTTACATGAAGTATTTTTTAGATCTGATATGCATCAACTTCCTGTTAGCCGATATTTTAAAATTCAACCACTGTATCCACAAGGAAAGTTTTACGTAAATATTTTCTTGGTTCCCTTGAAAACGAAAGATTTTATATTTGGTTTGGGGTTTGGTGATTTTGATTTGTAGGACATGAAAGAAAATTCTTTGTCAATGTTTTATTGACTTCTCTGAAAGGACATTGTTTATGAATTGCTTTAGAACAACTTATGCAGTGATGCACGTCCATACCCTGTTTTGGTATTGTTGTCACATGTTCTCAAAAATAAATACACTACCGGGATTTTACATAGCGTTTACATGTACTTTTAATGCCACTAAATATACAGTACTGGTAAAAATATCATCAATCAATACATGTCTTACCTACAGCTTTTCAGTACAAATAATTATATTTTCAGTAATGTTTCTTTAAGGTGTGTTAATAGGCAGGCTTTTTTATCATTTTGATTAGGTAATTGAGTAATGATACAATACTAGTATGATTGACAACTGTCATGATCACCAAACAATCAGAGACAATGTGGGGCCTTAATTACAATGCCCCACCTCCTTAAATGTCAATCATATTGACCACATTACTAATCAACCTCAGTCTTACATAATTATACAGACCCTTCAATAAACATCTAAATACACAAATATTTGACCTCATAATTGAATACACAAATGCATATATTAGATATGTTTGATATATAGAGATGATAGATTTATTCATTGCCTGTTACAGTGTATTACGTTTGATCTACAATACAAAAGTGATTCTGTAAATTTTGTCTGAAAGACAAATGATTAATTAAGGATTAACAAGATCTTTTTTTTTTTAAATGAAATCTAAATATAAATATATAAAAGGTATTCAAGTAAGGCCTATAATTCACTTGATAAATCTGCAATAATCATCTGTAATTAATCAACAATTTAGGTTAGTTTGTTTAGTTTTTTTTATAAGTGATTGGCTTGAAACAGTTATTTAATTTATAAAACTTTTAAAAAGAACAAACCTTTTTTTCTTTAGTTTATTCTCAATCAAATGTCTGTTAACAATATTAGTCATTTGAATATAAGAAGTGTATACTATATATATTTTTGCAATCAAGAAAGAATCCACATTTCAACAAATAAGTTTTTTAATTTGTTTATGTTGAAAAAGTACATGTTCAATGCCCTTTGCTGAAAGATATTTAAAAATTATAAATTGATTAAAATACACTCTACAACTTGTAATCTTCGATGTCATATTAATTATTATAATTGTTTCAAAATCAATTAGCAATTCTCAGAGGAGAAAAATAGTATACCTATGTTTCAACTTACAAAATGCCCCAAAACAACCTTTTTAGAATATTTTTTAACAAGTTTTTTAAGTTCTTAGCTTCAAGTCTATCTGTCGGTCCTATGTCTTACCAGGATAATTGGTAAACTCAATATTAGAAGAATCTTTGATTCACACTTTGTTTTGAACATGTTACCGGGAACATTATTTGGTTAATATATAAACTGCAGTTTAAACGAAATTCAATTTGATTCACATTTAGTTCATTTTATCTTCTGTAAAAGTGCTTTTCCTCTAAAGACCTGCAGTTAATGCAATTGTCAGCAATAGTGCTTTATTAGTGTTCTATTTTGTCCACACCATACCTAAACATAGTTAGAAATTATTCAAACGACTCTTCCAATCTTTTCATGAGTGATTTCCATCACTTTAATTAAAATTCTTCTGAGGTGTAGATTATGATGACGATAAGGACGCTGACAGAAGTTTGACAACTATACTTTTTGTTTTTGATTTTGACAAACATATTCCAGGACATATGAATCAATTAAATAAAACAGGCATAGCACACAAATGCTTTATTGTCATTTTAATATTTTGCTGACGACAACTTCAAAATCTACACATTGTGATGAAAACTACGAACTGAGAACTGTCAACAGATCAAGGAAACTGAAAATTTTAGATAAAGAATTACGACTTAAAACAAGGAAGTTTACATTGCATGGTGATCATGAAGTTGAATATGGTGTTCAAACGAAAGGCATTTTTAGTTTACTACACTGCTACAGGGAACCCTGTGAGGGAAAGGGTTCTTTTATTGTTATGGTGAGTTTATGGTCACGTTCAGATTTGTTATGTTTTGATGGGACAAATATTTGATATTTGGGGGAGGGGCGGGGGGTATTTTCTGACGGATAGAACTATTCATTTTGATCTGTAACTACGCATGCTACATTTTTACTGCAGCAAAGTTGATTTCGAAAATAATACATATTGTCTGGGTTTTTTAAGTCGAAATTGACAAAAAAAAACAAAAAAAAACCAAAATACTCATGAAAATCTGAGACACTAACCCAATTATATATTGGACATTGTTCACGCAGTCAATTTATAGTTATTCTGATATAATACAACATGTATTTTTGTTTCTTATGTAGATTCTACAAATTTGGTCAATAAATGGACAGCATATTTTATAAGGTAACGTATCAGAACACAGCATTTCTTTTGTTGATTTCCAAAAGTAATCTTTAATGGAAAGCTATCAAATGTATCTAAGATTTTTATATTAGCAATGGCTTGTCATTTTATCTTTTCAACACACTTTTTGCACAGGGTAAAGTTGTACCGGCTTCAAATATTGAAATGTTTCGTTAAAGTGATTCGATGACATCAGGCACTGAAAGCATATGAAAAATTTAAAAACTGCTACATAAATATAAATGAAAATGACAAGTGGTACCACTACCACGGCGGGTTATTTGTGTAGAACTTGACAATATTTCATTCCCAATCCCCTCAGCATGTATTCAGCAATACTGCAGAAATAAGTGTGTCCTTATGACAATATCAAATAGAATGTTAAAGCAAAAGCAGTAATTTAAGCTAGGATCTATCAAGAAAATTGGATACTGCGAGTAAATTATTTTCTGTTAGATGAAATTAAGTAAACACTTTATTCATTTTAACCATTCCCAATCATTGATGATCTGACAACAAAGATTAATACTTTTTTGTAGGTAGAAGAGGTACAGGACCTGATTGAAGAGGCAACTAAATTGTGGGGTATGTATTTGTCTAAAAAAATCACGTCAGTTTGCATTTGATAACACCGTTACTCTTGAATCAATGTAAATACATATGTACCCATTCGTCTATTCAAGTGTTTTTGTTTTCATCCTTGTCAAAATATTTTGTCCATTCAATTGCTTGATTTTCCTATTCACCTACATAGTCTCACATTGTTATTTATAAAAAATTGTGTGAAATGTTTTTCATTTGAGTAGGTTGCATGAGACTAAGCTGCTCAAAATTATATCAGTGGGTACAATTTTGCATAATGGACAAGTAATTGCTAAAATCTTTGATACAAGTTCCTGAAACAATACCGTATGCAGCAATGAATGACTCATTTTACTTAAACATATACGATGATTTACTTGATATAAATTGACATGATTGACGTATAATATTTATAAGAATTATAAATTTATTTTTTTTAATTTTTTACCATAGAACCATGGAAGGCTTCGTATGCGCATATGATAGGATACAAGGTTGGTTGCAATATATACTATTGAAGTATAGATTACCAGGTTTTCTACACATTGACATCGTGAAATATATACCATGAACCCCAATGTGAACCTTAAAGGCTGGTGAGTGTAGTGAGTGGGCTAAGAAGTTCATACTTTGTCGAGTGGCTGGTATTTTAGGCAGAAAATGCGATCATCTGGTCACCACACTATATGTAGGGTATCTTTCCCGTCCATTGAGCAGTATTTACGCTCAACGAAAGTAAAGCTTGATAATTTCTCCTCACAATTTGTGACGTCACTGATAACCTCTCCACAGACATAGCGACGTCGCTGATAAGTTCTCCTCAGGTTTCAAATCAGTGATATGAGAATTTCAGGGTGATATGCAATAAGCGAAGGAAGATAACACTGTTTATAATATTAATTACTCTATGTGATAAAATTTCATTGATACTGTTATGATAGGCAGGTCTTATTTTTATTTTACTTTGAAAATACAGTATAAATTATTCCCATTAAAATACCTTAAACTACATAATTGTTGTCAGTCGTTTATTTAGCACCCTTTTTCATACGTTTGTCTATACATGTGTCATTTTATAGGTAATTCAATTAATATTATCGGATTTTTTTCTTTAGATGGAAGAGGTGTATCAACTGATAATAGGACAGCAAAAAGAAGGTATTTATTTTACGCCTTACCTTAGCAATTGTGCTTGTTTGTATTATTTCAAGGACATGGAAAGTCAATTTCAGTAGGACTTTGATTTCTAATGTGTTTGAGTTTTTATACGACCGCCAAAAAATTGCGGTCGCATATTTCTATGACGTCATCATCGTCGTCGTCGAAAGACATTTGGTTCCCGGACAATAACTTCAGTTTAAGTGTATGGATCTCTATGAAATTTAAACAAAAGGTTCAATACCACAAAAAGGAAGGTTGGGATTTTTTTGGATGAATGTCCCAACTATTTAGGAATAAGGGGCCAATAATGGGCATGAAACAAGCATTCTTCTAGTCCTATGACTATAACTTGTGTATAAGTATTTAGTTTGCTCTGAAATTGTACTGCAATGTTCAATACTACAAGTAGAAGGTTTTGATTTTTTGGGGGGATAATTGCCCAAACTGATCAGGAATTAGGGGCCAAAACAAGCATTTTACTAGTTTTCAAACAATAACTTGTGTGCTAAGTGTATGGATGTCTCTTAAATTGTACCACATTGTACAAAAAGAGCAATCTTCAAGTATTTTTTCGGGGGGGGGGGGGGGGGGGGGGGGGGGGCCGGGGGGGGCAGGTTTGTTTCCTCAAGATTTAATAATTATCAAATTATCAATTTAAAAAAAAAAGGGAGCCACAATTTATTTTGCTAATTTTTTGTAATAACTATATAGTCTGAAAACAGATTTACTAGGTATTGCGCAACACCACAGTGTATTGCACAACAGCTTCAATTGAATATAAATTCAAATCATATAATAAATTCCAAGTTATTTACTACATTTATGCTGTGTCAAATACCTATAATGTGTCAAATATTTAATTACAATCCGAATTCAGACCTGTATCGAGCTTGAATATTGTGTCAATATTTGTCCCAACTGTTCAGGAGGAACTCTGATGTCTTATTCAGATGCACTCGGCGAAGCACATTTACTGAATTTCCATTTGTTGATGACTTTCCTATTTGAATTATAATTGTTTTTTTTTTTTATTTTGTATATTACGATTTGTACACTTGATTTGTGTTGTATTTCATAGTTTATATTTTCAGTGCCAATGGAAACGTCACAGGAAGTAAGTTTTATATCTTTATAATCAAAGAGGTGACTTAAACTTAATACAAACCTAATACTTCTACATTGTATCTTGATATATTGAAACTATGCATCAGGAATGAAAATGTTTCACATCATGATATGACTTTCTTTTCTTTAATAACTCTCTATTCGAAATGGTGAAAAATAGAGTTACAGAGGGTTGTTTCATTGGCACTCATACCACATCTTCTTATATTTATGTTGAAATGTTGAGTAAAATATATCAAATTCTGAACATACACTGACATTTCTTATTAATTTTGTAATTTACTCTTTCAGAAAAAAAAGCAAAGAATTGATACGGTATCCTAGCGCTATTGTATGTTTTGGGAATATTGCAATTTTGAAAGTACAAATGATCCATTAAAAGGTTAACAATTATCATATACCTGATGAAATAAATGTGTCATGGTTTTAAATATGTAATATATGTCATAAAATGTAAAATGAATGTAATTGCAAAAACAAAACATTCATCACTCACATCATCAATGTGGACATAAAAGTTGTTAACATCATATATAAATACATGCATAATCAAGAAATACTTCAGTTATAAAAACAAAAACAAAATGAAAAACATTATCGATGAAAACAAAGTGTTTCACGTCTTCATTTTTCAGCTGTTGAAAGAAATAGAAATGATTTCACCATTACATGCAAGTATGCTGAATGAAGGTAGGAAAGATATGATACAATATTTTTTTCTGCATATAGACATTCCACATTTATTGAAAACATTTTTTATAATATTTATGATAAAGAAATGTAAATAAAAGCAACAGTAGTATACCGATGTTCAATGGTCATAATTCGATTTAGCAAAAACAAATCCGGGTAAACAATTAAAAACGATGGAAACACCTAACCTAACCCAAGATGAAATCAATGGACCAACAGCAACACTGAACTACAACATATGCAAACGGCAACATACATAGAAGCGGACTGTCTGATAACAACAGTCATACTCCTGACATGGTACAAGACATTTTGGAGAAAAATTGTGGGTTCAACCGGTTGTAAAGCATGTCAAACCTCCTGCTTGTATATACGACTGTTCTCTTCTCTTTGTCTTCAGTTATATTCTGTTTTGTTTATATATGATAAAAAAAAATATGGAAAAATAAAGTATACTACGCTAGTTTCATTGTTTTTTGAAGTTGTATATATAAGTCAGAAAATTAAACCCAACAGTGTTAGAATAAAATTTTAATGTAAAAAATTGCTGTTCTTCAACGGGATTTGAACTGACACCATTGATACACCACGTACTCCATTGGTAAGCATCATGATCAGCGCCCTAGACCACTAGACCACATCAGCTATATAAAAATATAACTTTTATAGACGTAGTGTTACCTTGTCACCGAAGGCGAATCTAGAGATAGACATAAGAAATATGTTTTAAGCATGTGACGATGTTATATTAGTGTTTATTAACAATTTATTTTTATTTGTCAGCAATTTAACTCATCAATTTTTATTTAAAAGTTCTATTTAATTTTAAATAGATATACGCAACATATCGCTAGTCGTCAAACTAGCTTCATCGGCCGTGTGCATCTATCCACGTGGAATCGGATGCTGGAACTATTTTTAAAGTATTAATTAGCATGTTTAAGTTGTATTCGTAGACATTCGTATAATTTTAATTTACTGACTGATTTAGTTTATTATAAAACTTAGCCACGCCTAGATAGATTGAATGTTGACAAAACAAATGTAATGTTTAAGTCATAGACACGACTTACAACTTTTGTTATGACCATGCGCCTACCATGCATTGCCAGAGGTGCTAACTACTACACGCGGTCAAGGTATTTAATTATTTTGACTTTACATTTGTTGGGTGATCAGGTGGCTAACATGTAAAGACAGGGATACTATATATATATATATATATATAAGTACGTCTGAACCAGTGACAACTCTACAACAGATTTATCCATCGGATCACCAGACGTTATGGTGATACATGGCTGTGTACATTCTGTATATACAACTTGTATATACAGAATGTACACAGCCATGTATCACCATCACTGCTAGTGATCCGATGGATAAATATGTTGTAGAGTTGTCACTGGTTCAGACGTACTTATAAATATATTTATTTCTGTGACTGTATCTTGCATTAATTTGTAGGATCCTTTACAATAGATATTTCAGCTGATCTGTAACAATTCCATCTTCATGCCTTATATATCATGTACTGTATTACGACCATAAATTAAAACTGACGAGGAAAGGTAACACCCGGCCACCGAAAGCTTTATTTTTGTGAAGCCTAGATGGTCGTGTGGTCTAGCGCGTCGGATACAGTGCAGGCGATTTGGTGTCACGATATCTCAGTCGCATGAGTTCGAATCCCGGCGAGGGAAGAACAACAATTAGCGAAAGCAAATTTACAGATCTAACATTGTTGAGTTGTTTATATATATATATGTATTTTGTTGCCTTGAGTTGTTTCGCACATTTAGGTTGGGTTGTTATTTCTTTGAAACATTAAATATAAAATATATATAATCACCAGAAAGCAACGATATCCCTAAAATCAATTGAACTTTTTTTTAGAACCGGAAATTGATCAGATCAGAAGGATACATGGACATGTAAGTAGAAAAGTCTTCTTGGTCAAATCTATATAGCAAATATTCATTTAATACTGTTATTTCACAAAACAGTACTTCGTTTACTTCATTTTGAACTCTGTAGTTTACCATTTTGAGCATTTATATATCTTACAAGGTGAAATAAATGAATAGGCAAACAGTAGCCATGAACTGAAAGTAATAATTAATCTTTCTTATCTTGATACATACCCGGTTAACAATTTCGCACACATATAAAGTTAAGCATACTTTACATTCATAGGTTAAAGACATGATATCAACGTTAGTCGTAAAAATGATTGATAACATGTTGGAAGAAGAACATGAGCAAGAAGTAGAAGAACAGAGTAGAGGAGAGGTAAACATAATACTTGTGTATTTTTCTGATTGATTTATTGATGGTTTCTTAACGTCACATTAGCACAAGAAGGCTATATCGGGGCGATATATATGGCTACCGCTTGCATGTATCCATAGCATTACAGTTATACGTCTAAATGTTCCTATTCGTGTTTTTACATTGCCCGTCACGATTTGTTATCAAATACATTGTTTACAATTGTACCGGCAGTAAAACTGTATAAATCGCTTACAATTTAACCATCCTCGTTTGGATTTTAAGCCTAGTACCTTTTGTTAGCTATTACTCGTGTGTGTCCTATATGTTCTCCCATTTATTTGTATTGTGGTCCTGTCATGTGATGTTGTCGTTTTGGTGTTGTGTTTGACTTTGCCCTTAAAGCGGGAGGTTTGGCATGCCACAAAACCAGGTTCAACCCACCATTTTTTTCTTAAAATGTCCTGTACCAAGTCAGGAAAATGGCCATTGTTATATTATAGTTTATTCTGTGTGTGTTACATTTTTAATGTTGCGTTTTTGTTATGTCGTTGTTCTCCTCTTATATTTGATGCGTTTCACTCAGTTTTAGTTTGTAACCCGGATTTGTTTTTATCTCTATCGATTTATGAGTTTCGAACAGCGGTATACTACTGTTGCCTTTATTTGGAAATCTCTACTCGAGAATAATAATGTATGGGACTTTTTAATTATGTATGCAAGGTGTTAATCTACACAACTAGGTACACTTACTGTGTTCATTCTCAAAGGACAAAGTATTGTCCGTGTATGTTGAGATAAATCTTTTAAACAACCTCTTATCAAGTGTTTCCACGTCATCTGTTTTATCGTTGCGAACAAACGTCTACATAACAAAAATTATTCAGGATTTTCAGGATTTTCAGACACCAGATAAAACGGACGAAAATGAGCTCATTAATACAGGTAAATTTATTATTACTACAGTAAAACTTCTATTTCAGTAAAATTGTTCATTTCAATATTTCATCCTGGGCTAATATATTTGAGACAAACAAATTATGGTACTGATAACAAAAAGTCCATTTTGCCACATTAACTAGAAATTTGCGAGATTATGCTAATATTGAGATAACACATCTGTTCATTGCCATCTTAAATTGTACTTGCTCAGATTCAAAAGTTAGACTGAGTCTTATAGATCATCCTGTCACATCCAAAACGAGTTTCTAGTATTCAAATGTTTCTTTTGAAATGGTGTATGCTCCATCAAAATTGCACTTTAATAATATAACAACAGTCGGTATTTAGCAACGCTTTGCTAACATTATTTCACATGAGATAATTCACCAGACATCTCATTAACTACACAAGTTGTATTCTAGTGAATACTTAATGTATCTCTATGTTCTGCAATAAAAATACAAGTGTTTTGTTCCCACTGCTTAAATTGGTCATAAATATTATGAAAAGGACAGTTAGTTTGGCCTTATATCGATAATAGCTTAAATGTTTCCCTTGTAGAGTCAATTTTATATCAGTGTTCCGTGGAAAACACTGACAATTTCATGTCGGAATGGCAAAAAGCGAATCAGGAGGTGTCGCACTTACTGCATAGAAACACCGAAATAGTTGTAAGAGCTACAAAACTGCCCCAGTGCGACATTCCTTCCATAAATTTCCAGCCAGATATCGATGGAATAGTAGTTGAGTTGACAAGCTTTGTAGGAATAACATTTCCGTTGACCCATATCTCAATACTACGAAATGATTTAAATAGTTTGGAAAGCATATATCCAAAGTTAAAGAAACATTTAGATCTTCGTCAGTATTCTCCACAAATACTGAGTGTCTTAGAAAAGTGTAAAGGCACGGAAATATCGACTGAAGGTCCGTGGCATATATGGCTTGGTGTTGTGCCGCTACCCGGCACAGTATTTCAACAGATACGATTTTTAAATATGACAAAAGTGACTTACGATTATATCAAATCAGTCGGAACAACTCTGAAATGTAAAGCAGCTGGTGCTGCACTGGTTGGTAGGGCACGAAACACCTTGATGAAGGTTGACTTGAACAGTGTAAAGCATTGGACAGTTATGCCGGATGAATGTATGGATGTTCTGAAGTTGCTACAGGTTGCAGTTGACGAGGTTACATTACCAGATGGTCTCTTTCCTATAATATTTGCATTCAGATTTGGTGAACGAACAAAACATGATATTTCTCTTACCGGTTTCAGTATGATAAGAAAGACGACAGTCCATGTTGGTGTAACAATTTCAAGTAATGATTTGCAGTTATTGTGGGCCAGACATGGACTTCAGCAAGTCACGGGAGACAGAGGTACATTGTATTCCTGCTACTCATTTTCAGACATCGTGAATTTCCAGTCTAATACTGACGGGAGAAACATTGACGTTTCGGCTGATGTGCTTAACGTATGCACGATCCCCAATCAGGTTCAGTTTGTTCAGTTTTATGGGGATATTCCACATCGTCGTCCACACCTCAATGTTTACCATCCTGTGTCCGGAATAATTGTATGTGGAGATGTAATCAATAAAGCAACACGTGAGGCTATCAACAGAGCTATTGAACCGTACATCTTCTCCTTCGACCAAAATATTAATCTCCTTCGAGATCTTCGATGTAGGATGGAGCTTGTAGTTGAAGTGCCTCCAGTACCCCATGTTATAGCTCCACATATGTACGTTTCGTTTCCAAATATAGAAAGACTTTTACAAAAATACGATTTATTGGTACCATATGTAAATGCTGACGACTCGCTATTGTCTGCTTTGAGATCAGTGGGCACACAAATGATAGAAAGACTTCGTAATTTGTATGATGAATATCGACTCACAGGAGACAGTACTGCTACATGGGAAGCATATTCTTTAGGTGTGTATAATATCAATCATTATTTGTGTACTATCTGATGTGAAAGACACCAATGTCTTCAAAGATATGTAACTTGATTATGTTATGAAATGCGTTTAAGATAATATGTATAACTGTATTGGCATATAATACAATAGATTCATTCGGATCTGCGAAATGTTAGTATGTATGACTCAAGACCTGGATTCATCTATCAAAAATATAATCGAATGGCAAGTGTAGGTACCATTTATTCTATTATTATTTTTCAGTTTTTATTCCATGCACAAAATATGTAGTTGAATTTATACCTGTGTAAATCATTTTTGTTTTTGTAATGAAAAAAAAACATAATAGTATATGTGCAAATTAAGATATACAAACAGAACTCTATCTTCATTAAAACGGTCTAACAAGACACAATCCAATTAATAAGAATTGTTTTCATCGATCGATGACAGAATTCATAATGGATACTCATCTTTGTTTGTCCTATATTGAGCACCCTATGATTTATACGATTTCTACAGATCATGTCTGATGTTGTATACAGGTAAGAAGACAAGTTATATGAGAAAAACCTCAGGGATGATTCGCACTAAAATCAAAATGACGCATTTTTCGATTGAAGTTGTGTATATCATGAAAAAAGTCTTGCATAATAGCAATAATGTAAGAGGTCAACACTTGAGAAATGCTGCTTCATTGAGTGTCAATCAATGTATGTAAATGTCTGTAGTGCTGAGTGCAAAATGTATATGTTTATATTTCTCTTCAGAGTTATGTCTTGAAAAGATGTTATGGGGAAGACCTGCATCACCTGTATCGAACAAATTGGCAGTGGAAATAGGTCCAGGTGCAGTAAGATTTATGAACTGCAGAACAGGCCAATTTGGATTTCTTGCGTTGGAACCTTGGATTTACAGAGCCAGGCCACCACCACTTAAAATTTGGTTCAAGTCCAGTACAGCAATTTCGAAGGTAGAAACTTTCTACGGTTTTCACAATTTTCTTGACAGTACGTGTGAATTGCTGGGAAAACAGTTTATAAAAAGGTTTCTTGAAGATTCGTTTATCAGTCAGAGTGTACTTCCTGGTAGCTGTGTTGACTTTTTCCAACATCTACAAGGTCAACCTAATTCACCCTACAAAGGAGTTAGCATAGGAAAAATGTCCCGGGAAGATGTTGCCATGAGCCTTATGGCAATGGCTTCTCCACGAGCTTCCAAAGTGTGTACGCGGATGATAGAGTTTCTTACCCTAGCAGACCTACAGTTACAAGATGTCCTACTATCAGGTATTAATAAATTCATTATTTATTGCACTTTGCTGTACACAATTGGTTTGAAGACATAGCTCTCTCTATAAATTCGGGCACTATATTATTCATTTAAATGGCCAACACTAACACCGGATAACTTGCCAATAGACAAAAAAGAAACATTAGACATTTTCAAACAAATTTTTCCATCTTTATGGGAAGCAATGTGTAAATGGTATGTCTTGATACCGTGTGCCACTAAAAGTTTCAGAATCTAAATATATACAATTAAATTTAAACAAAAAGGCAGCTAGGGACATACATTATTGTATGATATAGTAGGCGCAGGGCGAATTTTATCATTGATACTTGTGTACTTATAGACATTTGTGTGTCGGTAATACTTGAACATTCTTTGATAGTCTGTTTGCTGGACTTTGAAATATTGTTTACCTTAAACATTTGAATACATTGCCATGAACAAAATCGAATTAACGAAATTATAGAAAGGTCGTTATTTTTCTGCTAAATTTACTTTATATTATCTCAAATTTCACTCTACCACTTGTGCATTGACATTATTTAAACCTATATCATTTAATTTCAAGGTATCATTGAAAATCAACTAGTGCGTTTCCCTGTTATTCAAACCTGGGATACAGCTGGAAACAAGACTTTCAAGTTAATCCCGAATAAATTTGTTGAGCTGTGTTCACCTGATGGCAGTGATAAAGAAGAAGCGGAGAGGTTAACCACGGCAATTATACAAGAGCTTGAGAGACGACAACTGGTATATGCTCGAAAATTCAACTATCTGAGAGGAACATCATTCCCTTGGATTATACCTGTAATAGATAAGCTTAACAAAAGGAAGAAAAGACTAAATGCTGGACAACTTCTTGACATACTGACATTTCTTTCTTGTGTAGCATTGATTCAACAGCAGTGGTTTGTAAACTTTAAAAATATAGAACCAATGCTTTCGACACTTCCTGTGAATCAATTTACAATGCAATCGTTAGAAATATTAGGGAAAATAGATTTGTCTTTCGTTGGGACACTCAAAATTCGCCGCCTACATAAAAGCATACCTTTTCAGTTACCGAAGGCTACCGCTACAGCTACAACTGCAGAAAAACCAGAAGTGGAAAATCCAAAGCCGACTGAAGAAAGTGAAGATGTTAACTATATACAAGATGTCGTGGAGGATTATGAAGAGGACACGCAATGTCAGGATGTAGAAAAAACACCAACAACGCACCTTCCTATGGCTGTAAAAACTTTTTGGACGGCCATTGAACTAGAAATTTTGCAAGTTTTTAAAATGAAGAAATACAGACAAAATACGTTGAAAGAACTTTTTGAAATATACTGCAATTTATGTCGTGATAGGAAAGTACCGGACAGAAGTTTTTACAGTTTTAAGAGAAAACTGAACCGTGTCATGTCCACTTTATGAAATGAAATGTGTTTTTACTTTGCAGACTGTTATTTCATTTTCCTGAAATTTATAAAATGTTCAACCTTCCATAGCGTTTTCAAGTTATATGATATACATAGATATTTTATCAACACTCGTTTTTTCTCTCACTTATATCTCATTCGATCCTGGGACAATAAATGTTATGAAATAGCACATAAACTTAAAACATAAAACCATGTTCTTTATTTTTTAAAGCTTGATGTAATGTTTAAAGCTACTTTTTTAATTCAATTTATACTAAAAACAAAATGCAATAGTTTTTATGCAATCGTGGATTGGTAATAGTTATTCTTTCGTCTTATGTCTGCATACGTTGTATATAGTAATACTATGTTATATATTAGTAAGATATTTTGTGTTATGCTGGAAATGATTGGTTAACCTTGTACTTTCAATTCTGATTCCTAAGGGTTAATTTCTATCTACACATACCATTGTATATCAGTGCAATCATATCATCTGTTATTTTTTTACGCACGTCTTTACGAACAGATTGGGGTGTAATCTATTATCATGTGTATATAAAGGTGTGATATTCTTGTTCTTCGTGTGCGTGAATAATTTGTCATTTTATCTGTAGAGTTATTTATATTCATATAAACTTGTGGTAAACAAATATAATTTATGTTAGTATAAGCGAATGCATGTTTGTTCGATTTTTTGTATGACTGTTATGTGTGTAGCAATGGTAGTTTGTATGTGTGCCAGTGTATACAGTTTTTTATGTTTATGTAAAAACCTTCATTGTATGCTAGCAACTCTAAATACAGTATGTGTGATTTATATATGCATATACGATTGTACAGTAACTTATGTTTTATGTGAGCATGCTTTGTTCTTTATCTGCATACATTTGAGGTATCCTTGTTGACCAAAGCAGTATTTGTGTCAACTACTGACATCTTTTTGGTTTGAGTTCGTATTGCCCACGGTTTATTTTTAAGTGTTTTATGTTCGTACGTCTCTCTTTGGGTCTGTTTGTTTACCAGTATTCTCGTTTGGATATGTTCCTTTTGATAATGATTTCGATTTCCTTTCTGCCATTGTTTCTTCTGTATCTTTTACACTTGAAGTGGGATATCCCAACACGACAAACACACACAACTAGTACTTACACATGAACACATGTTATTAGTTTATAGTCGCCATTATGACCTGATTGGCCATTATGACAAAAGTGTGTCACAAATTATATATTGTATCCTTCCTCAGTTATAAGTAATCCATAATGAACGAATTAGAACACAAAGTTTATACAATTTCGAATACTGCTCAAAAAACCTAGCAGACAACAATTAATTCCCCATTCCAGTTCACGTAATACCAAGCTGATTTTGAGATGAATTACGGTCGCCAGTTTTCAATAGCTTCTCGAGTAGAAAACAATGCAATATAAGAGGAACAGATGAACACATTAGTAGCAAAAGATATATGATATGGATCTTTGAAAACAGATACTATTATTCTGAAAGCAGTAATTTGTAGACCTCTAATAGAATTAAGAATCGAAATGGGGAATGTATCAAAGAGACAACAACCCGACCAGTACAAAACAACACAAGGCCACCAATGGAAGATCCATTTCATTAATGGCATAAGTTATTGATAAATATAACGGAAATTCGTATCTTTCCATGTCTCAAACGAAATAAAGTAGATTCAACAAATACAAAACTCCGAGGAAATCAAAAACAGGGCAAAGTTCATAACCAGCTGGCAAAACCAAACGCTCAAAAACATCAACTAACACATCGAATGAAACAAACGTCATATTCTTGACACACAGACATATATTTCGGTCTCCTCCCGTTTAAAATGTCCGTACATAGACATGTATATCTATCGTTTCCTAAACATATCAGTGGAGCACATTAACATGTTATACCACCAATTCCTGCCACCGAATTCAGTGACGGCGTTTTATGCCAAATAACTGCCGATTCAGTTACGAATGTCTAGATGAAAATTGACCCTTTTAATACCCTGTACAAGTGGGAAGAGATAGATTTCAGCATTCTTAACCAGACATTGTTGTTTACATACGGACACTCGAAAATGTTGTACCAAGGTGTACTTCGTTACGTAGTATTGACATTATTTAGGATGTTTACCAACTTTTTTCTTGAAACTGGTTGTAAAGCAAAAACTGTAGATTAAAACCGGATACAAAATATGTTATATGTCCATCTCTACTTCAGCGACCAGTGTGCATTTCTCCCGCCTTAGAAAAAAAGGAGTGAATTTTTAACAAAAGTTGTTGACATATACTTGTTATGACATCTATATTGTCAGTGAAGTTTGTGGCATATTTTTGAGTTTTCTCCTGCTGTCAATGTCGGTTAAAAATATATTGCATAGCTAGGTGGAGCACATGATAATGTTGTACCAGGAATTTTACATGTTTCTCTCCCCTAAATGTCTAGTTACTCTGGGGACAAAAAGAAATGACACACCTTCATCCTTCCTTTTTCTTTTAAAACACACCTTCCTCCTTCCTTTTTCCTTCTTCGTCTTGTTACCACATACCTTCCTCCTTCTACCAATAAGTTTCCGTCCTCTAGATCGTCTTTTCAGCATTTCGGAACAGTTAACTGTAAGAAAATATCTATATTCAAACCATTCTACACCTGTTTGAACATTGAAGTCAAAGGCACTTTTCATACACTGTACTTAGAAATTGTTTGGGGAAATATCACGCATGCCCATTCACAGCAAAGGGCACACATGCGCAGAAGTGACAAAGGGCACCTCAATTATCAAACCCTTGCCAAAGTCCCCTTTTCTTACAATAACCCAAACAGAAACACATACCCTAACATAAACCCTTACCCAAACCCAAAAATCCAAACCCTAACCCTTTCATTGATAAATTGCATACCTACTTTGAACGTTGATAACTCTGACATTTCTTAACCGATTTGAAAGATCTTTGATGTTTTTGAAAGCCCTGTCATGCTGCTACTGGATGAATATATTTTGTGGTCGGTCATATGAAATTCCTTTTTTTCCTGTCTATTTGTAATGTAGCAATTTCGTCATTTTCTCAGGCTCGTATCTTTGCCATTTCTCATGCAATCGAGAAAACATCTAGGTAAATTAGACTCGTTTTTTCTTGTTCTTTTAAGATAACCTCAGGTCAGAGACTCAATTTCTGAAACAAAACAGTTTGGTTCAAAAATCTGCCAAATTCTTTTAAAGATTTCCAATTTTTTCACAAGAATAACGAAATCTGTGTCAGTGTACTACCTTGAGGCTGGGACTTTATTTCATTCATAAGCTGACAAAATGCGCCAACTTTTGGAGCATATGAGACGTGTATATCTAGCGGGGTGATTGAGTAGCGAGATGAAACGTGTTTGAACAAAATCAATGAAAGAGGAAACATGGAAGATATTTCACACGGTCCAAACACGTTTTTCATGGTTTTTCACTCTCAGAATTAGGTGTGTAAAATTTAAAGTGTGTGGCTCACTTGCAAAGAGGAAATCAAAATAGTTAAAAAAAAAAAAAAAAAAAAAAAAAAAAAATAACACAAACGTTTCTTCAGTGAGGTCGGAAAGTGCGGCCGTACACTTCATTGATACCAATAAGTTTTCATGCTCTAGATCGCCTTTTCATCTTTTCGGAACAGTTAACTTTAAGAAAATATCTCTATTCAAATCCATTCTACACCTATTTGAAGATTGAAGTCAAAGGCACTTTTCATACTCTGTACTTAGAAATATTTTTGGAAATTTCTGACGCATGCGCAGTCACAAAAAAGGGCAGACATGCGCAGAAGTGAAAAAGGGCACCTCACTAACCCTCGTCAAAGTCCACTACCATACGCAAACCCTGACCCTAACCCTAACTTAAACCCTGACCCTGACCCTAACCCTGACCCAAACCCTGACCCTAACCCTGACCCTAACCCTGACCCAAACCCTGACCCTAACCCTGACCCTAACCCTGACCCAAACCCTGACCCTAACCCTGACCCTAACCCTGACCCAAACCCTGACCCTAACACTAACCCAAACCAAAACCCCAAATGTGTTAAAATCGTTGTTTTGAAGGCCTTACTTTATCTTGGAACGGGTAAGTCTAGGGGGTTAACCGATTAGATTTTCGTATTAAGTTTTTTCACGAACTTCTCAAAAATCACAGTTTTGGAGGGGTGGGGGGTCAGGTTGTGGTTTTTGGTACTTTTCAAAGTCGATATTTTCAAAGTCTCAACATGATCCTATGCTTCGATTGGCTTGAAATTAATAAATCGACCCCGTTAGGGGCAGTACTTTGCGAGAATTAAGCCTATGATGAAAACCGCAAGTCTTTATCTTTTGTAGTTTCGGAGTTGGGGTTAATGTCGGGATTAGGCTTCACTCTCACACAAACGTTTCTTCAGTGAGGTCGGAAAGTGCGGCCGTACACTTCATTGATACCAATAAGTTTTCATGCTCTAGATCGCCTTTTCATCTTTTCGGAACAGTTAACTTTAAGAAAATATCTCTATTCAAATCCATTCTACACCTATTTGAAGATTGAAGTCAAAGGCACTTTTCATACTCTGTACTTAGAAATATTTTTGGAAATTTCTGACGCATGCGCAGTCACAAAAAAGGGCAGACATGCGCAGAAGTGAAAAAGGGCACCTCACTAACCCTCGTCAAAGTCCACTACCATACGCAAACCCTGACCCTAACCCTAACTTAAACCCTGACCCTGACCCTAACCCTGACCCAAACCCTGACCCTAACCCTGACCCTAACCCTGACCCAAACCCTGACCCTAACCCTGACCCTAACCCTGACCCAAACCCTGACCCTAACCCTGACCCTAACCCTGACCCAAACCCTGACCCTAACACTAACCCAAACCAAAACCCCAAATGTGTTAAAATCGTTGTTTTGAAGGCCTTACTTTATCTTGGAACGGGTAAGTCTAGGGGGTTAACCGATTAGATTTTCGTATTAAGTTTTTTCACGAACTTCTCAAAAATCACAGTTTTGGAGGGGTGGGGGGTCAGGTTGTGGTTTTTGGTACTTTTCAAAGTCGATATTTTCAAAGTCTCAACATGATCCTATGCTTCGATTGGCTTGAAATTAATAAATCGACCCCGTTAGGGGCAGTACTTTGCGAGAATTAAGCCTATGATGAAAACCGCAAGTCTTTATCTTTTGTAGTTTCGGAGTTGGGGTTAATGTCGGGATTAGGCTTCACTCTCACACAAACGTTTCTTCAGTGAGGTCGGAAAGTGCGGCCGTACACTTCATTGATACCAATAAGTTTTCATGCTCTAGATCGCCTTTTCATCTTTTCGGAACAGTTAACTTTAAGAAAATATCTCTATTCAAATCCATTCTACACCTATTTGAAGATTGAAGTCAAAGGCACTTTTCATACTCTGTACTTAGAAATATTTTTGGAAATTTCTGACGCATGCGCAGTCACAAAAAAGGGCAGACATGCGCAGAAGTGAAAAAGGGCACCTCACTAACCCTCGTCAAAGTCCACTACCATACGCAAACCCTGACCCTAACCCTAACTTAAACCCTGACCCTGACCCTAACCCTGACCCAAACCCTGACCCTAACCCTGACCCTAACCCTGACCCAAACCCTGACCCTAACCCTGACCCTAACCCTGACCCAAACCCTGACCCTAACCCTGACCCTAACCCTGACCCAAACCCTGACCCTAACACTAACCCAAACCAAAACCCCAAATGTGTTAAAATCGTTGTTTTGAAGGCCTTACTTTATCTTGGAACGGGTAAGTCTAGGGGGTTAACCGATTAGATTTTCGTATTAAGTTTTTTCACGAACTTCTCAAAAATCACAGTTTTGGAGGGGTGGGGGGTCAGGTTGTGGTTTTTGGTACTTTTCAAAGTCGATATTTTCAAAGTCTCAACATGATCCTATGCTTCGATTGGCTTGAAATTAATAAATCGACCCCGTTAGGGGCAGTACTTTGCGAGAATTAAGCCTATGATGAAAACCGCAAGTCTTTATCTTTTGTAGTTTCGGAGTTGGGGTTAATGTCGGGATTAGGCTTCACTCTCACACAAACGTTTCTTCAGTGAGGTCGGAAAGTGCGGCCGTACACTTCATTGATACCAATAAGTTTTCATGCTCTAGATCGCCTTTTCATCTTTTCGGAACAGTTAACTTTAAGAAAATATCTCTATTCAAATCCATTCTACACCTATTTGAAGATTGAAGTCAAAGGCACTTTTCATACTCTGTACTTAGAAATATTTTTGGAAATTTCTGACGCATGCGCAGTCACAAAAAAGGGCAGACATGCGCAGAAGTGAAAAAGGGCACCTCACTAACCCTCGTCAAAGTCCACTACCATACGCAAACCCTGACCCTAACCCTAACTTAAACCCTGACCCTGACCCTAACCCTGACCCAAACCCTGACCCTAACCCTGACCCTAACCCTGACCCAAACCCTGACCCTAACCCTGACCCTAACCCTGACCCAAACCCTGACCCTAACCCTGACCCTAACCCTGACCCAAACCCTGACCCTAACACTAACCCAAACCAAAACCCCAAATGTGTTAAAATCGTTGTTTTGAAGGCCTTACTTTATCTTGGAACGGGTAAGTCTAGGGGGTTAACCGATTAGATTTTCGTATTAAGTTTTTTCACGAACTTCTCAAAAATCACAGTTTTGGAGGGGTGGGGGGTCAGGTTGTGGTTTTTGGTACTTTTCAAAGTCGATATTTTCAAAGTCTCAACATGATCCTATGCTTCGATTGGCTTGAAATTAATAAATCGACCCCGTTAGGGGCAGTACTTTGCGAGAATTAAGCCTATGATGAAAACCGCAAGTCTTTATCTTTTGTAGTTTCGGAGTTGGGGTTAATGTCGGGATTAGGCTTCACTCTCACACAAACGTTTCTTCAGTGAGGTCGGAAAGTGCGGCCGTACACTTCATTGATACCAATAAGTTTTCATGCTCTAGATCGCCTTTTCATCTTTTCGGAACAGTTAACTTTAAGAAAATATCTCTATTCAAATCCATTCTACACCTATTTGAAGATTGAAGTCAAAGGCACTTTTCATACTCTGTACTTAGAAATATTTTTGGAAATTTCTGACGCATGCGCAGTCACAAAAAAGGGCAGACATGCGCAGAAGTGAAAAAGGGCACCTCACTAACCCTCGTCAAAGTCCACTACCATACGCAAACCCTGACCCTAACCCTAACTTAAACCCTGACCCTGACCCTAACCCTGACCCAAACCCTGACCCTAACCCTGACCCTAACCCTGACCCAAACCCTGACCCTAACCCTGACCCTAACCCTGACCCAAACCCTGACCCTAACCCTGACCCTAACCCTGACCCAAACCCTGACCCTAACACTAACCCAAACCAAAACCCCAAATGTGTTAAAATCGTTGTTTTGAAGGCCTTACTTTATCTTGGAACGGGTAAGTCTAGGGGGTTAACCGATTAGATTTTCGTATTAAGTTTTTTCACGAACTTCTCAAAAATCACAGTTTTGGAGGGGTGGGGGGTCAGGTTGTGGTTTTTGGTACTTTTCAAAGTCGATATTTTCAAAGTCTCAACATGATCCTATGCTTCGATTGGCTTGAAATTAATAAATCGACCCCGTTAGGGGCAGTACTTTGCGAGAATTAAGCCTATGATGAAAACCGCAAGTCTTTATCTTTTGTAGTTTCGGAGTTGGGGTTAATGTCGGGATTAGGCTTCACTCTCACACAAACGTTTCTTCAGTGAGGTCGGAAAGTGCGGCCGTACACTTCATTGATACCAATAAGTTTTCATGCTCTAGATCGCCTTTTCATCTTTTCGGAACAGTTAACTTTAAGAAAATATCTCTATTCAAATCCATTCTACACCTATTTGAAGATTGAAGTCAAAGGCACTTTTCATACTCTGTACTTAGAAATATTTTTGGAAATTTCTGACGCATGCGCAGTCACAAAAAAGGGCAGACATGCGCAGAAGTGAAAAAGGGCACCTCACTAACCCTCG
Organism: Mytilus californianus; assembly: GCF_021869535.1. Classification (NCBI taxonomy): domain Eukaryota; kingdom Metazoa; phylum Mollusca; class Bivalvia; order Mytilida; family Mytilidae; genus Mytilus; species Mytilus californianus. Next base: position 319,244 of record NW_026262733.1, on the reverse strand, counting down.
TCAAAGTCCACTACCATACGCAAACCCTGACCCTAACCCTAACTTAAACCCTGACCCTGACCCTAACCCTGACCCAAACCCTGACCCTAACCCTGACCCTAACCCTGACCCAAACCCTGACCCTAACCCTGACCCTAACCCTGACCCAAACCCTGACCCTAACCCTGACCCTAACCCTGACCCAAACCCTGACCCTAACACTAACCCAAACCAAAACCCCAAATGTGTTAAAATCGTTGTTTTGAAGGCCTTACTTTATCTTGGAACGGGTAAGTCTAGGGGGTTAACCGATTAGATTTTCGTATTAAGTTTTTTCACGAACTTCTCAAAAATCACAGTTTTGGAGGGGTGGGGGGTCAGGTTGTGGTTTTTGGTACTTTTCAAAGTCGATATTTTCAAAGTCTCAACATGATCCTATGCTTCGATTGGCTTGAAATTAATAAATCGACCCCGTTAGGGGCAGTACTTTGCGAGAATTAAGCCTATGATGAAAACCGCAAGTCTTTATCTTTTGTAGTTTCGGAGTTGGGGTTAATGTCGGGATTAGGCTTCACTCTCACACAAACGTTTCTTCAGTGAGGTCGGAAAGTGCGGCCGTACACTTCATTGATACCAATAAGTTTTCATGCTCTAGATCGCCTTTTCATCTTTTCGGAACAGTTAACTTTAAGAAAATATCTCTATTCAAATCCATTCTACACCTATTTGAAGATTGAAGTCAAAGGCACTTTTCATACTCTGTACTTAGAAATATTTTTGGAAATTTCTGACGCATGCGCAGTCACAAAAAAGGGCAGACATGCGCAGAAGTGAAAAAGGGCACCTCACTAACCCTCGTCAAAGTCCACTACCATACGCAAACCCTGACCCTAACCCTAACTTAAACCCTGACCCTGACCCTAACCCTGACCCAAACCCTGACCCTAACCCTGACCCTAACCCTGACCCAAACCCTGACCCTAACCCTGACCCTAACCCTGACCCAAACCCTGACCCTAACCCTGACCCTAACCCTGACCCAAACCCTGACCCTAACACTAACCCAAACCAAAACCCCAAATGTGTTAAAATCGTTGTTTTGAAGGCCTTACTTTATCTTGGAACGGGTAAGTCTAGGGGGTTAACCGATTAGATTTTCGTATTAAGTTTTTTCACGAACTTCTCAAAAATCACAGTTTTGGAGGGGTGGGGGGTCAGGTTGTGGTTTTTGGTACTTTTCAAAGTCGATATTTTCAAAGTCTCAACATGATCCTATGCTTCGATTGGCTTGAAATTAATAAATCGACCCCGTTAGGGGCAGTACTTTGCGAGAATTAAGCCTATGATGAAAACCGCAAGTCTTTATCTTTTGTAGTTTCGGAGTTGGGGTTAATGTCGGGATTAGGCTTCACTCTCACACAAACGTTTCTTCAGTGAGGTCGGAAAGTGCGGCCGTACACTTCATTGATACCAATAAGTTTTCATGCTCTAGATCGCCTTTTCATCTTTTCGGAACAGTTAACTTTAAGAAAATATCTCTATTCAAATCCATTCTACACCTATTTGAAGATTGAAGTCAAAGGCACTTTTCATACTCTGTACTTAGAAATATTTTTGGAAATTTCTGACGCATGCGCAGTCACAAAAAAGGGCAGACATGCGCAGAAGTGAAAAAGGGCACCTCACTAACCCTCGTCAAAGTCCACTACCATACGCAAACCCTGACCCTAACCCTAACTTAAACCCTGACCCTGACCCTAACCCTGACCCAAACCCTGACCCTAACCCTGACCCTAACCCTGACCCAAACCCTGACCCTAACCCTGACCCTAACCCTGACCCAAACCCTGACCCTAACCCTGACCCTAACCCTGACCCAAACCCTGACCCTAACACTAACCCAAACCAAAACCCCAAATGTGTTAAAATCGTTGTTTTGAAGGCCTTACTTTATCTTGGAACGGGTAAGTCTAGGGGGTTAACCGATTAGATTTTCGTATTAAGTTTTTTCACGAACTTCTCAAAAATCACAGTTTTGGAGGGGTGGGGGGTCAGGTTGTGGTTTTTGGTACTTTTCAAAGTCGATATTTTCAAAGTCTCAACATGATCCTATGCTTCGATTGGCTTGAAATTAATAAATCGACCCCGTTAGGGGCAGTACTTTGCGAGAATTAAGCCTATGATGAAAACCGCAAGTCTTTATCTTTTGTAGTTTCGGAGTTGGGGTTAATGTCGGGATTAGGCTTCACTCTCACACAAACGTTTCTTCAGTGAGGTCGGAAAGTGCGGCCGTACACTTCATTGATACCAATAAGTTTTCATGCTCTAGATCGCCTTTTCATCTTTTCGGAACAGTTAACTTTAAGAAAATATCTCTATTCAAATCCATTCTACACCTATTTGAAGATTGAAGTCAAAGGCACTTTTCATACTCTGTACTTAGAAATATTTTTGGAAATTTCTGACGCATGCGCAGTCACAAAAAAGGGCAGACATGCGCAGAAGTGAAAAAGGGCACCTCACTAACCCTCGTCAAAGTCCACTACCATACGCAAACCCTGACCCTAACCCTAACTTAAACCCTGACCCTGACCCTAACCCTGACCCAAACCCTGACCCTAACCCTGACCCTAACCCTGACCCAAACCCTGACCCTAACCCTGACCCTAACCCTGACCCAAACCCTGACCCTAACCCTGACCCTAACCCTGACCCAAACCCTGACCCTAACTCTAACCCAAACACTAACCCAAACCAAAACCCCAAATGTGTTAAAATCGTTGTTTTGAAGGCCTTACTTTATCTTGGAACGGGTAAGTCTAGGGGGTTAACCGATTAGATTTTCGTATTAAGTTTTTTCACGAACTTCTCAAAAATCACAGTTTTGGAGGGGTGGGGGGTCAGGTTGTGGTTTTTGGTACTTTTCAAAGTCGATATTTTCAAAGTCTCAACATGATCCTATGCTTCGATTGGCTTGAAATTAATAAATCGACCCCGTTAGGGGCAGTACTTTGCGAGAATTAAGCCTATGATGAAAACCGCAAGTCTTTATCTTTTGTAGTTTCGGAGTTGGGGTTAATGTCGGGATTAGGCTTCACTCTCACACAAACGTTTCTTCAGTGAGGTCGGAAAGTGCGGCCGTACACTTCATTGATACCAATAAGTTTTCATGCTCTAGATCGCCTTTTCATCTTTTCGGAACAGTTAACTTTAAGAAAATATCTCTATTCAAATCCATTCTACACCTATTTGAAGATTGAAGTCAAAGGCACTTTTCATACTCTGTACTTAGAAATATTTTTGGAAATTTCTGACGCATGCGCAGTCACAAAAAAGGGCAGACATGCGCAGAAGTGAAAAAGGGCACCTCACTAACCCTCGTCAAAGTCCACTACCATACGCAAACCCTGACCCTAACCCTAACTTAAACCCTGACCCTGACCCTAACCCTGACCCAAACCCTGACCCTAACCCTGACCCTAACCCTGACCCAAACCCTGACCCTAACCCTGACCCTAACCCTGACCCAAACCCTGACCCTAACCCTGACCCTAACCCTGACCCAAACCCTGACCCTAACACTAACCCAAACCAAAACCCCAAATGTGTTAAAATCGTTGTTTTGAAGGCCTTACTTTATCTTGGAACGGGTAAGTCTAGGGGGTTAACCGATTAGATTTTCGTATTAAGTTTTTTCACGAACTTCTCAAAAATCACAGTTTTGGAGGGGTGGGGGGTCAGGTTGTGGTTTTTGGTACTTTTCAAAGTCGATATTTTCAAAGTCTCAACATGATCCTATGCTTCGATTGGCTTGAAATTAATAAATCGACCCCGTTAGGGGCAGTACTTTGCGAGAATTAAGCCTATGATGAAAACCGCAAGTCTTTATCTTTTGTAGTTTCGGAGTTGGGGTTAATGTCGGGATTAGGCTTCACTCTCACACAAACGTTTCTTCAGTGAGGTCGGAAAGTGCGGCCGTACACTTCATTGATACCAATAAGTTTTCATGCTCTAGATCGCCTTTTCATCTTTTCGGAACAGTTAACTTTAAGAAAATATCTCTATTCAAATCCATTCTACACCTATTTGAAGATTGAAGTCAAAGGCACTTTTCATACTCTGTACTTAGAAATATTTTTGGAAATTTCTGACGCATGCGCAGTCACAAAAAAGGGCAGACATGCGCAGAAGTGAAAAAGGGCACCTCACTAACCCTCGTCAAAGTCCACTACCATACGCAAACCCTGACCCTAACCCTAACTTAAACCCTGACCCTGACCCTAACCCTGACCCAAACCCTGACCCTAACCCTGACCCTAACCCTGACCCAAACCCTGACCCTAACCCTGACCCTAACCCTGACCCAAACCCTGACCCTAACCCTGACCCTAACCCTGACCCAAACCCTGACCCTAACTCTAACCCAAACACTAACCCAAACCAAAACCCCAAATGTGTTAAAATCGTTGTTTTGAAGGCCTTACTTTATCTTGGAACGGGTAAGTCTAGGGGGTTAACCGATTAGATTTTCGTATTAAGTTTTTTCACGAACTTCTCAAAAATCACAGTTTTGGAGGGGTGGGGGGTCAGGTTGTGGTTTTTGGTACTTTTCAAAGTCGATATTTTCAAAGTCTCAACATGATCCTATGCTTCGATTGGCTTGAAATTAATAAATCGACCCCGTTAGGGGCAGTACTTTGCGAGAATTAAGCCTATGATGAAAACCGCAAGTCTTTATCTTTTGTAGTTTCGGAGTTGGGGTTAATGTCGGGATTAGGCTTCACTCTCACACAAACGTTTCTTCAGTGAGGTCGGAAAGTGCGGCCGTACACTTCATTGATACCAATAAGTTTTCATGCTCTAGATCGCCTTTTCATCTTTTCGGAACAGTTAACTTTAAGAAAATATCTCTATTCAAATCCATTCTACACCTATTTGAAGATTGAAGTCAAAGGCACTTTTCATACTCTGTACTTAGAAATATTTTTGGAAATTTCTGACGCATGCGCAGTCACAAAAAAGGGCAGACATGCGCAGAAGTGAAAAAGGGCACCTCACTAACCCTCGTCAAAGTCCACTACCATACGCAAACCCTGACCCTAACCCTAACTTAAACCCTGACCCTGACCCTAACCCTGACCCAAACCCTGACCCTAACCCTGACCCTAACCCTGACCCAAACCCTGACCCTAACCCTGACCCTAACCCTGACCCAAACCCTGACCCTAACCCTGACCCTAACCCTGACCCAAACCCTGACCCTAACACTAACCCAAACCAAAACCCCAAATGTGTTAAAATCGTTGTTTTGAAGGCCTTACTTTATCTTGGAACGGGTAAGTCTAGGGGGTTAACCGATTAGATTTTCGTATTAAGTTTTTTCACGAACTTCTCAAAAATCACAGTTTTGGAGGGGTGGGGGGTCAGGTTGTGGTTTTTGGTACTTTTCAAAGTCGATATTTTCAAAGTCTCAACATGATCCTATGCTTCGATTGGCTTGAAATTAATAAATCGACCCCGTTAGGGGCAGTACTTTGCGAGAATTAAGCCTATGATGAAAACCGCAAGTCTTTATCTTTTGTAGTTTCGGAGTTGGGGTTAATGTCGGGATTAGGCTTCACTCTCACACAAACGTTTCTTCAGTGAGGTCGGAAAGTGCGGCCGTACACTTCATTGATACCAATAAGTTTTCATGCTCTAGATCGCCTTTTCATCTTTTCGGAACAGTTAACTTTAAGAAAATATCTCTATTCAAATCCATTCTACACCTATTTGAAGATTGAAGTCAAAGGCACTTTTCATACTCTGTACTTAGAAATATTTTTGGAAATTTCTGACGCATGCGCAGTCACAAAAAAGGGCAGACATGCGCAGAAGTGAAAAAGGGCACCTCACTAACCCTCGTCAAAGTCCACTACCATACGCAAACCCTGACCCTAACCCTAACTTAAACCCTGACCCTGACCCTAACCCTGACCCAAACCCTGACCCTAACCCTGACCCTAACCCTGACCCAAACCCTGACCCTAACCCTGACCCTAACCCTGACCCAAACCCTGACCCTAACCCTGACCCTAACCCTGACCCAAACCCTGACCCTAACACTAACCCAAACCAAAACCCCAAATGTGTTAAAATCGTTGTTTTGAAGGCCTTACTTTATCTTGGAACGGGTAAGTCTAGGGGGTTAACCGATTAGATTTTCGTATTAAGTTTTTTCACGAACTTCTCAAAAATCACAGTTTTGGAGGGGTGGGGGGTCAGGTTGTGGTTTTTGGTACTTTTCAAAGTCGATATTTTCAAAGTCTCAACATGATCCTATGCTTCGATTGGCTTGAAATTAATAAATCGACCCCGTTAGGGGCAGTACTTTGCGAGAATTAAGCCTATGATGAAAACCGCAAGTCTTTATCTTTTGTAGTTTCGGAGTTGGGGTTAATGTCGGGATTAGGCTTCACTCTCACACAAACGTTTCTTCAGTGAGGTCGGAAAGTGCGGCCGTACACTTCATTGATACCAATAAGTTTTCATGCTCTAGATCGCCTTTTCATCTTTTCGGAACAGTTAACTTTAAGAAAATATCTCTATTCAAATCCATTCTACACCTATTTGAAGATTGAAGTCAAAGGCACTTTTCATACTCTGTACTTAGAAATATTTTTGGAAATTTCTGACGCATGCGCAGTCACAAAAAAGGGCAGACATGCGCAGAAGTGAAAAAGGGCACCTCACTAACCCTCGTCAAAGTCCACTACCATACGCAAACCCTGACCCTAACCCTAACTTAAACCCTGACCCTGACCCTAACCCTGACCCAAACCCTGACCCTAACCCTGACCCTAACCCTGACCCAAACCCTGACCCTAACCCTGACCCTAACCCTGACCCAAACCCTGACCCTAACCCTGACCCTAACCCTGACCCAAACCCTGACCCTAACTCTAACCCAAACACTAACCCAAACCAAAACCCCAAATGTGTTAAAATCGTTGTTTTGAAGGCCTTACTTTATCTTGGAACGGGTAAGTCTAGGGGGTTAACCGATTAGATTTTCGTATTAAGTTTTTTCACGAACTTCTCAAAAATCACAGTTTTGGAGGGGTGGGGGGTCAGGTTGTGGTTTTTGGTACTTTTCAAAGTCGATATTTTCAAAGTCTCAACATGATCCTATGCTTCGATTGGCTTGAAATTAATAAATCGACCCCGTTAGGGGCAGTACTTTGCGAGAATTAAGCCTATGATGAAAACCGCAAGTCTTTATCTTTTGTAGTTTCGGAGTTGGGGTTAATGTCGGGATTAGGCTTCACTCTCACACAAACGTTTCTTCAGTGAGGTCGGAAAGTGCGGCCGTACACTTCATTGATACCAATAAGTTTTCATGCTCTAGATCGCCTTTTCATCTTTTCGGAACAGTTAACTTTAAGAAAATATCTCTATTCAAATCCATTCTACACCTATTTGAAGATTGAAGTCAAAGGCACTTTTCATACTCTGTACTTAGAAATATTTTTGGAAATTTCTGACGCATGCGCAGTCACAAAAAAGGGCAGACATGCGCAGAAGTGAAAAAGGGCACCTCACTAACCCTCGTCAAAGTCCACTACCATACGCAAACCCTGACCCTAACCCTAACTTAAACCCTGACCCTGACCCTAACCCTGACCCAAACCCTGACCCTAACCCTGACCCTAACCCTGACCCAAACCCTGACCCTAACCCTGACCCTAACCCTGACCCAAACCCTGACCCTAACCCTGACCCTAACCCTGACCCAAACCCTGACCCTAACACTAACCCAAACCAAAACCCCAAATGTGTTAAAATCGTTGTTTTGAAGGCCTTACTTTATCTTGGAACGGGTAAGTCTAGGGGGTTAACCGATTAGATTTTCGTATTAAGTTTTTTCACGAACTTCTCAAAAATCACAGTTTTGGAGGGGTGGGGGGTCAGGTTGTGGTTTTTGGTACTTTTCAAAGTCGATATTTTCAAAGTCTCAACATGATCCTATGCTTCGATTGGCTTGAAATTAATAAATCGACCCCGTTAGGGGCAGTACTTTGCGAGAATTAAGCCTATGATGAAAACCGCAAGTCTTTATCTTTTGTAGTTTCGGAGTTGGGGTTAATGTCGGGATTAGGCTTCACTCTCACACAAACGTTTCTTCAGTGAGGTCGGAAAGTGCGGCCGTACACTTCATTGATACCAATAAGTTTTCATGCTCTAGATCGCCTTTTCATCTTTTCGGAACAGTTAACTTTAAGAAAATATCTCTATTCAAATCCATTCTACACCTATTTGAAGATTGAAGTCAAAGGCACTTTTCATACTCTGTACTTAGAAATATTTTTGGAAATTTCTGACGCATGCGCAGTCACAAAAAAGGGCAGACATGCGCAGAAGTGAAAAAGGGCACCTCACTAACCCTCGTCAAAGTCCACTACCATACGCAAACCCTGACCCTAACCCTAACTTAAACCCTGACCCTGACCCTAACCCTGACCCAAACCCTGACCCTAACCCTGACCCTAACCCTGACCCAAACCCTGACCCTAACCCTGACCCTAACCCTGACCCAAACCCTGACCCTAACCCTGACCCTAACCCTGACCCAAACCCTGACCCTAACTCTAACCCAAACACTAACCCAAACCAAAACCCCAAATGTGTTAAAATCGTTGTTTTGAAGGCCTTACTTTATCTTGGAACGGGTAAGTCTAGGGGGTTAACCGATTAGATTTTCGTATTAAGTTTTTTCACGAACTTCTCAAAAATCACAGTTTTGGAGGGGTGGGGGGTCAGGTTGTGGTTTTTGGTACTTTTCAAAGTCGATATTTTCAAAGTCTCAACATGATCCTATGCTTCGATTGGCTTGAAATTAATAAATCGACCCCGTTAGGGGCAGTACTTTGCGAGAATTAAGCCTATGATGAAAACCGCAAGTCTTTATCTTTTGTAGTTTCGGAGTTGGGGTTAATGTCGGGATTAGGCTTCACTCTCACACAAACGTTTCTTCAGTGAGGTCGGAAAGTGCGGCCGTACACTTCATTGATACCAATAAGTTTTCATGCTCTAGATCGCCTTTTCATCTTTTCGGAACAGTTAACTTTAAGAAAATATCTCTATTCAAATCCATTCTACACCTATTTGAAGATTGAAGTCAAAGGCACTTTTCATACTCTGTACTTAGAAATATTTTTGGAAATTTCTGACGCATGCGCAGTCACAAAAAAGGGCAGACATGCGCAGAAGTGAAAAAGGGCACCTCACTAACCCTCGTCAAAGTCCACTACCATACGCAAACCCTGACCCTAACCCTAACTTAAACCCTGACCCTGACCCTAACCCTGACCCAAACCCTGACCCTAACCCTGACCCTAACCCTGACCCAAACCCTGACCCTAACCCTGACCCTAACCCTGACCCAAACCCTGACCCTAACCCTGACCCTAACCCTGACCCAAACCCTGACCCTAACACTAACCCAAACCAAAACCCCAAATGTGTTAAAATCGTTGTTTTGAAGGCCTTACTTTATCTTGGAACGGGTAAGTCTAGGGGGTTAACCGATTAGATTTTCGTATTAAGTTTTTTCACGAACTTCTCAAAAATCACAGTTTTGGAGGGGTGGGGGGTCAGGTTGTGGTTTTTGGTACTTTTCAAAGTCGATATTTTCAAAGTCTCAACATGATCCTATGCTTCGATTGGCTTGAAATTAATAAATCGACCCCGTTAGGGGCAGTACTTTGCGAGAATTAAGCCTATGATGAAAACCGCAAGTCTTTATCTTTTGTAGTTTCGGAGTTGGGGTTAATGTCGGGATTAGGCTTCACTCTCACACAAACGTTTCTTCAGTGAGGTCGGAAAGTGCGGCCGTACACTTCATTGATACCAATAAGTTTTCATGCTCTAGATCGCCTTTTCATCTTTTCGGAACAGTTAACTTTAAGAAAATATCTCTATTCAAATCCATTCTACACCTATTTGAAGATTGAAGTCAAAGGCACTTTTCATACTCTGTACTTAGAAATATTTTTGGAAATTTCTGACGCATGCGCAGTCACAAAAAAGGGCAGACATGCGCAGAAGTGAAAAAGGGCACCTCACTAACCCTCGTCAAAGTCCACTACCATACGCAAACCCTGACCCTAACCCTAACTTAAACCCTGACCCTGACCCTAACCCTGACCCAAACCCTGACCCTAACCCTGACCCTAACCCTGACCCAAACCCTGACCCTAACCCTGACCCTAACCCTGACCCAAACCCTGACCCTAACCCTGACCCTAACCCTGACCCAAACCCTGACCCTAACTCTAACCCAAACACTAACCCAAACCAAAACCCCAAATGTGTTAAAATCGTTGTTTTGAAGGCCTTACTTTATCTTGGAACGGGTAAGTCTAGGGGGTTAACCGATTAGATTTTCGTATTAAGTTTTTTCACGAACTTCTCAAAAATCACAGTTTTGGAGGGGTGGGGGGTCAGGTTGTGGTTTTTGGTACTTTTCAAAGTCGATATTTTCAAAGTCTCAACATGATCCTATGCTTCGATTGGCTTGAAATTAATAAATCGACCCCGTTAGGGGCAGTACTTTGCGAGAATTAAGCCTATGATGAAAACCGCAAGTCTTTATCTTTTGTAGTTTCGGAGTTGGGGTTAATGTCGGGATTAGGCTTCACTCTCACACAAACGTTTCTTCAGTGAGGTCGGAAAGTGCGGCCGTACACTTCATTGATACCAATAAGTTTTCATGCTCTAGATCGCCTTTTCATCTTTTCGGAACAGTTAACTTTAAGAAAATATCTCTATTCAAATCCATTCTACACCTATTTGAAGATTGAAGTCAAAGGCACTTTTCATACTCTGTACTTAGAAATATTTTTGGAAATTTCTGACGCATGCGCAGTCACAAAAAAGGGCAGACATGCGCAGAAGTGAAAAAGGGCACCTCACTAACCCTCGTCAAAGTCCACTACCATACGCAAACCCTGACCCTAACCCTAACTTAAACCCTGACCCTGACCCTAACCCTGACCCAAACCCTGACCCTAACCCTGACCCTAACCCTGACCCAAACCCTGACCCTAACCCTGACCCTAACCCTGACCCAAACCCTGACCCTAACCCTGACCCTAACCCTGACCCAAACCCTGACCCTAACTCTAACCCAAACACTAACCCAAACCAAAACCCCAAATGTGTTAAAATCGTTGTTTTGAAGGCCTTACTTTATCTTGGAACGGGTAAGTCTAGGGGGTTAACCGATTAGATTTTCGTATTAAGTTTTTTCACGAACTTCTCAAAAATCACAGTTTTGGAGGGGTGGGGGGTCAGGTTGTGGTTTTTGGTACTTTTCAAAGTCGATATTTTCAAAGTCTCAACATGATCCTATGCTTCGATTGGCTTGAAATTAATAAATCGACCCCGTTAGGGGCAGTACTTTGCGAGAATTAAGCCTATGATGAAAACCGCAAGTCTTTATCTTTTGTAGTTTCGGAGTTGGGGTTAATGTCGGGATTAGGCTTCACTCTCACACAAACGTTTCTTCAGTGAGGTCGGAAAGTGCGGCCGTACACTTCATTGATACCAATAAGTTTTCATGCTCTAGATCGCCTTTTCATCTTTTCGGAACAGTTAACTTTAAGAAAATATCTCTATTCAAATCCATTCTACACCTATTTGAAGATTGAAGTCAAAGGCACTTTTCATACTCTGTACTTAGAAATATTTTTGGAAATTTCTGACGCATGCGCAGTCACAAAAAAGGGCAGACATGCGCAGAAGTGAAAAAGGGCACCTCACTAACCCTCGTCAAAGTCCACTACCATACGCAAACCCTGACCCTAACCCTAACTTAAACCCTGACCCTGACCCTAACCCTGACCCAAACCCTGACCCTAACCCTGACCCTAACCCTGACCCAAACCCTGACCCTAACCCTGACCCTAACCCTGACCCAAACCCTGACCCTAACCCTGACCCTAACCCTGACCCAAACCCTGACCCTAACTCTAACCCAAACACTAACCCAAACCAAAACCCCAAATGTGTTAAAATCGTTGTTTTGAAGGCCTTACTTTATCTTGGAACGGGTAAGTCTAGGGGGTTAACCGATTAGATTTTCGTATTAAGTTTTTTCACGAACTTCTCAAAAATCACAGTTTTGGAGGGGTGGGGGGTCAGGTTGTGGTTTTTGGTACTTTTCAAAGTCGATATTTTCAAAGTCTCAACATGATCCTATGCTTCGATTGGCTTGAAATTAATAAATCGACCCCGTTAGGGGCAGTACTTTGCGAGAATTAAGCCTATGATGAAAACCGCAAGTCTTTATCTTTTGTAGTTTCGGAGTTGGGGTTAATGTCGGGATTAGGCTTCACTCTCACACAAACGTTTCTTCAGTGAGGTCGGAAAGTGCGGCCGTACACTTCATTGATACCAATAAGTTTTCATGCTCTAGATCGCCTTTTCATCTTTTCGGAACAGTTAACTTTAAGAAAATATCTCTATTCAAATCCATTCTACACCTATTTGAAGATTGAAGTCAAAGGCACTTTTCATACTCTGTACTTAGAAATATTTTTGGAAATTTCTGACGCATGCGCAGTCACAAAAAAGGGCAGACATGCGCAGAAGTGAAAAAGGGCACCTCACTAACCCTCGTCAAAGTCCACTACCATACGCAAACCCTGACCCTAACCCTAACTTAAACCCTGACCCTGACCCTAACCCTGACCCAAACCCTGACCCTAACCCTGACCCTAACCCTGACCCAAACCCTGACCCTAACCCTGACCCTAACCCTGACCCAAACCCTGACCCTAACCCTGACCCTAACCCTGACCCAAACCCTGACCCTAACTCTAACCCAAACACTAACCCAAACCAAAACCCCAAATGTGTTAAAATCGTTGTTTTGAAGGCCTTACTTTATCTTGGAACGGGTAAGTCTAGGGGGTTAACCGATTAGATTTTCGTATTAAGTTTTTTCACGAACTTCTCAAAAATCACAGTTTTGGAGGGGTGGGGGGTCAGGTTGTGGTTTTTGGTACTTTTCAAAGTCGATATTTTCAAAGTCTCAACATGATCCTATGCTTCGATTGGCTTGAAATTAATAAATCGACCCCGTTAGGGGCAGTACTTTGCGAGAATTAAGCCTATGATGAAAACCGCAAGTCTTTATCTTTTGTAGTTTCGGAGTTGGGGTTAATGTCGGGATTAGGCTTCACTCTCACACAAACGTTTCTTCAGTGAGGTCGGAAAGTGCGGCCGTACACTTCATTGATACCAATAAGTTTTCATGCTCTAGATCGCCTTTTCATCTTTTCGGAACAGTTAACTTTAAGAAAATATCTCTATTCAAATCCATTCTACACCTATTTGAAGATTGAAGTCAAAGGCACTTTTCATACTCTGTACTTAGAAATATTTTTGGAAATTTCTGACGCATGCGCAGTCACAAAAAAGGGCAGACATGCGCAGAAGTGAAAAAGGGCACCTCACTAACCCTCGTCAAAGTCCACTACCATACGCAAACCCTGACCCTAACCCTAACTTAAACCCTGACCCTGACCCTAACCCTGACCCAAACCCTGACCCTAACCCTGACCCTAACCCTGACCCAAACCCTGACCCTAACCCTGACCCTAACCCTGACCCAAACCCTGACCCTAACCCTGACCCTAACCCTGACCCAAACCCTGACCCTAACTCTAACCCAAACACTAACCCAAACCAAAACCCCAAATGTGTTAAAATCGTTGTTTTGAAGGCCTTACTTTATCTTGGAACGGGTAAGTCTAGGGGGTTAACCGATTAGATTTTCGTATTAAGTTTTTTCACGAACTTCTCAAAAATCACAGTTTTGGAGGGGTGGGGGGTCAGGTTGTGGTTTTTGGTACTTTTCAAAGTCGATATTTTCAAAGTCTCAACATGATCCTATGCTTCGATTGGCTTGAAATTAATAAATCGACCCCGTTAGGGGCAGTACTTTGCGAGAATTAAGCCTATGATGAAAACCGCAAGTCTTTATCTTTTGTAGTTTCGGAGTTGGGGTTAATGTCGGGATTAGGCTTCACTCTCACACAAACGTTTCTTCAGTGAGGTCGGAAAGTGCGGCCGTACACTTCATTGATACCAATAAGTTTTCATGCTCTAGATCGCCTTTTCATCTTTTCGGAACAGTTAACTTTAAGAAAATATCTCTATTCAAATCCATTCTACACCTATTTGAAGATTGAAGTCAAAGGCACTTTTCATACTCTGTACTTAGAAATATTTTTGGAAATTTCTGACGCATGCGCAGTCACAAAAAAGGGCAGACATGCGCAGAAGTGAAAAAGGGCACCTCACTAACCCTCGTCAAAGTCCACTACCATACGCAAACCCTGACCCTAACCCTAACTTAAACCCTGACCCTGACCCTAACCCTGACCCAAACCCTGACCCTAACCCTGACCCTAACCCTGACCCAAACCCTGACCCTAACCCTGACCCTAACCCTGACCCAAACCCTGACCCTAACCCTGACCCTAACCCTGACCCAAACCCTGACCCTAACTCTAACCCAAACACTAACCCAAACCAAAACCCCAAATGTGTTAAAATCGTTGTTTTGAAGGCCTTACTTTATCTTGGAACGGGTAAGTCTAGGGGGTTAACCGATTAGATTTTCGTATTAAGTTTTTTCACGAACTTCTCAAAAATCACAGTTTTGGAGGGGTGGGGGGTCAGGTTGTGGTTTTTGGTACTTTTCAAAGTCGATATTTTCAAAGTCTCAACATGATCCTATGCTTCGATTGGCTTGAAATTAATAAATCGACCCCGTTAGGGGCAGTACTTTGCGAGAATTAAGCCTATGATGAAAACCGCAAGTCTTTATCTTTTGTAGTTTCGGAGTTGGGGTTAATGTCGGGATTAGGCTTCACTCTCACACAAACGTTTCTTCAGTGAGGTCGGAAAGTGCGGCCGTACACTTCATTGATACCAATAAGTTTTCATGCTCTAGATCGCCTTTTCATCTTTTCGGAACAGTTAACTTTAAGAAAATATCTCTATTCAAATCCATTCTACACCTATTTGAAGATTGAAGTCAAAGGCACTTTTCATACTCTGTACTTAGAAATATTTTTGGAAATTTTTGACGCATGCGCAGTCACAAAAAAGGGCAGACATGCGCAGAAGTGAAAAAGGGCACCTCACTAACCCTCGTCAAAGTCCACTACCATACGCAAACCCTGACCCTAACCCTAACTTAAACCCTGACCCTGACCCTAACCCTGACCCAAACCCTGACCCTAACCCTGACCCTAACCCTGACCCAAACCCTGACCCTAACCCTGACCCTAACCCTGACCCAAACCCTGACCCTAACCCTGACCCTAACCCTGACCCAAACCCTGACCCTAACTCTAACCCAAACACTAACCCAAACCAAAACCCCAAATGTGTTAAAATCGTTGTTTTGAAGGCCTTACTTTATCTTGGAACGGGTAAGTCTAGGGGGTTAACCGATTAGATTTTCGTATTAAGTTTTTTCACGAACTTCTCAAAAATCACAGTTTTGGAGGGGTGGGGGGTCAGGTTGTGGTTTTTGGTACTTTTCAAAGTCGATATTTTCAAAGTCTCAACATGATCCTATGCTTCGATTGGCTTGAAATTAATAAATCGACCCCGTTAGGGGCAGTACTTTGCGAGAATTAAGCCTATGATGAAAACCGCAAGTCTTTATCTTTTGTAGTTTCGGAGTTGGGGTTAATGTCGGGATTAGGCTTCACTCTCACACAAACGTTTCTTCAGTGAGGTCGGAAAGTGCGGCCGTACACTTCATTGATACCAATAAGTTTTCATGCTCTAGATCGCCTTTTCATCTTTTCGGAACAGTTAACTTTAAGAAAATATCTCTATTCAAATCCATTCTACACCTATTTGAAGATTGAAGTCAAAGGCACTTTTCATACTCTGTACTTAGAAATATTTTTGGAAATTTCTGACGCATGCGCAGTCACAAAAAAGGGCAGACATGCGCAGAAGTGAAAAAGGGCACCTCACTAACCCTCGTCAAAGTCCACTACCATACGCAAACCCTGACCCTAACCCTAACTTAAACCCTGACCCTGACCCTAACCCTGACCCAAACCCTGACCCTAACCCTGACCCTAACCCTGACCCAAACCCTGACCCTAACCCTGACCCTAACCCTGACCCAAACCCTGACCCTAACCCTGACCCTAACCCTGACCCAAACCCTGACCCTAACTCTAACCCAAACACTAACCCAAACCAAAACCCCAAATGTGTTAAAATCGTTGTTTTGAAGGCCTTACTTTATCTTGGAACGGGTAAGTCTAGGGGGTTAACCGATTAGATTTTCGTATTAAGTTTTTTCACGAACTTCTCAAAAATCACAGTTTTGGAGGGGTGGGGGGTCAGGTTGTGGTTTTTGGTACTTTTCAAAGTCGATATTTTCAAAGTCTCAACATGATCCTATGCTTCGATTGGCTTGAAATTAATAAATCGACCCCGTTAGGGGCAGTACTTTGCGAGAATTAAGCCTATGATGAAAACCGCAAGTCTTTATCTTTTGTAGTTTCGGAGTTGGGGTTAATGTCGGGATTAGGCTTCACTCTCACACAAACGTTTCTTCAGTGAGGTCGGAAAGTGCGGCCGTACACTTCATTGATACCAATAAGTTTTCATGCTCTAGATCGCCTTTTCATCTTTTCGGAACAGTTAACTTTAAGAAAATATCTCTATTCAAATCCATTCTACACCTATTTGAAGATTGAAGTCAAAGGCACTTTTCATACTCTGTACTTAGAAATATTTTTGGAAATTTCTGACGCATGCGCAGTCACAAAAAAGGGCAGACATGCGCAGAAGTGAAAAAGGGCACCTCACTAACCCTCGTCAAAGTCCACTACCATACGCAAACCCTGACCCTAACCCTAACTTAAACCCTGACCCTGACCCTAACCCTGACCCAAACCCTGACCCTAACCCTGACCCTAACCCTGACCCAAACCCTGACCCTAACCCTGACCCTAACCCTGACCCAAACCCTGACCCTAACCCTGACCCTAACCCTGACCCAAACCCTGACCCTAACTCTAACCCAAACACTAACCCAAACCAAAACCCCAAATGTGTTAAAATCGTTGTTTTGAAGGCCTTACTTTATCTTGGAACGGGTAAGTCTAGGGGGTTAACCGATTAGATTTTCGTATTAAGTTTTTTCACGAACTTCTCAAAAATCACAGTTTTGGAGGGGTGGGGGGTCAGGTTGTGGTTTTTGGTACTTTTCAAAGTCGATATTTTCAAAGTCTCAACATGATCCTATGCTTCGATTGGCTTGAAATTAATAAATCGACCCCGTTAGGGGCAGTACTTTGCGAGAATTAAGCCTATGATGAAAACCGCAAGTCTTTATCTTTTGTAGTTTCGGAGTTGGGGTTAATGTCGGGATTAGGCTTCACTCTCACACAAACGTTTCTTCAGTGAGGTCGGAAAGTGCGGCCGTACACTTCATTGATACCAATAAGTTTTCATGCTCTAGATCGCCTTTTCATCTTTTCGGAACAGTTAACTTTAAGAAAATATCTCTATTCAAATCCATTCTACACCTATTTGAAGATTGAAGTCAAAGGCACTTTTCATACTCTGTACTTAGAAATATTTTTGGAAATTTCTGACGCATGCGCAGTCACAAAAAAGGGCAGACATGCGCAGAAGTGAAAAAGGGCACCTCACTAACCCTCGTCAAAGTCCACTACCATACGCAAACCCTGACCCTAACCCTAACTTAAACCCTGACCCTGACCCTAACCCTGACCCAAACCCTGACCCTAACCCTGACCCTAACCCTGACCCAAACCCTGACCCTAACCCTGACCCTAACCCTGACCCAAACCCTGACCCTAACCCTGACCCTAACCCTGACCCAAACCCTGACCCTAACTCTAACCCAAACACTAACCCAAACCAAAACCCCAAATGTGTTAAAATCGTTGTTTTGAAGGCCTTACTTTATCTTGGAACGGGTAAGTCTAGGGGGTTAACCGATTAGATTTTCGTATTAAGTTTTTTCACGAACTTCTCAAAAATCACAGTTTTGGAGGGGTGGGGGGTCAGGTTGTGGTTTTTGGTACTTTTCAAAGTCGATATTTTCAAAGTCTCAACATGATCCTATGCTTCGATTGGCTTGAAATTAATAAATCGACCCCGTTAGGGGCAGTACTTTGCGAGAATTAAGCCTATGATGAAAACCGCAAGTCTTTATCTTTTGTAGTTTCGGAGTTGGGGTTAATGTCGGGATTAGGCTTCACTCTCACACAAACGTTTCTTCAGTGAGGTCGGAAAGTGCGGCCGTACACTTCATTGATACCAATAAGTTTTCATGCTCTAGATCGCCTTTTCATCTTTTCGGAACAGTTAACTTTAAGAAAATATCTCTATTCAAATCCATTCTACACCTATTTGAAGATTGAAGTCAAAGGCACTTTTCATACTCTGTACTTAGAAATATTTTTGGAAATTTCTGACGCATGCGCAGTCACAAAAAAGGGCAGACATGCGCAGAAGTGAAAAAGGGCACCTCACTAACCCTCGTCAAAGTCCACTACCATACGCAAACCCTGACCCTAACCCTAACTTAAACCCTGACCCTGACCCTAACCCTGACCCAAACCCTGACCCTAACCCTGACCCTAACCCTGACCCAAACCCTGACCCTAACCCTGACCCTAACCCTGACCCAAACCCTGACCCTAACCCTGACCCTAACCCTGACCCAAACCCTGACCCTAACTCTAACCCAAACACTAACCCAAACCAAAACCCCAAATGTGTTAAAATCGTTGTTTTGAAGGCCTTACTTTATCTTGGAACGGGTAAGTCTAGGGGGTTAACCGATTAGATTTTCGTATTAAGTTTTTTCACGAACTTCTCAAAAATCACAGTTTTGGAGGGGTGGGGGGTCAGGTTGTGGTTTTTGGTACTTTTCAAAGTCGATATTTTCAAAGTCTCAACATGATCCTATGCTTCGATTGGCTTGAAATTAATAAATCGACCCCGTTAGGGGCAGTACTTTGCGAGAATTAAGCCTATGATGAAAACCGCAAGTCTTTATCTTTTGTAGTTTCGGAGTTGGGGTTAATGTCGGGATTAGGCTTCACTCTCACACAAACGTTTCTTCAGTGAGGTCGGAAAGTGCGGCCGTACACTTCATTGATACCAATAAGTTTTCATGCTCTAGATCGCCTTTTCATCTTTTCGGAACAGTTAACTTTAAGAAAATATCTCTATTCAAATCCATTCTACACCTATTTGAAGATTGAAGTCAAAGGCACTTTTCATACTCTGTACTTAGAAATATTTTTGGAAATTTCTGACGCATGCGCAGTCACAAAAAAGGGCAGACATGCGCAGAAGTGAAAAAGGGCACCTCACTAACCCTCGTCAAAGTCCACTACCATACGCAAACCCTGACCCTAACCCTAACTTAAACCCTGACCCTGACCCTAACCCTGACCCAAACCCTGACCCTAACCCTGACCCTAACCCTGACCCAAACCCTGACCCTAACCCTGACCCTAACCCTGACCCAAACCCTGACCCTAACCCTGACCCTAACCCTGACCCAAACCCTGACCCTAACTCTAACCCAAACACTAACCCAAACCAAAACCCCAAATGTGTTAAAATCGTTGTTTTGAAGGCCTTACTTTATCTTGGAACGGGTAAGTCTAGGGGGTTAACCGATTAGATTTTCGTATTAAGTTTTTTCACGAACTTCTCAAAAATCACAGTTTTGGAGGGGTGGGGGGTCAGGTTGTGGTTTTTGGTACTTTTCAAAGTCGATATTTTCAAAGTCTCAACATGATCCTATGCTTCGATTGGCTTGAAATTAATAAATCGACCCCGTTAGGGGCAGTACTTTGCGAGAATTAAGCCTATGATGAAAACCGCAAGTCTTTATCTTTTGTAGTTTCGGAGTTGGGGTTAATGTCGGGATTAGGCTTCACTCTCACACAAACGTTTCTTCAGTGAGGTCGGAAAGTGCGGCCGTACACTTCATTGATACCAATAAGTTTTCATGCTCTAGATCGCCTTTTCATCTTTTCGGAACAGTTAACTTTAAGAAAATATCTCTATTCAAATCCATTCTACACCTATTTGAAGATTGAAGTCAAAGGCACTTTTCATACTCTGTACTTAGAAATATTTTTGGAAATTTCTGACGCATGCGCAGTCACAAAAAAGGGCAGACATGCGCAGAAGTGAAAAAGGGCACCTCACTAACCCTCGTCAAAGTCCACTACCATACGCAAACCCTGACCCTAACCCTAACTTAAACCCTGACCCTGACCCTAACCCTGACCCAAACCCTGACCCTAACCCTGACCCTAACCCTGACCCAAACCCTGACCCTAACCCTGACCCTAACCCTGACCCAAACCCTGACCCTAACCCTGACCCTAACCCTGACCCAAACCCTGACCCTAACTCTAACCCAAACACTAACCCAAACCAAAACCCCAAATGTGTTAAAATCGTTGTTTTGAAGGCCTTACTTTATCTTGGAACGGGTAAGTCTAGGGGGTTAACCGATTAGATTTTCGTATTAAGTTTTTTCACGAACTTCTCAAAAATCACAGTTTTGGAGGGGTGGGGGGTCAGGTTGTGGTTTTTGGTACTTTTCAAAGTCGATATTTTCAAAGTCTCAACATGATCCTATGCTTCGATTGGCTTGAAATTAATAAATCGACCCCGTTAGGGGCAGTACTTTGCGAGAATTAAGCCTATGATGAAAACCGCAAGTCTTTATCTTTTGTAGTTTCGGAGTTGGGGTTAATGTCGGGATTAGGCTTCACTCTCACACAAACGTTTCTTCAGTGAGGTCGGAAAGTGCGGCCGTACACTTCATTGATACCAATAAGTTTTCATGCTCTAGATCGCCTTTTCATCTTTTCGGAACAGTTAACTTTAAGAAAATATCTCTATTCAAATCCATTCTACACCTATTTGAAGATTGAAGTCAAAGGCACTTTTCATACTCTGTACTTAGAAATATTTTTGGAAATTTTTGACGCATGCGCAGTCACAAAAAAGGGCAGACATGCGCAGAAGTGAAAAAGGGCACCTCACTAACCCTCGTCAAAGTCCACTACCATACGCAAACCCTGACCCTAACCCTAACTTAAACCCTGACCCTGACCCTAACCCTGACCCAAACCCTGACCCTAACCCTGACCCTAACCCTGACCCAAACCCTGACCCTAACCCTGACCCTAACCCTGACCCAAACCCTGACCCTAACCCTGACCCTAACCCTGACCCAAACCCTGACCCTAACTCTAACCCAAACACTAACCCAAACCAAAACCCCAAATGTGTTAAAATCGTTGTTTTGAAGGCCTTACTTTATCTTGGAACGGGTAAGTCTAGGGGGTTAACCGATTAGATTTTCGTATTAAGTTTTTTCACGAACTTCTCAAAAATCACAGTTTTGGAGGGGTGGGGGGTCAGGTTGTGGTTTTTGGTACTTTTCAAAGTCGATATTTTCAAAGTCTCAACATGATCCTATGCTTCGATTGGCTTGAAATTAATAAATCGACCCCGTTAGGGGCAGTACTTTGCGAGAATTAAGCCTATGATGAAAACCGCAAGTCTTTATCTTTTGTAGTTTCGGAGTTGGGGTTAATGTCGGGATTAGGCTTCACTCTCACACAAACGTTTCTTCAGTGAGGTCGGAAAGTGCGGCCGTACACTTCATTGATACCAATAAGTTTTCATGCTCTAGATCGCCTTTTCATCTTTTCGGAACAGTTAACTTTAAGAAAATATCTCTATTCAAATCCATTCTACACCTATTTGAAGATTGAAGTCAAAGGCACTTTTCATACTCTGTACTTAGAAATATTTTTGGAAATTTCTGACGCATGCGCAGTCACAAAAAAGGGCAGACATGCGCAGAAGTGAAAAAGGGCACCTCACTAACCCTCGTCAAAGTCCACTACCATACGCAAACCCTGACCCTAACCCTAACTTAAACCCTGACCCTGACCCTAACCCTGACCCAAACCCTGACCCTAACCCTGACCCTAACCCTGACCCAAACCCTGACCCTAACCCTGACCCTAACCCTGACCCAAACCCTGACCCTAACCCTGACCCTAACCCTGACCCAAACCCTGACCCTAACTCTAACCCAAACACTAACCCAAACCAAAACCCCAAATGTGTTAAAATCGTTGTTTTGAAGGCCTTACTTTATCTTGGAACGGGTAAGTCTAGGGGGTTAACCGATTAGATTTTCGTATTAAGTTTTTTCACGAACTTCTCAAAAATCACAGTTTTGGAGGGGTGGGGGGTCAGGTTGTGGTTTTTGGTACTTTTCAAAGTCGATATTTTCAAAGTCTCAACATGATCCTATGCTTCGATTGGCTTGAAATTAATAAATCGACCCCGTTAGGGGCAGTACTTTGCGAGAATTAAGCCTATGATGAAAACCGCAAGTCTTTATCTTTTGTAGTTTCGGAGTTGGGGTTAATGTCGGGATTAGGCTTCACTCTCACACAAACGTTTCTTCAGTGAGGTCGGAAAGTGCGGCCGTACACTTCATTGATACCAATAAGTTTTCATGCTCTAGATCGCCTTTTCATCTTTTCGGAACAGTTAACTTTAAGAAAATATCTCTATTCAAATCCATTCTACACCTATTTGAAGATTGAAGTCAAAGGCACTTTTCATACTCTGTACTTAGAAATATTTTTGGAAATTTCTGACGCATGCGCAGTCACAAAAAAGGGCAGACATGCGCAGAAGTGAAAAAGGGCACCTCACTAACCCTCGTCAAAGTCCACTACCATACGCAAACCCTGACCCTAACCCTAACTTAAACCCTGACCCTGACCCTAACCCTGACCCAAACCCTGACCCTAACCCTGACCCTAACCCTGACCCAAACCCTGACCCTAACCCTGACCCTAACCCTGACCCAAACCCTGACCCTAACCCTGACCCTAACCCTGACCCAAACCCTGACCCTAACTCTAACCCAAACACTAACCCAAACCAAAACCCCAAATGTGTTAAAATCGTTGTTTTGAAGGCCTTACTTTATCTTGGAACGGGTAAGTCTAGGGGGTTAACCGATTAGATTTTCGTATTAAGTTTTTTCACGAACTTCTCAAAAATCACAGTTTTGGAGGGGTGGGGGGTCAGGTTGTGGTTTTTGGTACTTTTCAAAGTCGATATTTTCAAAGTCTCAACATGATCCTATGCTTCGATTGGCTTGAAATTAATAAATCGACCCCGTTAGGGGCAGTACTTTGCGAGAATTAAGCCTATGATGAAAACCGCAAGTCTTTATCTTTTGTAGTTTCGGAGTTGGGGTTAATGTCGGGATTAGGCTTCACTCTCACACAAACGTTTCTTCAGTGAGGTCGGAAAGTGCGGCCGTACACTTCATTGATACCAATAAGTTTTCATGCTCTAGATCGCCTTTTCATCTTTTCGGAACAGTTAACTTTAAGAAAATATCTCTATTCAAATCCATTCTACACCTATTTGAAGATTGAAGTCAAAGGCACTTTTCATACTCTGTACTTAGAAATATTTTTGGAAATTTCTGACGCATGCGCAGTCACAAAAAAGGGCAGACATGCGCAGAAGTGAAAAAGGGCACCTCACTAACCCTCGTCAAAGTCCACTACCATACGCAAACCCTGACCCTAACCCTAACTTAAACCCTGACCCTGACCCTAACCCTGACCCAAACCCTGACCCTAACCCTGACCCTAACCCTGACCCAAACCCTGACCCTAACCCTGACCCTAACCCTGACCCAAACCCTGACCCTAACCCTGACCCTAACCCTGACCCAAACCCTGACCCTAACTCTAACCCAAACACTAACCCAAACCAAAACCCCAAATGTGTTAAAATCGTTGTTTTGAAGGCCTTACTTTATCTTGGAACGGGTAAGTCTAGGGGGTTAACCGATTAGATTTTCGTATTAAGTTTTTTCACGAACTTCTCAAAAATCACAGTTTTGGAGGGGTGGGGGGTCAGGTTGTGGTTTTTGGTACTTTTCAAAGTCGATATTTTCAAAGTCTCAACATGATCCTATGCTTCGATTGGCTTGAAATTAATAAATCGACCCCGTTAGGGGCAGTACTTTGCGAGAATTAAGCCTATGATGAAAACCGCAAGTCTTTATCTTTTGTAGTTTCGGAGTTGGGGTTAATGTCGGGATTAGGCTTCACTCTCACACAAACGTTTCTTCAGTGAGGTCGGAAAGTGCGGCCGTACACTTCATTGATACCAATAAGTTTTCATGCTCTAGATCGCCTTTTCATCTTTTCGGAACAGTTAACTTTAAGAAAATATCTCTATTCAAATCCATTCTACACCTATTTGAAGATTGAAGTCAAAGGCACTTTTCATACTCTGTACTTAGAAATATTTTTGGAAATTTCTGACGCATGCGCAGTCACAAAAAAGGGCAGACATGCGCAGAAGTGAAAAAGGGCACCTCACTAACCCTCGTCAAAGTCCACTACCATACGCAAACCCTGACCCTAACCCTAACTTAAACCCTGACCCTGACCCTAACCCTGACCCAAACCCTGACCCTAACCCTGACCCTAACCCTGACCCAAACCCTGACCCTAACCCTGACCCTAACCCTGACCCAAACCCTGACCCTAACCCTGACCCTAACCCTGACCCAAACCCTGACCCTAACTCTAACCCAAACACTAACCCAAACCAAAACCCCAAATGTGTTAAAATCGTTGTTTTGAAGGCCTTACTTTATCTTGGAACGGGTAAGTCTAGGGGGTTAACCGATTAGATTTTCGTATTAAGTTTTTTCACGAACTTCTCAAAAATCACAGTTTTGGAGGGGTGGGGGGTCAGGTTGTGGTTTTTGGTACTTTTCAAAGTCGATATTTTCAAAGTCTCAACATGATCCTATGCTTCGATTGGCTTGAAATTAATAAATCGACCCCGTTAGGGGCAGTACTTTGCGAGAATTAAGCCTATGATGAAAACCGCAAGTCTTTATCTTTTGTAGTTTCGGAGTTGGGGTTAATGTCGGGATTAGGCTTCACTCTCACACAAACGTTTCTTCAGTGAGGTCGGAAAGTGCGGCCGTACACTTCATTGATACCAATAAGTTTTCATGCTCTAGATCGCCTTTTCATCTTTTCGGAACAGTTAACTTTAAGAAAATATCTCTATTCAAATCCATTCTACACCTATTTGAAGATTGAAGTCAAAGGCACTTTTCATACTCTGTACTTAGAAATATTTTTGGAAATTTCTGACGCATGCGCAGTCACAAAAAAGGGCAGACATGCGCAGAAGTGAAAAAGGGCACCTCACTAACCCTCGTCAAAGTCCACTACCATACGCAAACCCTGACCCTAACCCTAACTTAAACCCTGACCCTGACCCTAACCCTGACCCAAACCCTGACCCTAACCCTGACCCTAACCCTGACCCAAACCCTGACCCTAACCCTGACCCTAACCCTGACCCAAACCCTGACCCTAACCCTGACCCTAACCCTGACCCAAACCCTGACCCTAACTCTAACCCAAACACTAACCCAAACCAAAACCCCAAATGTGTTAAAATCGTTGTTTTGAAGGCCTTACTTTATCTTGGAACGGGTAAGTCTAGGGGGTTAACCGATTAGATTTTCGTATTAAGTTTTTTCACGAACTTCTCAAAAATCACAGTTTTGGAGGGGTGGGGGGTCAGGTTGTGGTTTTTGGTACTTTTCAAAGTCGATATTTTCAAAGTCTCAACATGATCCTATGCTTCGATTGGCTTGAAATTAATAAATCGACCCCGTTAGGGGCAGTACTTTGCGAGAATTAAGCCTATGATGAAAACCGCAAGTCTTTATCTTTTGTAGTTTCGGAGTTGGGGTTAATGTCGGGATTAGGCTTCACTCTCACACAAACGTTTCTTCAGTGAGGTCGGAAAGTGCGGCCGTACACTTCATTGATACCAATAAGTTTTCATGCTCTAGATCGCCTTTTCATCTTTTCGGAACAGTTAACTTTAAGAAAATATCTCTATTCAAATCCATTCTACACCTATTTGAAGATTGAAGTCAAAGGCACTTTTCATACTCTGTACTTAGAAATATTTTTGGAAATTTCTGACGCATGCGCAGTCACAAAAAAGGGCAGACATGCGCAGAAGTGAAAAAGGGCACCTCACTAACCCTCGTCAAAGTCCACTACCATACGCAAACCCTGACCCTAACCCTAACTTAAACCCTGACCCTGACCCTAACCCTGACCCAAACCCTGACCCTAACCCTGACCCTAACCCTGACCCAAACCCTGACCCTAACCCTGACCCTAACCCTGACCCAAACCCTGACCCTAACCCTGACCCTAACCCTGACCCAAACCCTGACCCTAACTCTAACCCAAACACTAACCCAAACCAAAACCCCAAATGTGTTAAAATCGTTGTTTTGAAGGCCTTACTTTATCTTGGAACGGGTAAGTCTAGGGGGTTAACCGATTAGATTTTCGTATTAAGTTTTTTCACGAACTTCTCAAAAATCACAGTTTTGGAGGGGTGGGGGGTCAGGTTGTGGTTTTTGGTACTTTTCAAAGTCGATATTTTCAAAGTCTCAACATGATCCTATGCTTCGATTGGCTTGAAATTAATAAATCGACCCCGTTAGGGGCAGTACTTTGCGAGAATTAAGCCTATGATGAAAACCGCAAGTCTTTATCTTTTGTAGTTTCGGAGTTGGGGTTAATGTCGGGATTAGGCTTCACTCTCACACAAACGTTTCTTCAGTGAGGTCGGAAAGTGCGGCCGTACACTTCATTGATACCAATAAGTTTTCATGCTCTAGATCGCCTTTTCATCTTTTCGGAACAGTTAACTTTAAGAAAATATCTCTATTCAAATCCATTCTACACCTATTTGAAGATTGAAGTCAAAGGCACTTTTCATACTCTGTACTTAGAAATATTTTTGGAAATTTCTGACGCATGCGCAGTCACAAAAAAGGGCAGACATGCGCAGAAGTGAAAAAGGGCACCTCACTAACCCTCGTCAAAGTCCACTACCATACGCAAACCCTGACCCTAACCCTAACTTAAACCCTGACCCTGACCCTAACCCTGACCCAAACCCTGACCCTAACCCTGACCCTAACCCTGACCCAAACCCTGACCCTAACCCTGACCCTAACCCTGACCCAAACCCTGACCCTAACCCTGACCCTAACCCTGACCCAAACCCTGACCCTAACTCTAACCCAAACACTAACCCAAACCAAAACCCCAAATGTGTTAAAATCGTTGTTTTGAAGGCCTTACTTTATCTTGGAACGGGTAAGTCTAGGGGGTTAACCGATTAGATTTTCGTATTAAGTTTTTTCACGAACTTCTCAAAAATCACAGTTTTGGAGGGGTGGGGGGTCAGGTTGTGGTTTTTGGTACTTTTCAAAGTCGATATTTTCAAAGTCTCAACATGATCCTATGCTTCGATTGGCTTGAAATTAATAAATCGACCCCGTTAGGGGCAGTACTTTGCGAGAATTAAGCCTATGATGAAAACCGCAAGTCTTTATCTTTTGTAGTTTCGGAGTTGGGGTTAATGTCGGGATTAGGCTTCACTCTCACACAAACGTTTCTTCAGTGAGGTCGGAAAGTGCGGCCGTACACTTCATTGATACCAATAAGTTTTCATGCTCTAGATCGCCTTTTCATCTTTTCGGAACAGTTAACTTTAAGAAAATATCTCTATTCAAATCCATTCTACACCTATTTGAAGATTGAAGTCAAAGGCACTTTTCATACTCTGTACTTAGAAATATTTTTGGAAATTTCTGACGCATGCGCAGTCACAAAAAAGGGCAGACATGCGCAGAAGTGAAAAAGGGCACCTCACTAACCCTCGTCAAAGTCCACTACCATACGCAAACCCTGACCCTAACCCTAACTTAAACCCTGACCCTGACCCTAACCCTGACCCAAACCCTGACCCTAACCCTGACCCTAACCCTGACCCAAACCCTGACCCTAACCCTGACCCTAACCCTGACCCAAACCCTGACCCTAACCCTGACCCTAACCCTGACCCAAACCCTGACCCTAACTCTAACCCAAACACTAACCCAAACCAAAACCCCAAATGTGTTAAAATCGTTGTTTTGAAGGCCTTACTTTATCTTGGAACGGGTAAGTCTAGGGGGTTAACCGATTAGATTTTCGTATTAAGTTTTTTCACGAACTTCTCAAAAATCACAGTTTTGGAGGGGTGGGGGGTCAGGTTGTGGTTTTTGGTACTTTTCAAAGTCGATATTTTCAAAGTCTCAACATGATCCTATGCTTCGATTGGCTTGAAATTAATAAATCGACCCCGTTAGGGGCAGTACTTTGCGAGAATTAAGCCTATGATGAAAACCGCAAGTCTTTATCTTTTGTAGTTTCGGAGTTGGGGTTAATGTCGGGATTAGGCTTCACTCTCACACAAACGTTTCTTCAGTGAGGTCGGAAAGTGCGGCCGTACACTTCATTGATACCAATAAGTTTTCATGCTCTAGATCGCCTTTTCATCTTTTCGGAACAGTTAACTTTAAGAAAATATCTCTATTCAAATCCATTCTACACCTATTTGAAGATTGAAGTCAAAGGCACTTTTCATACTCTGTACTTAGAAATATTTTTGGAAATTTCTGACGCATGCGCAGTCACAAAAAAGGGCAGACATGCGCAGAAGTGAAAAAGGGCACCTCACTAACCCTCGTCAAAGTCCACTACCATACGCAAACCCTGACCCTAACCCTAACTTAAACCCTGACCCTGACCCTAACCCTGACCCAAACCCTGACCCTAACCCTGACCCTAACCCTGACCCAAACCCTGACCCTAACCCTGACCCTAACCCTGACCCAAACCCTGACCCTAACCCTGACCCTAACCCTGACCCAAACCCTGACCCTAACTCTAACCCAAACACTAACCCAAACCAAAACCCCAAATGTGTTAAAATCGTTGTTTTGAAGGCCTTACTTTATCTTGGAACGGGTAAGTCTAGGGGGTTAACCGATTAGATTTTCGTATTAAGTTTTTTCACGAACTTCTCAAAAATCACAGTTTTGGAGGGGTGGGGGGTCAGGTTGTGGTTTTTGGTACTTTTCAAAGTCGATATTTTCAAAGTCTCAACATGATCCTATGCTTCGATTGGCTTGAAATTAATAAATCGACCCCGTTAGGGGCAGTACTTTGCGAGAATTAAGCCTATGATGAAAACCGCAAGTCTTTATCTTTTGTAGTTTCGGAGTTGGGGTTAATGTCGGGATTAGGCTTCACTCTCACACAAACGTTTCTTCAGTGAGGTCGGAAAGTGCGGCCGTACACTTCATTGATACCAATAAGTTTTCATGCTCTAGATCGCCTTTTCATCTTTTCGGAACAGTTAACTTTAAGAAAATATCTCTATTCAAATCCATTCTACACCTATTTGAAGATTGAAGTCAAAGGCACTTTTCATACTCTGTACTTAGAAATATTTTTGGAAATTTCTGACGCATGCGCAGTCACAAAAAAGGGCAGACATGCGCAGAAGTGAAAAAGGGCACCTCACTAACCCTCGTCAAAGTCCACTACCATACGCAAACCCTGACCCTAACCCTAACTTAAACCCTGACCCTGACCCTAACCCTGACCCAAACCCTGACCCTAACCCTGACCCTAACCCTGACCCAAACCCTGACCCTAACCCTGACCCTAACCCTGACCCAAACCCTGACCCTAACCCTGACCCTAACCCTGACCCAAACCCTGACCCTAACTCTAACCCAAACACTAACCCAAACCAAAACCCCAAATGTGTTAAAATCGTTGTTTTGAAGGCCTTACTTTATCTTGGAACGGGTAAGTCTAGGGGGTTAACCGATTAGATTTTCGTATTAAGTTTTTTCACGAACTTCTCAAAAATCACAGTTTTGGAGGGGTGGGGGGTCAGGTTGTGGTTTTTGGTACTTTTCAAAGTCGATATTTTCAAAGTCTCAACATGATCCTATGCTTCGATTGGCTTGAAATTAATAAATCGACCCCGTTAGGGGCAGTACTTTGCGAGAATTAAGCCTATGATGAAAACCGCAAGTCTTTATCTTTTGTAGTTTCGGAGTTGGGGTTAATGTCGGGATTAGGCTTCACTCTCACACAAACGTTTCTTCAGTGAGGTCGGAAAGTGCGGCCGTACACTTCATTGATACCAATAAGTTTTCATGCTCTAGATCGCCTTTTCATCTTTTCGGAACAGTTAACTTTAAGAAAATATCTCTATTCAAATCCATTCTACACCTATTTGAAGATTGAAGTCAAAGGCACTTTTCATACTCTGTACTTAGAAATATTTTTGGAAATTTCTGACGCATGCGCAGTCACAAAAAAGGGCAGACATGCGCAGAAGTGAAAAAGGGCACCTCACTAACCCTCGTCAAAGTCCACTACCATACGCAAACCCTGACCCTAACCCTAACTTAAACCCTGACCCTGACCCTAACCCTGACCCAAACCCTGACCCTAACCCTGACCCTAACCCTGACCCAAACCCTGACCCTAACCCTGACCCTAACCCTGACCCAAACCCTGACCCTAACCCTGACCCTAACCCTGACCCAAACCCTGACCCTAACTCTAACCCAAACACTAACCCAAACCAAAACCCCAAATGTGTTAAAATCGTTGTTTTGAAGGCCTTACTTTATCTTGGAACGGGTAAGTCTAGGGGGTTAACCGATTAGATTTTCGTATTAAGTTTTTTCACGAACTTCTCAAAAATCACAGTTTTGGAGGGGTGGGGGGTCAGGTTGTGGTTTTTGGTACTTTTCAAAGTCGATATTTTCAAAGTCTCAACATGATCCTATGCTTCGATTGGCTTGAAATTAATAAATCGACCCCGTTAGGGGCAGTACTTTGCGAGAATTAAGCCTATGATGAAAACCGCAAGTCTTTATCTTTTGTAGTTTCGGAGTTGGGGTTAATGTCGGGATTAGGCTTCACTCTCACACAAACGTTTCTTCAGTGAGGTCGGAAAGTGCGGCCGTACACTTCATTGATACCAATAAGTTTTCATGCTCTAGATCGCCTTTTCATCTTTTCGGAACAGTTAACTTTAAGAAAATATCTCTATTCAAATCCATTCTACACCTATTTGAAGATTGAAGTCAAAGGCACTTTTCATACTCTGTACTTAGAAATATTTTTGGAAATTTCTGACGCATGCGCAGTCACAAAAAAGGGCAGACATGCGCAGAAGTGAAAAAGGGCACCTCACTAACCCTCGTCAAAGTCCACTACCATACGCAAACCCTGACCCTAACCCTAACTTAAACCCTGACCCTGACCCTAACCCTGACCCAAACCCTGACCCTAACCCTGACCCTAACCCTGACCCAAACCCTGACCCTAACCCTGACCCTAACCCTGACCCAAACCCTGACCCTAACCCTGACCCTAACCCTGACCCAAACCCTGACCCTAACTCTAACCCAAACACTAACCCAAACCAAAACCCCAAATGTGTTAAAATCGTTGTTTTGAAGGCCTTACTTTATCTTGGAACGGGTAAGTCTAGGGGGTTAACCGATTAGATTTTCGTATTAAGTTTTTTCACGAACTTCTCAAAAATCACAGTTTTGGAGGGGTGGGGGGTCAGGTTGTGGTTTTTGGTACTTTTCAAAGTCGATATTTTCAAAGTCTCAACATGATCCTATGCTTCGATTGGCTTGAAATTAATAAATCGACCCCGTTAGGGGCAGTACTTTGCGAGAATTAAGCCTATGATGAAAACCGCAAGTCTTTATCTTTTGTAGTTTCGGAGTTGGGGTTAATGTCGGGATTAGGCTTCACTCTCACACAAACGTTTCTTCAGTGAGGTCGGAAAGTGCGGCCGTACACTTCATTGATACCAATAAGTTTTCATGCTCTAGATCGCCTTTTCATCTTTTCGGAACAGTTAACTTTAAGAAAATATCTCTATTCAAATCCATTCTACACCTATTTGAAGATTGAAGTCAAAGGCACTTTTCATACTCTGTACTTAGAAATATTTTTGGAAATTTCTGACGCATGCGCAGTCACAAAAAAGGGCAGACATGCGCAGAAGTGAAAAAGGGCACCTCACTAACCCTCGTCAAAGTCCACTACCATACGCAAACCCTGACCCTAACCCTAACTTAAACCCTGACCCTGACCCTAACCCTGACCCAAACCCTGACCCTAACCCTGACCCTAACCCTGACCCAAACCCTGACCCTAACCCTGACCCTAACCCTGACCCAAACCCTGACCCTAACCCTGACCCTAACCCTGACCCAAACCCTGACCCTAACTCTAACCCAAACACTAACCCAAACCAAAACCCCAAATGTGTTAAAATCGTTGTTTTGAAGGCCTTACTTTATCTTGGAACGGGTAAGTCTAGGGGGTTAACCGATTAGATTTTCGTATTAAGTTTTTTCACGAACTTCTCAAAAATCACAGTTTTGGAGGGGTGGGGGGTCAGGTTGTGGTTTTTGGTACTTTTCAAAGTCGATATTTTCAAAGTCTCAACATGATCCTATGCTTCGATTGGCTTGAAATTAATAAATCGACCCCGTTAGGGGCAGTACTTTGCGAGAATTAAGCCTATGATGAAAACCGCAAGTCTTTATCTTTTGTAGTTTCGGAGTTGGGGTTAATGTCGGGATTAGGCTTCACTCTCACACAAACGTTTCTTCAGTGAGGTCGGAAAGTGCGGCCGTACACTTCATTGATACCAATAAGTTTTCATGCTCTAGATCGCCTTTTCATCTTTTCGGAACAGTTAACTTTAAGAAAATATCTCTATTCAAATCCATTCTACACCTATTTGAAGATTGAAGTCAAAGGCACTTTTCATACTCTGTACTTAGAAATATTTTTGGAAATTTCTGACGCATGCGCAGTCACAAAAAAGGGCAGACATGCGCAGAAGTGAAAAAGGGCACCTCACTAACCCTCGTCAAAGTCCACTACCATACGCAAACCCTGACCCTAACCCTAACTTAAACCCTGACCCTGACCCTAACCCTGACCCAAACCCTGACCCTAACCCTGACCCTAACCCTGACCCAAACCCTGACCCTAACCCTGACCCTAACCCTGACCCAAACCCTGACCCTAACCCTGACCCTAACCCTGACCCAAACCCTGACCCTAACTCTAACCCAAACACTAACCCAAACCAAAACCCCAAATGTGTTAAAATCGTTGTTTTGAAGGCCTTACTTTATCTTGGAACGGGTAAGTCTAGGGGGTTAACCGATTAGATTTTCGTATTAAGTTTTTTCACGAACTTCTCAAAAATCACAGTTTTGGAGGGGTGGGGGGTCAGGTTGTGGTTTTTGGTACTTTTCAAAGTCGATATTTTCAAAGTCTCAACATGATCCTATGCTTCGATTGGCTTGAAATTAATAAATCGACCCCGTTAGGGGCAGTACTTTGCGAGAATTAAGCCTATGATGAAAACCGCAAGTCTTTATCTTTTGTAGTTTCGGAGTTGGGGTTAATGTCGGGATTAGGCTTCACTCTCACACAAACGTTTCTTCAGTGAGGTCGGAAAGTGCGGCCGTACACTTCATTGATACCAATAAGTTTTCATGCTCTAGATCGCCTTTTCATCTTTTCGGAACAGTTAACTTTAAGAAAATATCTCTATTCAAATCCATTCTACACCTATTTGAAGATTGAAGTCAAAGGCACTTTTCATACTCTGTACTTAGAAATATTTTTGGAAATTTCTGACGCATGCGCAGTCACAAAAAAGGGCAGACATGCGCAGAAGTGAAAAAGGGCACCTCACTAACCCTCGTCAAAGTCCACTACCATACGCAAACCCTGACCCTAACCCTAACTTAAACCCTGACCCTGACCCTAACCCTGACCCAAACCCTGACCCTAACCCTGACCCTAACCCTGACCCAAACCCTGACCCTAACCCTGACCCTAACCCTGACCCAAACCCTGACCCTAACCCTGACCCTAACCCTGACCCAAACCCTGACCCTAACTCTAACCCAAACACTAACCCAAACCAAAACCCCAAATGTGTTAAAATCGTTGTTTTGAAGGCCTTACTTTATCTTGGAACGGGTAAGTCTAGGGGGTTAACCGATTAGATTTTCGTATTAAGTTTTTTCACGAACTTCTCAAAAATCACAGTTTTGGAGGGGTGGGGGGTCAGGTTGTGGTTTTTGGTACTTTTCAAAGTCGATATTTTCAAAGTCTCAACATGATCCTATGCTTCGATTGGCTTGAAATTAATAAATCGACCCCGTTAGGGGCAGTACTTTGCGAGAATTAAGCCTATGATGAAAACCGCAAGTCTTTATCTTTTGTAGTTTCGGAGTTGGGGTTAATGTCGGGATTAGGCTTCACTCTCACACAAACGTTTCTTCAGTGAGGTCGGAAAGTGCGGCCGTACACTTCATTGATACCAATAAGTTTTCATGCTCTAGATCGCCTTTTCATCTTTTCGGAACAGTTAACTTTAAGAAAATATCTCTATTCAAATCCATTCTACACCTATTTGAAGATTGAAGTCAAAGGCACTTTTCATACTCTGTACTTAGAAATATTTTTGGAAATTTCTGACGCATGCGCAGTCACAAAAAAGGGCAGACATGCGCAGAAGTGAAAAAGGGCACCTCACTAACCCTCGTCAAAGTCCACTACCATACGCAAACCCTGACCCTAACCCTAACTTAAACCCTGACCCTGACCCTAACCCTGACCCAAACCCTGACCCTAACCCTGACCCTAACCCTGACCCAAACCCTGACCCTAACCCTGACCCTAACCCTGACCCAAACCCTGACCCTAACCCTGACCCTAACCCTGACCCAAACCCTGACCCTAACTCTAACCCAAACACTAACCCAAACCAAAACCCCAAATGTGTTAAAATCGTTGTTTTGAAGGCCTTACTTTATCTTGGAACGGGTAAGTCTAGGGGGTTAACCGATTAGATTTTCGTATTAAGTTTTTTCACGAACTTCTCAAAAATCACAGTTTTGGAGGGGTGGGGGGTCAGGTTGTGGTTTTTGGTACTTTTCAAAGTCGATATTTTCAAAGTCTCAACATGATCCTATGCTTCGATTGGCTTGAAATTAATAAATCGACCCCGTTAGGGGCAGTACTTTGCGAGAATTAAGCCTATGATGAAAACCGCAAGTCTTTATCTTTTGTAGTTTCGGAGTTGGGGTTAATGTCGGGATTAGGCTTCACTCTCACACAAACGTTTCTTCAGTGAGGTCGGAAAGTGCGGCCGTACACTTCATTGATACCAATAAGTTTTCATGCTCTAGATCGCCTTTTCATCTTTTCGGAACAGTTAACTTTAAGAAAATATCTCTATTCAAATCCATTCTACACCTATTTGAAGATTGAAGTCAAAGGCACTTTTCATACTCTGTACTTAGAAATATTTTTGGAAATTTCTGACGCATGCGCAGTCACAAGAAAGGGCAGACATGCGCAGAAGTGAAAAAGGGCACCTCACTAACCCTCGTCAAAGTCCACTACCATACGCAAACCCTGACCCTAACCCTAACTTAAACCCTGACCCTGACCCTAACCCTGACCCAAACCCTGACCCTAACCCTGACCCTAACCCTGACCCAAACCCTGACCCTAACCCTGACCCTAACCCTGACCCAAACCCTGACCCTAACCCTGACCCTAACCCTGACCCAAACCCTGACCCTAACTCTAACCCAAACACTAACCCAAACCAAAACCCCAAATGTGTTAAAATCGTTGTTTTGAAGGCCTTACTTTATCTTGGAACGGGTAAGTCTAGGGGGTTAACCGATTAGATTTTCGTATTAAGTTTTTTCACGAACTTCTCAAAAATCACAGTTTTGGAGGGGTGGGGGGTCAGGTTGTGGTTTTTGGTACTTTTCAAAGTCGATATTTTCAAAGTCTCAACATGATCCTATGCTTCGATTGGCTTGAAATTAATAAATCGACCCCGTTAGGGGCAGTACTTTGCGAGAATTAAGCCTATGATGAAAACCGCAAGTCTTTATCTTTTGTAGTTTCGGAGTTGGGGTTAATGTCGGGATTAGGCTTCACTCTCACACAAACGTTTCTTCAGTGAGGTCGGAAAGTGCGGCCGTACACTTCATTGATACCAATAAGTTTTCATGCTCTAGATCGCCTTTTCATCTTTTCGGAACAGTTAACTTTAAGAAAATATCTCTATTCAAATCCATTCTACACCTATTTGAAGATTGAAGTCAAAGGCACTTTTCATACTCTGTACTTAGAAATATTTTTGGAAATTTCTGACGCATGCGCAGTCACAAAAAAGGGCAGACATGCGCAGAAGTGAAAAAGGGCACCTCACTAACCCTCGTCAAAGTCCACTACCCTAACCCTAACCCTAACCCTAACCCTAACCCTAACCCTAACCCTAACCCTAACCCTAACCCTAACCCTAACCCTAACCCTAACCCTAACCCTAACCCTAAACCCTAACCCTAACCCTAACCCTAACCCTAACCCTAACCCTAACCCTAACCCTAACCCTAAACCCTAACCCTAACCCTAACCCTAACCCTAACCCTAACCCTAACCCTAACCCTAACCCTAACCCTAACCCTAACCCTAAACCCTAACCCTAACCCTAACCCTAACCCTAACCCTAACCCTAACCCTAACCCTAACCCTAACCCCTAACCCTAACCCTAACCCTAACCCTAACCCTAACCCTAACCCTAACCCTAACCCTAACCCTTAACCCTAACCCTAACCCTAACCCTAACCCTAACCCTAACCCTAACCCTAACCCTAAACCTAACCCTAACCCTAACCCTAAACCCTAACCCTAAACCCTAACCCTAACCCTAACCCTAACCCTAACCCTAACCCTAACCTAACCCTAACCCTAACCCTAACCCTAACCCTAACCCTAACCCTAACCCTAACCCTAACCCTAACCCTATGAATTGTCAACAAACCAACTAACCATCAATCAACGTTAAGGTTAAACAATAACTTAATATCTTAACCTGAACAGTAACCTTATCTTAAAATTACCCCTTGCAAATGAAATTCCAAAGGCCATGACTAGTATTCAAAGGCTTCCCAAAGTACTTGACCAGTGATAAGCCAGAAAAAAACGATAAACCAACTTCAATAGCCAGAAAATCACCCTATGGCAAATTACCCAAAAGAGTTTGATATTCTGTGAGCATCACGCAGGGATGCCAAAAATGTATGCTATTGCTTATTATAAAGCTAAGGTACCCGGTTACCTTCCTATATCCATTATTTGGACGATCGTAAGGCAAAACACTATTTTTTCGACTGCTACCCTTATATCTAGGTGCAAAACGCTAGTATTTTACATATTGACCCAGGACCTTTTAACCCTATAGACTAAGTTTATTTTGTTATAGGTTCAAACAAGGTGTAAATATCATGGCAAAGGTCGTTCTAGCTAGTAAAATCAGTTTCAGAAGTTCTTCGTCTCGTGTTAAGACAGAAAATTACGATGAAACAATACCAAAGCCAAGAAAATTATTATATAAGCAACAACCAATAAGGGTTTATATCATTCCTCGAGCACCTCGCGGACATGGCATATCAGTATATCAAATATCTTTACAACGCCAACGGTCCAAATTGCCTGCCTGAATCCTAGTAACCATAAGTTTTACAATCGTAAAGCAAGACATCATTTCATTTCTACACAAAGAACTAAATCGAGTACCCAGCCGCAAACAATGACAATACCGACCCCGAATCTTTTCACTATATATACCACGTCGGCCATTTTATATGGGTATATAATAGCTCATACGAACGCTGATAAGGTTCATGTTGCCTACATACTTCCTTAGTTGTCAATACTTGTACGAGCATAAGACAATAAAGCTATTAATTCGACCCATGTTTGGATGTCTGCTATCCAACCGCAAATATTGTCATAACCGATGCCGGATCTATACCATACAGATCAAGCCGAGCCTATTTTAAATAAAACAAGGTGCAAATACAGTCCCTCAGACCTTGGCTAACTATATAAAGTTTTTTTTACAAAAGATTCAACTACCATCACAAGGCAGGAAAACACGATGAAGTAACCCCAAAGTCCAGAAAATCATCCTGTAAGCATATACAGGGAATAATACACCCATTTCACCCCTTAGGCATGTAATATAAGTATATCAGAGTTCATTACAAGCCCAAGTTTCCCGGCTACCTGTCTTTGTCATTAGTTATTGTTAGTTGTACAATGGTATGACAAAAAAACAAATCTATATTTCACCCCTTCCCCTTAATCGGGCAGCCAACCGCTAGTATTTACCATACTGACCTTGGATATTTTTCACTACAGACTTAACGGAGTGTGTTATAGTTCTAAAAGATGTGTCACTATCATTGCACCGGTGTCGGCTGAATACTGATAGTATAGTCTGAAGCATCCCGGCCTTTTCCTAAGAAAGGAAATACAAATATCATATCCAAAAGGCAAGACAATCACTTTGTGGCCAGTTACCCATTACAGGTATAATATTTACCAATCACCACATAGGCAAACCAATGAGGTATTTCATAGATAAGGAAATCTGATAATTGGATGTGTCGTCTGTTTACGTTAATATATCGATGATAAGGAAACAAACTACTTAATTCGACCACTATTCAACTATCGGATCACCAACCGCTTGTATTGACCATATCAGCATGAATCTTTTCATCGTAAAAACCTAGCAGGACATGCTATAGGGGTATATTATGGCTCATACAACGCTTAGGGTCCCTGCTACATGCCTGTTACCTTAGTTATCGTTTGTTGTACAATGACAAGGCAAACTTTTTTTTTTTATTCTTACCCTACCAGTCTATCTAAAGAAGAATAAAATGAAAATGAGTTGGTTTCTTGTTTCTGTTGCAAAACATAGCTAAACAAATACACGTTTGCGAAGACGTGTTACTTTAGTAAATATACCTTAAAGATGAGCACTAGTTGCAATGTTAACAACACGTGTTTTTTTGGGGTCTAAATGTGTAGGAAGATATTTTTTGGACGAACGAAATCAACTTTTTTCGAGGAGTGAAACTCAATAACCGGAAGTCAATATCCCTGCAAATATTGGTGATATGATCTTCTATGACCTTTCCTGCTTTACAAATTTTCACATTGGAACCATCGCAACGTTAACACCGATATTCAGTCCGCAAGCCCGTGTGTGGTATGAAGGATTAGAGATCACTATTTTGAAAGGGATGATTGGCTCATAATTACGCATAATATAACTACTAGCATTCTATACAATAAAAACATTAGGCGATGATCATAAGTAGGATCGAGATAACAATATCCAATCTTTCCTTTTGATGGCATCATAAGATCACACTAGATTTTGCGTCTCACAGGGTTTTCACGAATTCCTGACTGTGTGCATGTATGTATATATGTTTGTATGTTTGTATGTGTGTTTGTTTGTATGTTTTTATGTTTATGTGTATGCATTTATTTGTATGTGTGCATTTTATATGCATGTATGTATGTTTATCATATACTTATAAAAAATAATGGTATAAGTGTTCCCCATGATAAGACTAATTTGTTCATCAAATTTGAAGAATTGCCTTACCCGTGTGATATGACTTTTGTTATCAACTGCCTACTGTTTATATAAACTGCTTCCGTTTTAAATCAACTGCTTCCGCTTATAATCGCATGCGTTGCTGTAACGTATCGCATGACAATTTGACGTCATTCGGCAAATTCCGGTAAATATACCTCCATGGTACGTTTTTGTGTGTAAAACATAACAAAGTTGAACAAAAAGAAAATATTAGGTATCAGGAAAGTATATTATTAAAAAATGCAAACGTATATTACAACAAAAGCATTTTAAGAATAGTCTTTGTCTGTTTGTCTTCTGTTGACGTATATGATAAAAAGAACAACATGTCATTTTTCATATCAGACCCCCTATCAGTCCATCCGGGTGTCAGGCTGATATCATGACCTAAGGCTGATAAGAGGTCTGATATGAAAAATGCCAAGTTATAATCAATATCTATATGCATATATGTTAGTATGTGTGTAGGTTCCAAAAACTATTTTACGTCGTTCAATGTCATGCAGCTAACAAATCTGGTTTCACTCTGGTTTTCACAAACATGAACACATCAATAAAAAAAGTAAAAATTTCGATCCAATGTTCATACCTGACTCAGATCGTTTAAAGCATATATACACTTCATATTAACCAAATGATATGAATGCGCATAAGCAGTAACTCTGTGTAACTCCATCACTACACAATGTCCTCCAGACCTAAAGAATATACAGTATGAAAAGATATCATTAACGCTTTCAAAATGGTGGCTCTGTACATCCCACTTCTTAATTACCGCATCTTTGTATGTACGCTGCTTGCCTTGAATTTACCACCACCCCACCATATGTCCTCCAGACCTCATAAATGTATAGTGCACATACATCTTATAAACCATTTTAGAATGTAGCTCTGCTTTTTGTTTACATATACTTATACCATATATTATGCAACTAACATGAATGCGCATTATCATCTCCTCTGTATATGCGTTGGTCGCTCTGCGCATGTATGTATGTATGTATGTATGCATGTATGTTTGTAAGTATGTATGTATGTATGTATGTATGTATGTATGTATATATGTATGTACGTATGTATGTATGTAATTTCTAATATTTTCGTTACGTCCTATGACGTCATGCAGCTTACAAATCATGTCGCCATTATTCCATCAAAATTCAGGCACATGCGCAAATACAACAAAGTCATTGGAATTTTATTTTCTGGATTCATTTCATATCAGCGTAGTCTGTACTAAAAACAAATTATCTCCCTTAGTGCAACTCAGTTGCAGTCTAGTAAAAACCCCCTAACCCTAACCCTAACCCTAACCCTAACCCTAACCCTAACCTAACCCTACCCTAACCCTAACCCTAACCCTAACCCTAACCCTAACCCTAACCCTAACCCTAACCCTAACCCTAAACCCTAACCCTAACCCTAACCCTAACCCTAACCCTAACCCTAACCCTAACCCTAACCCTAACCCTAACCCTAACCTAACCCTAACCCTAACCCTAACCCTTACCCTAACCCTAACCCTAACCCTAACCCTAACCCTAACCCTAACCCTAACCCTAACCCTAACCCTAACCCTAAACCCTAACCCTAACCCTAACCCTAACCTAACCCTAACCCTAACCCTAACCCTAACCCTAACCCTAACCCTAACCCTAACCCTAACCCTATTCAAATCCATAACATATTGATCTTACTGAATCAAAGGTCATTATGTAGTTTGGTGTATTGCTGTCAAATTTAATGAAGGTCAAAAAAGCTAGGATTTGCAATTTTGGACAAAATTCAGCATTTCAGATAGTACACTCACCTTAATTTTTTTTATAACTTTTTCAAATCAACTTGGATTTTCATCAAACTATGCAGCTATATTAGTAATATATTGATCTTACTCAATCACAGGTCATTATGTAGTTTGGTGTGTTGCTTACAAATTTCTAGGTAAAAAAAGATTGAATTTGCAGTTCGGACTATATTCAGATACCTAACCCTAATTTTTTTTATAACTTTTTCAAATCAACTAGGATTTTCATCAAACTATACAGCTATCTTAGTAATATATTGATCTTACTAAATCATAGGTCATTATGTAGTTTGGTGTATTGCTGTCAAATTTAAGGATTAAATTAATCTAGGTCCAAAAAGCTTGAATTTGCAGTTCGGACTATATTCAGATAGTACACCTTAAATCTTTTTATAACTTTTTCAAATCAACTTGGATTTTCATCAAACTATACAGCTATCTTGGTAACATATTGATCTTACTGAATCAAAGGTCATTATGTAGTTTGGTGTATTGCGGTCAAATTTAATGAAGGTCAAAAAAGCTAGGATTTGCAATTTTGGACAAAATTCAGCATTTCAGATAGTACACTCACCTTAATTTTTTTTATAACTTTTTCAAATCAACTTGGATTTTCATCAAACTATGCAGCTATATTAGTAATATATTGATCTTACTCAATCACAGGTCATTATGTAGTTTGGTGTGTTGCTTACAAATTTCTAGGTAAAAAAAGATTGAATTTGCAGTTCGGACTATATTCAGATACCTAACCCTAATTTTTTTTATAACTTTTTCAAATCAACTAGGATTTTCATCAAACTATACAGCTATCTTAGTAATATATTGATCTTACTAAATCATAGGTCATTCTGTAGTTTGGTGTATTGCTGTCAAATTTAAGGATTAAATTAATCTAGGTCCAAAAAGCTTGAATTTGCAGTTCCGACTATATTCAGATAGTACACCTTAAATCTTTTTATAACTTTTTCAAATCAACTTGGATTTTCATCAAACTATACAGCTATCTTGGTAACATATTGATCTTACTGAATCAAAGGTCATTATGTAGTTTGGTGTATTGCGGTCAAATTTAATGAAGGTCAAAAAAGCTAGGATTTGCAATTTTGGACAAAATTCAGCATTTCAGATAGTACACTCACCTTAATTTTTTTTATAACTTTTTCAAATCAACTTGGATTTTCATCAAACTATGCAGCTATATTAGTAATATATTGATCTTACTCAATCACAGGTCATTATGTAGTTTGGTGTGTTGCTTACAAATTTCTAGGTAAAAAAAGATTGAATTTGCAGTTCGGACTATATTCAGATACCTAACCCTAATTTTTTTTATAACTTTTTCAAATCAACTAGGATTTTCATCAAACTATACAGCTATCTTAGTAATATATTGATCTTACTAAATCATAGGTCATTATGTAGTTTGGTGTATTGCTGTCAAATTTAAGGATTAAATTAATCTAGGTCCAAAAAGCTTGAATTTGCAGTTCGGACTATATTCAGATAGTACACCTTAAATCTTTTTATAACTTTTTCAAATCAACTTGGATTTTCATCAAACTATACAGCTATCTTGGTAACATATTGATCTTACTGAATCAAAGGTCATTATGTAGTTTGGTGTATTGCGGTCAAATTTAATGAAGGTCAAAAAAGCTAGGATTTGCAATTTTGGACAAAATTCAGCATTTCAGATAGTACACTCACCTTAATTTTTTTTATAACTTTTTCAAATCAACTTGGATTTTCATCAAACTATGCAGCTATATTAGTAATATATTGATCTTACTCAATCACAGGTCATTATGTAGTTTGGTGTGTTGCTTACAAATTTCTAGGTAAAAAAAGATTGAATTTGCAGTTCGGACTATATTCAGATACCTAACCCTAATTTTTTTTATAACTTTTTCAAATCAACTAGGATTTTCATCAAACTATACAGCTATCTTAGTAATATATTGATCTTACTAAATCATAGGTCATTATGTAGTTTGGTGTATTGCTGTCAAATTTAAGGATTAAATTAATCTAGGTCCAAAAAGCTTGAATTTGCAGTTCCGACTATATTCAGATAGTACACCTTAAATCTTTTTATAACTTTTTCAAATCAACTTGGATTTTCATCAAACTATACAGCTATCTTGGTAACATATTGATCTTACTGAATCAAAGGTCATTATGTAGTTTGGTGTATTGCTGTCAAATTTAATGAAGGTCAAAAAAGCTAGGATTTGCAATTTTGGACAAAATTCAGCATTTCAGGTAGTACACTCACCTTAATTTTTTTTATAACTTTTTCAAATCAACTTGGATTTTCATCAAACTATGCAGCTATATTAGTAATATATTGATCTTACTCAATCACAGGTCATTATGTAGTTTGGTGTGTTGCTTACAAATTTCTAGGTAAAAAAAGATTGAATTTGCAGTTCGGACTATATTCAGATACCTAACCCTAATTTTTTTTATAACTTTTTCAAATCAACTAGGATTTTCATCAAACTATACAGCTATCTTAGTAATATATTGATCTTACTAAATCATAGGTCATTATGTAGTTTGGTGTATTGCTGTCAAATTTAAGGATTAAATTAATCTAGGTCCAAAAAGCTTGAATTTGCAGTTCCGACTATATTCAGATAGTACACCTTAAATCTTTTTATAACTTTTTCAA
This sequence comes from Mytilus californianus, assembly GCF_021869535.1. Taxonomy (NCBI): domain Eukaryota; kingdom Metazoa; phylum Mollusca; class Bivalvia; order Mytilida; family Mytilidae; genus Mytilus; species Mytilus californianus. The sequence goes on along the minus strand of NW_026262733.1, from coordinate 275,108 downwards.
ATCAACTTGGATTTTCATCAAACTATACAGCTATCTTGGTAACATATTGATCTTACTGAATCAAAGGTCATTATGTAGTTTGGTGTATTGCTGTCAAATTTAATCTAGGTCAAAAAAGCTAGGATTTGCAATTTTGGACAAAATTCAGATAGTACAATTTAATTTATTTTATAACTTTTTCAAATGGACTGGGATTTTCATCAAACTGCACAGCTATCTCAATTACATATTGTTCTTACAAATTCTAAAGTAATTTGCCATTTTGGTTTATTCTGGTCAAATTGTATGTTTATTTGATAGGTGGAAACAGGTACAATTTTCGGTTCAGAGTAAATTCAGATGGTCAACCTTAAACATTTCTATAACTTTATCAAATGTATTTGGATGTTCATGCAACTTGACAGCTATCTCAATAAGATACTGTTCTTACTAACTGCAAAGCAATTTGGCATTATGTATTACTCCGATCAAATTATATATTTTAATTGATAGGTGAAAAAGGAGCTAAAATTGTCATTTCGCACTCAAATCAGATAGTCACCCTTAAAAATTTCTATAACTTTTTCAAATCAACTGGGATTTTCATCAAAGTGGACAGCTATCTTCATTAGATATTGTTCTTACAAATTACAAAGTAATTTGCCATTTGGGTTGATTACTGTTAAACAGTATGTCTTAATTGAGAAGTGAAAAGACCTAGAATTTTCACTTCAGACTAAATTCAGATAGTCGCCGTTAAAAATGTCTATAACTTTTTCAAATCAACTTGGATTTTCATAAAACTTGACACCTATCTCAATTATATACTGTTCTTACACATGACAGAGTCATTTGGCATTTGATTTGATTACTGTGAAACGGTCGGTTTTAATTGAGAAGCCAAAAAAGCTTACATTTTCAGTGCGCAATAAATTCAGATAGTCAACCTTAAACATTTCTGTCACTTTTTCAAATCGACTTGGATTTTTATAAAACATGACAGCTGTCTCAATTATATACTGTTCTTACCAATTGCAAAGTCATTTGCCATTTTATTAACCTTCCTGTCAAATTGTAGGTTTATTTCATAGGTGAAAAAGGCTAAGATTTTCACTTCTGACTACATTCAGATAGTCACCTTTAAGAATTTCTACAACTTTCTCAAATCAACTGGGATTTTAAGGTTAACTAGACAGCTATCTCAATTATATACTATTCTTACAAAATGCAAAGTAGCAGTTTGCCATTTTCATTCATTCCTGTCAAATTGTATGTTTAATTGAGTAACTGTAGACTGACAAACTGTGTAAATCTATCAAACCTGAGCTACCACAAGTATAAAATGTTTATGCCGGTAAGGAATAATCAAGAAAAAGGTCAATTTTATTCATGAATACAACAAATATACCAATTTGACACTTAAACTCCTTCACACGACAGGTCAGTCCTATCGTGTCCTAAATATTTATGCGGAGCACATTGAATTGTTGTACCAGCAATTTAATTCCTGCCACAGAAGCCTAAACCAACTAACTGCTGATTCAGTAAAGTATGTTTAGGTGCAAATTAACCCTTTTTAACAGCCTTTGCAAGTCCCTAGAAAAACATTCGCATTCCTCAACACAGATTGCTATTTACACATGGAGCACTCCAAAATGTTGTACCAAGGAGTATAATTCCATATGAGGCATATGCTTTGGTATTGTCAGAGTGTTCTTTACATACACCTGTGCTGTCTCCTCTTATAAATGTCGGTTAAAAATAGGCAGTGCCATTCTATGTTGCATAGTAAGGTGGAGCACCTGCTAATGTTGTACCAGGAATAAGCATGTTACAGTTATTAGTTGGCTTTTTTATCGACCTATAACTTTTGAAAGCCTGAGCTGATGTTCCAAAACCAGACTGCACAATTTGCCCAATTGAATGCCCATTCCAAAACGTTAAACATTTTGGAAACCGAACGGTAAACAACGGAGCTATGATTTTTCAAAGTTTGCCATGTACACTTCCGTGTTCCATACTACGTCTAATATGTAAACAAATACCCATGTGTTCTTTATCGACCTATAACTTTTGAATGCCTGACCTGATCTTCCAAACCTAGACTGCACAATTTGCCCAATTGAATGTCCTTTCCAAAACGTTAAACATTTTGTAAATCAAACGGTTAAAAACGGAGCTATGACTTTTTCAAAGTTTGCCATATAGCCTCCCGTATTCCTTACTACGTCTGATATGTAAACAAATACCCAAGTCTTCTTTAACGGCTATACACATTTTATTTTCACTATCAAGTCAGCACAATTTCCGCAGTTAAATGTCTCTTCCAAAACACTAAACAGTTTATACATCGGACCGCAAACAACGGAGCTACGATTTTTCAAACTTTGCCTATATTCCTAATTGGATTATCTTCCCTGAATTCAAATTTTGTGTCAAACCTTGTTTGAGGAAATTATTACACAAAGCCTACTATATAAAGCACTCAGTACACATATGCTAATGGGGGGAACCCTTGTATCCAAGGCATGTCGCGCATGCGCACTCAGACTTTATAAATAAATAAATAAAAATTTTAACTATAATTTAACTCTAACACTCCAGCATTTATCAGACCAGTTAAAAAAAAAAAAAAAAAAAAAAAAAAATAATAAATATAATTTAACTCAAACAGTCCAGCATGAGGCATAAAAGTACTTAAATATCATATAAAAGAAGAAATATTGGCACTTTTTATATCTGTCGACAAAGTTTTTAGTCTCCATACACTGAAAACTATAAACCAAAAAGAATAAAATAGGTTGCCGGTATGGAATAACCTTGAAAAAGGTCAATGTTGACACCCTATATTGATGAGTACAACACATATAGCAATTTGAAACTTAAAATCCTTCAGTCAAATGTCTAACAATCAATTTTGAGGTACAAAAAGTACTCAATTACAAAGCCGGTACAAGAATATCAATAAAAAGAAAGAAATATTGTCGCCTTTTATTGTTATCGACACAAATAAAAGTAACCGTAGACTTATACAGTGTCAAATTATCCATCCTAAGAATGAAATGTTTATACCGGCACAGAAGTATCATCAAAAAGAAAGAAATATTGTCGCCTTTTATTGTTATCAACACAAATAAAAGTAACCGTAGCCTTATACAGTGTCAAATTATCCATCAAAAGAATAAAATGTTCATGCTGGCACACAAGTATCATCAAAAGGATAGATATTGGCACCATTTATAGATGCAGACAACAAATACAGCAACCTGAAACATTCATTTCTTCACTTTTGTGTCTGAGAATACATCTAAACTCATAAATATTATACAACATATGAAGTATTGTCACTTTTAGTTGGTATCGACATAAATATCAGTAACCGTACACTTATAAATCTCTCAATTGTTGTCAAATTATGCCTTCTTATAGTTGTCGACAAATGTTTTAGTAACCGTAGACTCCAAACCTGTGTAAAACTATCAATCCTCAGGTACCGAAAGGATAAAATGTTAATGCCGGTAAGTAATAACCAAGAAAATGGTCAATATTGGCACCCTATATTGCTGAATGCAACAAATATAGCACTTCAAAACATTTATTCTTTCACTTTTATGTCTGACAATCCATTTGAATGTATCAAATGTCCTCTATTACCAGGCCGGTACAAGAATATTATAACAAAGATGAAATAGTGTCGCTTTTAATTGTTTCGCGACATAAATATTAGTAACCGTACACTTATAAATCTCTCAATTTGTGTCAAACCATTCATTCTTAGATTCAAATAATGATGCCGGACCAGAAAAATCAGGAAGAAGGGAAGATATTGGCACCTTTTGTTGATACCGACAACAAATTTTGTTATTTAAACTTGTTTTCATTCCCATTTAATGTCAAACAACCCATCAGGATGTATTTAAAAGTGCTCAATTATAAGGCCAGTACCAGAATATCATTCAAAAGAAGAAATATTGGCTCTTTTTATTCTTGTCGACAAAAGTTTTAGTATAACCGTGGACTTAGGAAGCGCTTAATTTTTGAAAAAAATTTCATCGCGAGGTACATAAAGAATAAAATTATTATGCCGGTAGACAATATTCAAGGAAAAGGGTAAATATTGGCCCAAGATATTGATGAATACAACAAATATAGCAGCTTGACACTTAAACTCCTTCATGAAAGGCTATCATTTCTTAATATTTAGGTGGAGCACATTGGATCTTTGTACCACAGTTTCTGACACGTTTTCTTCGGCGACCTATAACTTTTGAATGCCCCGATACATTTTCAATATCAAGACACCAAAATGTGCGCAATTGCCTGCCCATTATAAAACGGTAAACATTTTGGAAATCGAACGGTAAACAACGGAGCTATGATTTTTCAAAGTTTGCCATGTACACTTCCGTGTTCCATAATATGTAAACAAATACCCATGTGTTCTTTATCGACCTATAACTTTTGAATGCCTGAACTGATCTTCCAAACCTAGACTGCACAATTTGCCCAATTAAATGTCCTTTCCAAAACGTTAAACATTTTGTAAATCAAACGGTTAAAAACGGAGCTATGATTTTTTCAAAGTTTGCCATATAGCCTCCCGTATTCCTTACTACGTCTGATATGTAAACAAATACCCAAGTCTTCTTTAACGGCTATACACATTTTATTTTCACTATCAAGTCAGCACAATTTTCGCAGTTAAATGTCCTTTCCAAAACACTAAACAGTTTATACATCGGACCGCAAACAACGGAGCTACGATTTTTCAAACTTTGCCTATATTCCTAATTGGATTATCTTCCCTGAATTCAAATTTTGTGTCAACTTGTTTGAGGAAATTATTACACAAAGCCTACTATATAAAGCACTCAGTACACATATGCTAATGGGGGGAACCCTTGTATCCAAGGCATGTCGCGCATGCGCACTCAGACTTTGAAAAAGGTCAATGTTGACACCCTATATTGATGAGTACAACACATATATAGCATTTGAAACTTAAAATCCTTCACTCTAATGTCTAACAATCAATTTTGAAGTACAAAAAGTACTCAATTACCAAGCCGGTACAAGAATATCAATAAAAAGAAAGAAATATTGTCGCCTTTTATTGTTATCGACACAAAAAAAGTAACCGTAGACTTATACAGTGTCAAATTATCCATCCTAATGATGAAATGTTTATACCGGCACAAAAGTATTATCAAAAAGAAAGAAATATTGTCGCCTTTTATTGTTATCGACACAAATATAAGTAACCGTAGACTTATACAGTGTCAAATTATCCATCAAAAGAATAAAATGTTCATGCTGGCACACAAGTATCATCAAAAAGGATAGATATTGGCACCATTTATAGATGCAGACAACAAATACAAATCCTCCTAAACTCATAAATATCATACAACATATGAAATATTGTCACTTTTAGTTTGTATTGACATAAATATCAGTAACCGTACACATATAAATCTCTCAATTGTTGTCAAATTATGCATTCTTATAGTTGTCGACAAATGTTTTATTAACCGTAGACTCCAAACCTGTGTAAAACTATCAATCCTCAGGTACCGAAAGGATAAAATGTTAATGCCGGTAAGTAATAACCAAGAAAATGGTCAATATTGGCACCCTATATTGCTGAATGCAACAAATATAGCACTTCAAAACATTTATTCTTTCACTTTTATGTCTGACAATCCATTTGAATGTATCAAATGGCCTCTATTACCTGGCCAGTACAAGAATAATAGAACAAAGATGAAATAGTGTCGCTTTTAATTGTTTCGCGACATAAATATTAGTAACCGTACACTTATAAATCTCTCAATGTGTGTCAAACCATTCATTCTGAGATTCAAATAATGATGCCGGACCAGAAAAATCAGGAAGAAGGGAAGATATTGGCACCTTTTGTTGATACCGACAACAAATTTTGTTATTTAAACTTGTTTTCATTCCCATTTAATGTCAAACAACCCATCAGGATGTATTTAAAAGTGCTCAATTATAAGGCCAGTACCAGAATATCATTCAAAAGAAGAAATATTGGCTCTTTTTATTCTTGTCGACAAAAGTTTTAGTATAACCGTAGACTTACGAAGCGCTTAATTTTTGACAAAATTTTCATCGCGAGGTACATAAAGAATAAAATTATTATGCCGGTAGAGAATATTCAAGGAAAAGGGTAAATATTGGCCCAAGATATTGATGAATACAACAAATATAGCAGCTTGACACTTAAACTCCTTCATGAAAGGCTATCATTTCTTAACATTTAGGGATCGTTGTACCACAGTTTCTGACACGTTTTCTTCGGCGACCTATAACTTTTGAATGTCCCGATACATTTTCAATATCAAGACACCAAAATGTGCGCAATTGAATTCCGTTTCCAAAACGCTAAACAGTTTAAAAATCGGACGGTCAACAACAGAGATACGATTTTTTCAAAGTTTGCCTATAAGCCTTATCAGATTATCTCCCCTGAATTTCAATATGCAAATTTTGGCATACCTTCTTCAGGAAATTGTTACAAAAAGACTACTATATATACAACTAAGTATGTATTACTATAGGGGGACCCTTGAATCCAAAACATATCGGCGCATGCGCACTTGAAAGGGTTAGGGTTAGAAAAAAAGATCCGGCTAACCCAAACCCTAACCCTAACCCTAATTTGGGTTAGGGTTAACCCTAACCCTCATATATTCATACGCCAGCCATATCACAACCCTTAATAGTCAGCCTACACCCCAGGTGCCCCCCTCTATATGATACCTAACCCTAACCCTAACCCTAACCCTAACCCTAACCCTAACCCTAACCCTAACCCTAACCCTAACCCTAACCCTAACCCTAACCCTAACCCTAACCCTAACCCTAACCCTAACCCTAACCCTAACCCTAACCCTAACCCTAACCCTAACCCTAACCCTAACCCTAACCCTAACCCTAACCCTAACCCTAACCCTAACCCTAACCCTAACCCTAACCCTAACCCTAACCCTAACCCTAACCCTAACCCTAACCCTAACCCTAACCCTAAACCCTAACCCTAACCCTAACCCTAACCCTAACCCTAACCCTAACCCTAACCCTAACCCTAACCCTAACCCTAACCCTAACCCTAACCCTAACCCTAACCCTAACCCTAATGAGAGGGATGATGGTGGTGGCTACATGACTGCGGTAGTGGGCCAGGGTTAGGGATTAGGGGTAGGGGGTTTGGGGCGTTTTGATGGCTAACTCTAAGCCCCCCTATTGGATAGATATCCACCCAAAAACCCTTAGCCGGGGATTTGGGGATTTTAAGCTATGGGCTACCAAACTCTACCGCTAACCCTGAGGGGTTCCGAAAAAGGGTTAGAAATTTTTTTAACGGCACTTTAATGTTAGCCGAAAGTGATACAATTTGAGCCCTAAACGCACCCCAGCCGCTCACCAAAAATTGGGGGTGGGGCATCAAAAGTAAGGTTTCTCCGTCAGATACTAGTAAAGGGGTATACAAGACAGACGATCATAATTCTTATGTATATATTTTACAAAGTCACTTTTATATATCTAAAGATATTGCTCTGAAATTTTTACTCAATGTATATAACATAACTAATCGCTTTTATGCCAAATATCATCCAAACCCTATGTCTACTTTTTTTTTTTTATTTCTTATCATTTTTTCGGTATGAAAGTCCAAATTGCGGTAATGGCTACTTAAATTTATTTTCAATTATAGATGTTTAATAGTTATTTTTTTGGTTAACTTTTTTGTTTCTCGATAGATTTTGATAAAATAAATTGGAAAAATTAGCAAACATTACTCTATTTTTTTCAAATAATGACATTTACTCAGAAAAATATACACGACCAGAAAAGTTTAGTGTAAACAATATTTCATTATGAAACAAGTGTGGACACCGATCAGTGTGGATTATATGTTTGGATGTTTGACAGTGTTTTCTGACAAAAATAGTTTTTTGGTGGTGTGTATGTATGTATGTATGTATGGAAAAAACTTTTATTTTTAAATTAAAATTCAACAATAAATGCAAGTCTCATCCGAAGAAACATCCCAAATGTTGGTTTGAATCTACCAAATAAATGTTCCACGTGAAAAAAAGTTATTGATATTCATTTCTTACAATCAAAGAACTCGCTCAGTCTGAAACAAGTAGTATTCCGAAAACCTATCTACTTTTATCTTTTAATCTAGAAAAAGTAACTAATATTCTCCTCACAAAATTTATCACTAACATTTCTAATATTAGATTTCATATTTGTATTATTATGTTATATCAGGTTGCACTTCAATAAAACAATATATATATATGATAGAAAATATAGACACATAAAAATAGCATAACTTGCTCAGTCTGAAACTAAAGACACAAGGACTAAGAAATGAAAATGGATCGAGTGCTGTCGTGTTGCAAATTAGGAATATGTCTGTACAACCGTGTGTTGTTTTCTAACATCGTAAATGTTTGGGAGATAGGGAAAGCATCACCGACCCTGATTCTGCTGTCTTATGATGAGTAATCTGGAAAAAAATAGATGATAGAAGTTTATATTGTGCATCAATGGCTACTTTTTTGCGGTAATTGGCTACTTTCTTGCGGTAAGTGGCTACTTTCTTGCGGTAATTGGCTACTTTCTTGCGGTCAGCGGCTACTTTCTTGCGGTAAATGGCTACTTTCTTGCGGTAAATAGCTACTTGATTCGCGGTCAATGGCTACTTTCTTGCGGTAATTGGCTACTTTCTTGCGGTAAATGGCTACTTTGTTGCTGTAAATAGCTACTTGATTCGCGGTAAATGGCTACTGAGGTGCGGTAAACGAATACAAGTAGCCGTGTTACCGCGTTCAAGTAGTCATTTCACCGCAAAATGTAACCATTTCCCGCAAAAAATGTAGTCATCTACCGCAAATTGTAGGCATTTACCGCATAAACAGTAGCCGTTTACCGCAAGAAAGTTGCCATTTACCGCAAATATGTAGTCTACTACCGCAAGTATGTAGCCTACTACCGCAAATATGTAGCCTACTACCGCAAGTATGTAGCCTACTACCACGGCGGTATATGGCTACTTGCTTGCGGTATTTGGCTACTTAGTGACCTTTACCGCGTTTATGTGGACATTTTACTGTTGCGGAAATGGTGAATGTTTATCGAAAAATGGTTTTAGGTGGCAGTTACCGTGCATATCTTATAATTTTCAGAGGTGAATACATCAATTAGTGACGTTCTTTATCAATGGATACATAACTTTTTTATAGTCATATTTAGTTTAACTGACAAGGATTATAGCTCCTCCATCCGGAGTTCTCTTATCTCTTCTAATTAAGTACCCGGAAATACCTCTGACAGCCATCGGGCGTTATGCATTAGCATACATACATACATACATACATACATACATACATACATACATACATACATGCATACATACATACATGCATACATACATACATACATACATACATAAACACATACATTCATTCATACACACACATACACATACAAACGCACATACATACATACATATATACATACATACATACATACATGCATACATACATACATACATACATACATACATACATACATACATACATACATACATACATACATACATACATACATACATACATACATACATACATACACACGCACATGCATGCATACACTAACACATATATGCATGCACATACATACACACATGTATAAACACACATTATAATACTCATAACAGAGAAATCTAGATATTCATCATTTCTTTTTCAAATAATAAAGTAATTATCATCTACATGAAACAAAAATTTTGATAGTTTAAAATTTAAAATAAAACTTGAAAGTATTGTAAAATACATGTGATGACGTTTACTTATGAAACTCATTCTTTTGTTTAGGAATATGCAAGAAATTCAGCAGGTTTCAGTTAATTTCTTCATTATTTCATAATGAGTTCTCATGGCTTTACTTTTTCCATTCGGGATTCTATGTTTCGCTTCTTATGATCAATTTGTAAATGTTCTTATGCACTGTTTTACTCATAATTTGACACAGTAGAATTTTCGTTTGGGGGTCTCAATTACGCTGTTGTTTTTTCAAATCCTAATTTCCATCATTTGGAACATTACTGTCAAGACCAAGGATTCGTTTTTCTGAAGTTTTATTCTATTCCTTTGTAATGTTTGTAAGTATAAAGAAGTTTGGGAAATAGGGAAAGAATCACCGGTCCTGATTCTGCTGTCTTATGATGAGTAATCTGAAAAAAAAAGAGATGATAGAAGTTTATATTGTGCATCAATGGCTACTTTCTTGCTGTAATTGGCTACTTTCTTGCGGTAAATGGCTACTTTCTTGCGGAAAATGGCTACCTGATTCGCCGTAAATGGCTACTGAGGTGCGGTAAACGGCTACAAGTAGTCTTTTTACCGCGTTCAAGTCGTCATTTTACCGCAAAATGTTACCATTTACCGCAAATAATGTAGTCATATACCGCAAGATGTAGGCATTTACCGCATAAACAGTAGCCGTGGACCGCAAAAAAGTTGCCATTTACCGCAATTATGTAGCCTACTACCGCAAGAATGTAGCCTACTACCGCAAATATGTAGCCTATTACCTGAAGTATGAAGCCTACTACCGCAAATATGTAGCCTACTACCGCAAGTATGTAACCTACAACCACGGCGGTATATGGCTACTCGCTTGCGGTATTTGGCTACTATGTAACCTTTTACCGTATTAATGTGGACATTTTACCGTTGCGGAAATGGTGAATGTTTATCGAAAATATGTTTTTGTTGGCAATTACCGTCCATATCTTATAATTTTCAGAGGTGAATACATCAATAAGTGACATTCTTTTATCAAAGCATACATATCTTTTTTCTAGTTATATTTCGTTGTACTTACAAGGATTAAAGCTCCTCCATCCGGAAGTGTCTTCTAATTGAGTCCTCAGAAATACCCCTGAAAGCCATCGGGCGTTGTGCATTAGCACACATATATACATCATACATACATACATACATACATACATACATACATACATACATACATACATACATACATACATACATACATACATACATACATACATACATACATACATACATACATACATACATATATACATACATTCATACAACACACAAACACAAACACATACACATACACATACACATACATATACAAATACATACATACATACATACATACATACATACATACATACATACATACATACATACATGCATACATACATACACATAGATACAAACATACATACATACTTATATACATACATACATACATACTTACATACATACATACATACATACATACAAACATACATACACACGCACATACATACATACATACACATACATATACAAATACATACATACATACATACATACATACATACATACATACATACACACACACACACACACATACACATACATACATACATACATACATACATACATACATACATACATACATACATACATACATACATACATACATACATACATACATACATACACTAACACATCTCTACATGCAAATACATACACACATAAACACATAAACACATACACACATTATTATACTCATAACAGAGATATCGAAAAAAAAAAGTTGATTTGATGTTGAATACAAAAGGTGTTTTCTTATGGTATTTTAGACAAATATAAAAAGGTAAAAGTCACCTTTTACGTCAAGCCTGGAGGACAACCGATCTTTATCAACAAAGGTTAGTGAAGTATTTTGAAGGACAATGGGTATAGAGCTTATAAAAATGTGTGCCCACGAAAAAAAAAAGGTCTCATAAAAGAGGTTTGAATGGGGTCCAAATACATCAAAACACAAAAAAAACACAACTTTGATTCCAGTCAAAAATTCTATGTTGGTTCAAGTAGCCATTTACCGCATTACACATACGTGTCAATGGACTCAAAATTATCCAAAATGAAAAAAAAACCCAACCCCCAGATGAAGGAAAAAAAGGTCAAGTAACCCATACCGCGCAGCTAACATTTTATTACCGCATCACTTCCCAAAATGATGTAGCCAGGTGTAGCCATTTTACCCAAAATTGTAGCTATTTTACCCAAAATTGTAGTCAGTTTACCGCAAAATGTAGCCAATTGTAGTCATTTCACCCCGCCCCTAACCGAAGTAGCCCCGAACTGATAACCGGCTATTTTTGGGCTACATTTGACTACATTTGGCTACATTTTCGTACCGTGATAACAACCCTAACCCTAACCCTAACCCTAACCCTAACCCTAACCCTAACCCTAACCCTAACCCTAACCCTAACCCTAACCCTAACCCTAACCCTAACCCTAACCCTAACCCTAACCCTAACCCTAACCTAACCCTAACCCTAACCCTAACCCTAACCCTAACCCTAACCCTAACCCTAACCCTAACCCTAACCCTAACCCTAACCCTAACCCTAACCCTAATGAGAGGGATGATGGTGGTGGCTACATGACTGCGGTAGTGGGCCAGGGTTAGGGATTAGGGGTAGGGGGTTTGGGGCGTTTTGATGGCTAACTCTAAGCCCCCCTATTGGATAGATATCCACCCAAAAACCCTTAGCCGGGGATTTGGGGATTTTAAGCTATGGGCTACCAAACTCTACCGCTAACCCTGAGGGGTTCCGAAAAAGGGTTAGAAATTTTTTTAACGGCACTTTAATGTTAGCCGAAAGTGATACAATTTGAGCCCTAAACGCACCCCAGCCGCTCACCAAAAATTGGGGGTGGGGCATCAAAAGTAAGGTTTCTCCGTCAGATACTAGTAAAGGGGTATACAAGACAGACGATCATAATTCTTATGTATATATTTTACAAAGTCACTTTTATATATCTAAAGATATTGCTCTGAAATTTTTACTCAATGTATATAACATAACTAATCGCTTTTATGCCAAATATCATCCAAACCCTATGTCTACTTTTTTTTTTTTATTTCTTATCATTTTTTCGGTATGAAAGTCCAAATTGCGGTAATGGCTACTTAAATTTATTTTCAATTATAGATGTTTAATAGTTATTTTTTTGGTTAACTTTTTTGTTTCTCGATAGATTTTGATAAAATAAATTGGAAAAATTAGCAAACATTACTCTATTTTTTTCAAATAATGACATTTACTCAGAAAAATATACACGACCAGAAAAGTTTAGTGTAAACAATATTTCATTATGAAACAAGTGTGGACACCGATCAGTGTGGATTATATGTTTGGATGTTTGACAGTGTTTTCTGACAAAAATAGTTTTTTGGTGGTGTGTATGTATGTATGTATGTATGGAAAAAACTTTTATTTTTAAATTAAAATTCAACAATAAATGCAAGTCTCATCCGAAGAAACATCCCAAATGTTGGTTTGAATCTACCAAATAAATGTTCCACGTGAAAAAAAGTTATTGATATTCATTTCTTACAATCAAAGAACTCGCTCAGTCTGAAACAAGTAGTATTCCGAAAACCTATCTACTTTTATCTTTTAATCTAGAAAAAGTAACTAATATTCTCCTCACAAAATTTATCACTAACATTTCTAATATTAGATTTCATATTTGTATTATTATGTTATATCAGGTTGCACTTCAATAAAACAATATATATATATGATAGAAAATATAGACACATAAAAATAGCATAACTTGCTCAGTCTGAAACTAAAGACACAAGGACTAAGAAATGAAAATGGATCGAGTGCTGTCGTGTTGCAAATTAGGAATATGTCTGTACAACCGTGTGTTGTTTTCTAACATCGTAAATGTTTGGGAGATAGGGAAAGCATCACCGACCCTGATTCTGCTGTCTTATGATGAGTAATCTGGAAAAAAATAGATGATAGAAGTTTATATTGTGCATCAATGGCTACTTTTTTGCGGTAATTGGCTACTTTCTTGCGGTAAGTGGCTACTTTCTTGCGGTAATTGGCTACTTTCTTGCGGTCAGCGGCTACTTTCTTGCGGTAAATGGCTACTTTCTTGCGGTAAATAGCTACTTGATTCGCGGTCAATGGCTACTTTCTTGCGGTAATTGGCTACTTTCTTGCGGTAAATGGCTACTTTGTTGCTGTAAATAGCTACTTGATTCGCGGTAAATGGCTACTGAGGTGCGGTAAACGAATACAAGTAGCCGTGTTACCGCGTTCAAGTAGTCATTTCACCGCAAAATGTAACCATTTCCCGCAAAAAATGTAGTCATCTACCGCAAATTGTAGGCATTTACCGCATAAACAGTAGCCGTTTACCGCAAGAAAGTTGCCATTTACCGCAAATATGTAGTCTACTACCGCAAGTATGTAGCCTACTACCGCAAATATGTAGCCTACTACCGCAAGTATGTAGCCTACTACCACGGCGGTATATGGCTACTTGCTTGCGGTATTTGGCTACTTAGTGACCTTTACCGCGTTTATGTGGACATTTTACTGTTGCGGAAATGGTGAATGTTTATCGAAAAATGGTTTTAGGTGGCAGTTACCGTGCATATCTTATAATTTTCAGAGGTGAATACATCAATTAGTGACGTTCTTTATCAATGGATACATAACTTTTTTATAGTCATATTTAGTTTAACTGACAAGGATTATAGCTCCTCCATCCGGAGTTCTCTTATCTCTTCTAATTAAGTACCCGGAAATACCTCTGACAGCCATCGGGCGTTATGCATTAGCATACATACATACATACATACATACATACATACATACATACATACATACATGCATACATACATACATGCATACATACATACATACATACATACATAAACACATACATTCATTCATACACACACATACACATACAAACGCACATACATACATACATATATACATACATACATACATACATGCATACATACATACATACATACATACATACATACATACATACATACATACATACATACATACATACATACATACATACATACATACATACATACATACACACGCACATGCATGCATACACTAACACATATATGCATGCACATACATACACACATGTATAAACACACATTATAATACTCATAACAGAGAAATCTAGATATTCATCATTTCTTTTTCAAATAATAAAGTAATTATCATCTACATGAAACAAAAATTTTGATAGTTTAAAATTTAAAATAAAACTTGAAAGTATTGTAAAATACATGTGATGACGTTTACTTATGAAACTCATTCTTTTGTTTAGGAATATGCAAGAAATTCAGCAGGTTTCAGTTAATTTCTTCATTATTTCATAATGAGTTCTCATGGCTTTACTTTTTCCATTCGGGATTCTATGTTTCGCTTCTTATGATCAATTTGTAAATGTTCTTATGCACTGTTTTACTCATAATTTGACACAGTAGAATTTTCGTTTGGGGGTCTCAATTACGCTGTTGTTTTTTCAAATCCTAATTTCCATCATTTGGAACATTACTGTCAAGACCAAGGATTCGTTTTTCTGAAGTTTTATTCTATTCCTTTGTAATGTTTGTAAGTATAAAGAAGTTTGGGAAATAGGGAAAGAATCACCGGTCCTGATTCTGCTGTCTTATGATGAGTAATCTGAAAAAAAAAGAGATGATAGAAGTTTATATTGTGCATCAATGGCTACTTTCTTGCTGTAATTGGCTACTTTCTTGCGGTAAATGGCTACTTTCTTGCGGAAAATGGCTACCTGATTCGCCGTAAATGGCTACTGAGGTGCGGTAAACGGCTACAAGTAGTCTTTTTACCGCGTTCAAGTCGTCATTTTACCGCAAAATGTTACCATTTACCGCAAATAATGTAGTCATATACCGCAAGATGTAGGCATTTACCGCATAAACAGTAGCCGTGGACCGCAAAAAAGTTGCCATTTACCGCAATTATGTAGCCTACTACCGCAAGAATGTAGCCTACTACCGCAAATATGTAGCCTATTACCTGAAGTATGAAGCCTACTACCGCAAATATGTAGCCTACTACCGCAAGTATGTAACCTACAACCACGGCGGTATATGGCTACTCGCTTGCGGTATTTGGCTACTATGTAACCTTTTACCGTATTAATGTGGACATTTTACCGTTGCGGAAATGGTGAATGTTTATCGAAAATATGTTTTTGTTGGCAATTACCGTCCATATCTTATAATTTTCAGAGGTGAATACATCAATAAGTGACATTCTTTTATCAAAGCATACATATCTTTTTTCTAGTTATATTTCGTTGTACTTACAAGGATTAAAGCTCCTCCATCCGGAAGTGTCTTCTAATTGAGTCCTCAGAAATACCCCTGAAAGCCATCGGGCGTTGTGCATTAGCACACATATATACATCATACATACATACATACATACATACATACATACATACATACATACATACATACATACATACATACATACATACATACATACATACATACATACATACATACATACATACATATATACATACATTCATACAACACACAAACACAAACACATACACATACACATACACATACATATACAAATACATACATACATACATACATACATACATACATACATACATACATACATACATACATGCATACATACATACACATAGATACAAACATACATACATACTTATATACATACATACATACATACTTACATACATACATACATACATACATACAAACATACATACACACGCACATACATACATACATACACATACATATACAAATACATACATACATACATACATACATACATACATACATACATACACACACACACACACACATACACATACATACATACATACATACATACATACATACATACATACATACATACATACATACATACATACATACATACATACATACATACATACACTAACACATCTCTACATGCAAATACATACACACATAAACACATAAACACATACACACATTATTATACTCATAACAGAGATATCGAAAAAAAAAAGTTGATTTGATGTTGAATACAAAAGGTGTTTTCTTATGGTATTTTAGACAAATATAAAAAGGTAAAAGTCACCTTTTACGTCAAGCCTGGAGGACAACCGATCTTTATCAACAAAGGTTAGTGAAGTATTTTGAAGGACAATGGGTATAGAGCTTATAAAAATGTGTGCCCACGAAAAAAAAAAGGTCTCATAAAAGAGGTTTGAATGGGGTCCAAATACATCAAAACACAAAAAAAACACAACTTTGATTCCAGTCAAAAATTCTATGTTGGTTCAAGTAGCCATTTACCGCATTACACATACGTGTCAATGGACTCAAAATTATCCAAAATGAAAAAAAAACCCAACCCCCAGATGAAGGAAAAAAAGGTCAAGTAACCCATACCGCGCAGCTAACATTTTATTACCGCATCACTTCCCAAAATGATGTAGCCAGGTGTAGCCATTTTACCCAAAATTGTAGCTATTTTACCCAAAATTGTAGTCAGTTTACCGCAAAATGTAGCCAATTGTAGTCATTTCACCCCGCCCCTAACCGAAGTAGCCCCGAACTGATAACCGGCTATTTTTGGGCTACATTTGACTACATTTGGCTACATTTTCGTACCGTGATAACAACCCTAACCCTAACCCTAACCCTAACCCTAACCCTAACCCTAACCCTAACCCTAACCCTAACCCTAACCCTAACCCTAACCCTAACCCTAACCCTAACCCTAACCCTAACCCTAACCCTAACCCTAACCCTAATGAGAGGGATGATGGTGGTGGCTACATGACTGCGGTAGTGGGCCAGGGTTAGGGATTAGGGGTAGGGGGTTTGGGGCGTTTTGATGGCTAACTCTAAGCCCCCCTATTGGATAGATATCCACCCAAAAACCCTTAGCCGGGGATTTGGGGATTTTAAGCTATGGGCTACCAAACTCTACCGCTAACCCTGAGGGGTTCCGAAAAAGGGTTAGAAATTTTTTTAACGGCACTTTAATGTTAGCCGAAAGTGATACAATTTGAGCCCTAAACGCACCCCAGCCGCTCACCAAAAATTGGGGGTGGGGCATCAAAAGTAAGGTTTCTCCGTCAGATACTAGTAAAGGGGTATACAAGACAGACGATCATAATTCTTATGTATATATTTTACAAAGTCACTTTTATATATCTAAAGATATTGCTCTGAAATTTTTACTCAATGTATATAACATAACTAATCGCTTTAATGCCAAATATCATCCAAACCCTATGTCTACTTTTTTTTTTTATTTCTTATCATTTTTTCGGTATGAAAGTCCAAATTGCGGTAATGGCTACTTAAATTTATTTTCAATTATAGATGTTTAATAGTTATTTTTTTGGTTAACTTTTTTGTTTCTCGATAGATTTTGATAAAATAAATTGGAAAAATTAGCAAACATTACTCTATTTTTTTCAAATAATGACATTTACTCAGAAAAATATACACGACCAGAAAAGTTTAGTGTAAACAATATTTCATTATGAAACAAGTGTGGACACCGATCAGTGTGGATTATATGTTTGGATGTTTGACAGTGTTTTCTGACAAAAATAGTTTTTTGGTGGTGTGTATGTATGTATGTATGTATGGAAAAAACTTTTATTTTTAAATTAAAATTCAACAATAAATGCAAGTCTCATCCGAAGAAACATCCCAAATGTTGGTTTGAATCTACCAAATAAATGTTCCACGTGAAAAAAAGTTATTGATATTCATTTCTTACAATCAAAGAACTCGCTCAGTCTGAAACAAGTAGTATTCCGAAAACCTATCTACTTTTATCTTTTAATCTAGAAAAAGTAACTAATATTCTCCTCACAAAATTTATCACTAACATTTCTAATATTAGATTTCATATTTGTATTATTATGTTATATCAGGTTGCACTTCAATAAAACAATATATATATATGATAGAAAATATAGACACATAAAAATAGCATAACTTGCTCAGTCTGAAACTAAAGACACAAGGACTAAGAAATGAAAATGGATCGAGTGCTGTCGTGTTGCAAATTAGGAATATGTCTGTACAACCGTGTGTTGTTTTCTAACATCGTAAATGTTTGGGAGATAGGGAAAGCATCACCGACCCTGATTCTGCTGTCTTATGATGAGTAATCTGGAAAAAAATAGATGATAGAAGTTTATATTGTGCATCAATGGCTACTTTTTTGCGGTAATTGGCTACTTTCTTGCGGTAAGTGGCTACTTTCTTGCGGTAATTGGCTACTTTCTTGCGGTCAGCGGCTACTTTCTTGCGGTAAATGGCTACTTTCTTGCGGTAAATAGCTACTTGATTCGCGGTCAATGGCTACTTTCTTGCGGTAATTGGCTACTTTCTTGCGGTAAATGGCTACTTTGTTGCTGTAAATAGCTACTTGATTCGCGGTAAATGGCTACTGAGGTGCGGTAAACGAATACAAGTAGCCGTGTTACCGCGTTCAAGTAGTCATTTCACCGCAAAATGTAACCATTTCCCGCAAAAAATGTAGTCATCTACCGCAAATTGTAGGCATTTACCGCATAAACAGTAGCCGTTTACCGCAAGAAAGTTGCCATTTACCGCAAATATGTAGTCTACTACCGCAAGTATGTAGCCTACTACCGCAAATATGTAGCCTACTACCGCAAGTATGTAGCCTACTACCACGGCGGTATATGGCTACTTGCTTGCGGTATTTGGCTACTTAGTGACCTTTACCGCGTTTATGTGGACATTTTACTGTTGCGGAAATGGTGAATGTTTATCGAAAAATGGTTTTAGGTGGCAGTTACCGTGCATATCTTATAATTTTCAGAGGTGAATACATCAATTAGTGACGTTCTTTATCAATGGATACATAACTTTTTTATAGTCATATTTAGTTTAACTGACAAGGATTATAGCTCCTCCATCCGGAGTTCTCTTATCTCTTCTAATTAAGTACCCGGAAATACCTCTGACAGCCATCGGGCGTTATGCATTAGCATACATACATACATACATACATACATACATACATACATACATACATACATGCATACATACATACATGCATACATACATACATACATACATACATAAACACATACATTCATTCATACACACACATACACATACAAACGCACATACATACATACATATATACATACATACATACATACATGCATACATACATACATACATACATACATACATACATACATACATACATACATACATACATACATACATACATACATACATACATACATACATACATACACACGCACATGCATGCATACACTAACACATATATGCATGCACATACATACACACATGTATAAACACACATTATAATACTCATAACAGAGAAATCTAGATATTCATCATTTCTTTTTCAAATAATAAAGTAATTATCATCTACATGAAACAAAAATTTTGATAGTTTAAAATTTAAAATAAAACTTGAAAGTATTGTAAAATACATGTGATGACGTTTACTTATGAAACTCATTCTTTTGTTTAGGAATATGCAAGAAATTCAGCAGGTTTCAGTTAATTTCTTCATTATTTCATAATGAGTTCTCATGGCTTTACTTTTTCCATTCGGGATTCTATGTTTCGCTTCTTATGATCAATTTGTAAATGTTCTTATGCACTGTTTTACTCATAATTTGACACAGTAGAATTTTCGTTTGGGGGTCTCAATTACGCTGTTGTTTTTTCAAATCCTAATTTCCATCATTTGGAACATTACTGTCAAGACCAAGGATTCGTTTTTCTGAAGTTTTATTCTATTCCTTTGTAATGTTTGTAAGTATAAAGAAGTTTGGGAAATAGGGAAAGAATCACCGGTCCTGATTCTGCTGTCTTATGATGAGTAATCTGAAAAAAAAAGAGATGATAGAAGTTTATATTGTGCATCAATGGCTACTTTCTTGCTGTAATTGGCTACTTTCTTGCGGTAAATGGCTACTTTCTTGCGGAAAATGGCTACCTGATTCGCCGTAAATGGCTACTGAGGTGCGGTAAACGGCTACAAGTAGTCTTTTTACCGCGTTCAAGTCGTCATTTTACCGCAAAATGTTACCATTTACCGCAAATAATGTAGTCATATACCGCAAGATGTAGGCATTTACCGCATAAACAGTAGCCGTGGACCGCAAAAAAGTTGCCATTTACCGCAATTATGTAGCCTACTACCGCAAGAATGTAGCCTACTACCGCAAATATGTAGCCTATTACCTGAAGTATGAAGCCTACTACCGCAAATATGTAGCCTACTACCGCAAGTATGTAACCTACAACCACGGCGGTATATGGCTACTCGCTTGCGGTATTTGGCTACTATGTAACCTTTTACCGTATTAATGTGGACATTTTACCGTTGCGGAAATGGTGAATGTTTATCGAAAATATGTTTTTGTTGGCAATTACCGTCCATATCTTATAATTTTCAGAGGTGAATACATCAATAAGTGACATTCTTTTATCAAAGCATACATATCTTTTTTCTAGTTATATTTCGTTGTACTTACAAGGATTAAAGCTCCTCCATCCGGAAGTGTCTTCTAATTGAGTCCTCAGAAATACCCCTGAAAGCCATCGGGCGTTGTGCATTAGCACACATATATACATCATACATACATACATACATACATACATACATACATACATACATACATACATACATACATACATACATACATACATACATACATACATACATACATACATACATACATACATACATATATACATACATTCATACAACACACAAACACAAACACATACACATACACATACACATACATATACAAATACATACATACATACATACATACATACATACATACATACATACATACATACATACATGCATACATACATACACATAGATACAAACATACATACATACTTATATACATACATACATACATACTTACATACATACATACATACATACATACAAACATACATACACACGCACATACATACATACATACACATACATATACAAATACATACATACATACATACATACATACATACATACATACATACACACACACACACACACATACACATACATACATACATACATACATACATACATACATACATACATACATACATACATACATACATACATACATACATACATACATACATACACTAACACATCTCTACATGCAAATACATACACACATAAACACATAAACACATACACACATTATTATACTCATAACAGAGATATCGAAAAAAAAAAGTTGATTTGATGTTGAATACAAAAGGTGTTTTCTTATGGTATTTTAGACAAATATAAAAAGGTAAAAGTCACCTTTTACGTCAAGCCTGGAGGACAACCGATCTTTATCAACAAAGGTTAGTGAAGTATTTTGAAGGACAATGGGTATAGAGCTTATAAAAATGTGTGCCCACGAAAAAAAAAAGGTCTCATAAAAGAGGTTTGAATGGGGTCCAAATACATCAAAACACAAAAAAAACACAACTTTGATTCCAGTCAAAAATTCTATGTTGGTTCAAGTAGCCATTTACCGCATTACACATACGTGTCAATGGACTCAAAATTATCCAAAATGAAAAAAAAACCCAACCCCCAGATGAAGGAAAAAAAGGTCAAGTAACCCATACCGCGCAGCTAACATTTTATTACCGCATCACTTCCCAAAATGATGTAGCCAGGTGTAGCCATTTTACCCAAAATTGTAGCTATTTTACCCAAAATTGTAGTCAGTTTACCGCAAAATGTAGCCAATTGTAGTCATTTCACCCCGCCCCTAACCGAAGTAGCCCCGAACTGATAACCGGCTATTTTTGGGCTACATTTGACTACATTTGGCTACATTTTCGTACCGTGATAACAACCCTAACCCTAACCCTAACCCTAACCCTAACCCTAACCCTAACCCTAACCCTAACCCTAACCCTAACCCTAACCCTAAACCCTAAACCCTAACCCTAACCCTAACCCTAACCCTAACCCTAACCCTAACCCTAACCCTAACCCTAACCCTAACCCTAACCCTAACCCTAACCCTAACCCTAACCCTAACCCTAACCCTAACCCAAACCCTAACCCTAACCCTAACCCTAACCCTAACCCTAACCCTAACCCTAACCCTAACCCTAACCCTAACCCTAACCCTAACCCTAATGAGAGGGATGATGGTGGTGGCTACATGACTGCGGTAGTGGGCCAGGGTTAGGGATTAGGGGTAGGGGGTTTGGGGCGTTTTGATGGCTAACTCTAAGCCCCCCTATTGGATAGATATCCACCCAAAAACCCTTAGCCGGGGATTTGGGGATTTTAAGCTATGGGCTACCAAACTCTACCGCTAACCCTGAGGGGTTCCGAAAAAGGGTTAGAAATTTTTTTAACGGCACTTTAATGTTAGCCGAAAGTGATACAATTTGAGCCCTAAACGCACCCCAGCCGCTCACCAAAAATTGGGGGTGGGGCATCAAAAGTAAGGTTTCTCCGTCAGATACTAGTAAAGGGGTATACAAGACAGACGATCATAATTCTTATGTATATATTTTACAAAGTCACTTTTATATATCTAAAGATATTGCTCTGAAATTTTTACTCAATGTATATAACATAACTAATCGCTTTTATGCCAAATATCATCCAAACCCTATGTCTACTTTTTTTTTTTTATTTCTTATCATTTTTTCGGTATGAAAGTCCAAATTGCGGTAATGGCTACTTAAATTTATTTTCAATTATAGATGTTTAATAGTTATTTTTTTGGTTAACTTTTTTGTTTCTCGATAGATTTTGATAAAATAAATTGGAAAAATTAGCAAACATTACTCTATTTTTTTCAAATAATGACATTTACTCAGAAAAATATACACGACCAGAAAAGTTTAGTGTAAACAATATTTCATTATGAAACAAGTGTGGACACCGATCAGTGTGGATTATATGTTTGGATGTTTGACAGTGTTTTCTGACAAAAATAGTTTTTTGGTGGTGTGTATGTATGTATGTATGTATGGAAAAAACTTTTATTTTTAAATTAAAATTCAACAATAAATGCAAGTCTCATCCGAAGAAACATCCCAAATGTTGGTTTGAATCTACCAAATAAATGTTCCACGTGAAAAAAAGTTATTGATATTCATTTCTTACAATCAAAGAACTCGCTCAGTCTGAAACAAGTAGTATTCCGAAAACCTATCTACTTTTATCTTTTAATCTAGAAAAAGTAACTAATATTCTCCTCACAAAATTTATCACTAACATTTCTAATATTAGATTTCATATTTGTATTATTATGTTATATCAGGTTGCACTTCAATAAAACAATATATATATATGATAGAAAATATAGACACATAAAAATAGCATAACTTGCTCAGTCTGAAACTAAAGACACAAGGACTAAGAAATGAAAATGGATCGAGTGCTGTCGTGTTGCAAATTAGGAATATGTCTGTACAACCGTGTGTTGTTTTCTAACATCGTAAATGTTTGGGAGATAGGGAAAGCATCACCGACCCTGATTCTGCTGTCTTATGATGAGTAATCTGGAAAAAAATAGATGATAGAAGTTTATATTGTGCATCAATGGCTACTTTTTTGCGGTAATTGGCTACTTTCTTGCGGTAAGTGGCTACTTTCTTGCGGTAATTGGCTACTTTCTTGCGGTCAGCGGCTACTTTCTTGCGGTAAATGGCTACTTTCTTGCGGTAAATAGCTACTTGATTCGCGGTCAATGGCTACTTTCTTGCGGTAATTGGCTACTTTCTTGCGGTAAATGGCTACTTTGTTGCTGTAAATAGCTACTTGATTCGCGGTAAATGGCTACTGAGGTGCGGTAAACGAATACAAGTAGCCGTGTTACCGCGTTCAAGTAGTCATTTCACCGCAAAATGTAACCATTTCCCGCAAAAAATGTAGTCATCTACCGCAAATTGTAGGCATTTACCGCATAAACAGTAGCCGTTTACCGCAAGAAAGTTGCCATTTACCGCAAATATGTAGTCTACTACCGCAAGTATGTAGCCTACTACCGCAAATATGTAGCCTACTACCGCAAGTATGTAGCCTACTACCACGGCGGTATATGGCTACTTGCTTGCGGTATTTGGCTACTTAGTGACCTTTACCGCGTTTATGTGGACATTTTACTGTTGCGGAAATGGTGAATGTTTATCGAAAAATGGTTTTAGGTGGCAGTTACCGTGCATATCTTATAATTTTCAGAGGTGAATACATCAATTAGTGACGTTCTTTATCAATGGATACATAACTTTTTTATAGTCATATTTAGTTTAACTGACAAGGATTATAGCTCCTCCATCCGGAGTTCTCTTATCTCTTCTAATTAAGTACCCGGAAATACCTCTGACAGCCATCGGGCGTTATGCATTAGCATACATACATACATACATACATACATACATACATACATACATACATACATGCATACATACATACATGCATACATACATACATACATACATACATAAACACATACATTCATTCATACACACACATACACATACAAACGCACATACATACATACATATATACATACATACATACATACATGCATACATACATACATACATACATACATACATACATACATACATACATACATACATACATACATACATACATACATACATACATACATACATACATACACACGCACATGCATGCATACACTAACACATATATGCATGCACATACATACACACATGTATAAACACACATTATAATACTCATAACAGAGAAATCTAGATATTCATCATTTCTTTTTCAAATAATAAAGTAATTATCATCTACATGAAACAAAAATTTTGATAGTTTAAAATTTAAAATAAAACTTGAAAGTATTGTAAAATACATGTGATGACGTTTACTTATGAAACTCATTCTTTTGTTTAGGAATATGCAAGAAATTCAGCAGGTTTCAGTTAATTTCTTCATTATTTCATAATGAGTTCTCATGGCTTTACTTTTTCCATTCGGGATTCTATGTTTCGCTTCTTATGATCAATTTGTAAATGTTCTTATGCACTGTTTTACTCATAATTTGACACAGTAGAATTTTCGTTTGGGGGTCTCAATTACGCTGTTGTTTTTTCAAATCCTAATTTCCATCATTTGGAACATTACTGTCAAGACCAAGGATTCGTTTTTCTGAAGTTTTATTCTATTCCTTTGTAATGTTTGTAAGTATAAAGAAGTTTGGGAAATAGGGAAAGAATCACCGGTCCTGATTCTGCTGTCTTATGATGAGTAATCTGAAAAAAAAAGAGATGATAGAAGTTTATATTGTGCATCAATGGCTACTTTCTTGCTGTAATTGGCTACTTTCTTGCGGTAAATGGCTACTTTCTTGCGGAAAATGGCTACCTGATTCGCCGTAAATGGCTACTGAGGTGCGGTAAACGGCTACAAGTAGTCTTTTTACCGCGTTCAAGTCGTCATTTTACCGCAAAATGTTACCATTTACCGCAAATAATGTAGTCATATACCGCAAGATGTAGGCATTTACCGCATAAACAGTAGCCGTGGACCGCAAAAAAGTTGCCATTTACCGCAATTATGTAGCCTACTACCGCAAGAATGTAGCCTACTACCGCAAATATGTAGCCTATTACCTGAAGTATGAAGCCTACTACCGCAAATATGTAGCCTACTACCGCAAGTATGTAACCTACAACCACGGCGGTATATGGCTACTCGCTTGCGGTATTTGGCTACTATGTAACCTTTTACCGTATTAATGTGGACATTTTACCGTTGCGGAAATGGTGAATGTTTATCGAAAATATGTTTTTGTTGGCAATTACCGTCCATATCTTATAATTTTCAGAGGTGAATACATCAATAAGTGACATTCTTTTATCAAAGCATACATATCTTTTTTCTAGTTATATTTCGTTGTACTTACAAGGATTAAAGCTCCTCCATCCGGAAGTGTCTTCTAATTGAGTCCTCAGAAATACCCCTGAAAGCCATCGGGCGTTGTGCATTAGCACACATATATACATCATACATACATACATACATACATACATACATACATACATACATACATACATACATACATACATACATACATACATACATACATACATACATACATACATACATACATACATACATATATACATACATTCATACAACACACAAACACAAACACATACACATACACATACACATACATATACAAATACATACATACATACATACATACATACATACATACATACATACATACATACATGCATACATACATACACATAGATACAAACATACATACATACTTATATACATACATACATACATACTTACATACATACATACATACATACATACAAACATACATACACACGCACATACATACATACATACACATACATATACAAATACATACATACATACATACATACATACATACATACATACATACACACACACACACACACATACACATACATACATACATACATACATACATACATACATACATACATACATACATACATACATACATACATACATACATACACTAACACATCTCTACATGCAAATACATACACACATAAACACATAAACACATACACACATTATTATACTCATAACAGAGATATCGAAAAAAAAAAGTTGATTTGATGTTGAATACAAAAGGTGTTTTCTTATGGTATTTTAGACAAATATAAAAAGGTAAAAGTCACCTTTTACGTCAAGCCTGGAGGACAACCGATCTTTATCAACAAAGGTTAGTGAAGTATTTTGAAGGACAATGGGTATAGAGCTTATAAAAATGTGTGCCCACGAAAAAAAAAAGGTCTCATAAAAGAGGTTTGAATGGGGTCCAAATACATCAAAACACAAAAAAAACACAACTTTGATTCCAGTCAAAAATTCTATGTTGGTTCAAGTAGCCATTTACCGCATTACACATACGTGTCAATGGACTCAAAATTATCCAAAATGAAAAAAAAACCCAACCCCCAGATGAAGGAAAAAAAGGTCAAGTAACCCATACCGCGCAGCTAACATTTTATTACCGCATCACTTCCCAAAATGATGTAGCCAGGTGTAGCCATTTTACCCAAAATTGTAGCTATTTTACCCAAAATTGTAGTCAGTTTACCGCAAAATGTAGCCAATTGTAGTCATTTCACCCCGCCCCTAACCGAAGTAGCCCCGAACTGATAACCGGCTATTTTTGGGCTACATTTGACTACATTTGGCTACATTTTCGTACCGTGATAACAACCCTAACCCTAACCCTAACCCTAACCCTAAACCCTAACCCTAACCCTAACCCTAACCCTAACCCTAACCCCTAACCCTAACCCTAACCCTAACCCTAACCCTAACCCTAACCCTAACCCTAACCCTAACCCTAAACCCTAAACCCTAACCCTAACCCTAACCCTAACCCTAACCCTAACCCTAACCCTAACCCTAACCCTAACCTAACCCTAACCCTAACCCTAACCCTAACCCTAACCTAACCCTAACCCTAACCCTAACCCTAACCTAACCCTAACCCTAACCCTAACCCTAACCCTAACCCTAACCCTAACCCTAACCCTAACCTAACCCTAACCCTAACCCTAACCCTAACCCTAACCCTAACCCTAACCCTAACTCTAACCCTAACCCTAAACCCTAAACCCTAACCTAACCCTAACCCTAACCCTAACCCTAAACCCTAACCCTAATGAGAGGGATGATGGTGGTGGCTACATGTCTGCGGTAGTGGGCCAGGGTTTGGGATTAGGGGTAGGGGGTTTGGGGCGTTTTGATGGCTAATTCTAAGCCCCCCTATTGGATACATATCCACCCAAAAACCCTTAGCCGGGGATTTGGGGATTTTAAGCTATGGGCTACCAAACTCTACCGCTAACCCTGAGGGGTTCCGAAAAAGGGTTAGGAATTTTTTTAACGGCACTTTAGAGTTAGCCGAAAGTGATACAATTTGAGCCCTAAACGCACCCCAGCCGCTCACCAAAAATTGGGGGTGGGGCATCAAAAGTAAGGTTTCTCCGTCAGATACTAGTAAAGGGGTATACAAGACAGACGATCATAATTCTTATGTATATTTTCTACAAGTCACTTTTATATATCTTAAGATATAGCTCTGAAATTTTTACTCAATGTATATAACCTAGCTAATCGCTTTTATGCCAAATATCATCCAAACCCTATGTCTACTTTTTTTTTTTTGATTTCTTATCATTTTTTCGGTATGAAAGTCCAAATTGCGGTAATGGCTACTTAAATTTATTTTCAATTATAGATGTTTAATAGTTATTTTTTTGGTTAACTTTTTTGTTTCTCGATATAATTTTGATAAAATAAATTTGAAAAATTAGCAAACATTACTCTATTTTTTTAAAATAATGACATTTACCCAGAAAAATATACACGACCAGAAAAGTTTAGTGTAAACAATATTTCATTATGAAACAAGTGTGGACACCGATCAGTGTGGATTATATGTTTGGATGTTTGACAGTGTTTTCTGACAAAAATAGTTTTTTGGTGATATGTATGTATGTATGTATGTATGTATTTATGTATGTATGTATGTATGATGTAAGAGTTATGTATTTCGGCTATATCATGCGCTGTTTTTTTAGAAAAAAGTATACCAATGGAAAAAACTTTTATTTTTAAATGAAATTCAACAATAAATGCAAGTCTCATCCGAAAAAAACATCATCAATGTTCGTTTGAATCTACCAAATAAATTTTCCACGTGAAAAAAAGTAATTGATATTTATTTCTTACAATCAAAGAATATAGAAAGCGTAACTCGCTCAGTCTGAAACAAGTAATATTCCGAAAACCTATCTACTTTTATCTTTCATTCTAGAAAAAGTAACTAATATTTTCCTCACAAAATGTATCACTAACATTTCTAATATTAGATTTCATATTTGTATTATTATGTTATATCAGGTTGCACTTTAATAAAACAATATATATATATAATGGAAAATATAAACACAAAAAAATAGCATAAATCGCTCAGTCTGAAACTAAAAACACAAGGACTAAGAAATGAAAGTGGATCGAGTGCTGTCGTGTTGCAAATTAGGAATGTGTCTGTACAACCGTGTGTTGTTTTCTAACATCGTAAGTAGTTTGGGAGACAGGGAAAGCATCACCAGTCCTGATTCTGCTGTCTTATGATGAGTAAACTGGAAAAAAATAGATGATAGAAGTTTATATTGCGCATCAATGGCTACTTTCTTGCGGTAATTGGCTACTTTCTTGCGGTAATTGGCTACTTTCTTGCGGTAAAAGGCTACTTGATTCGCGGTAAATGGCTACTGAGGTGCGGTAAACGGCTACAAGAAGCCTTGTTACCGCGTTCAAGTAGTCATTTCACCGCAAAAAATGTAGTCATTTACCGCAAGATGTAGGCATTTACCGCATAAAAAGTAGCCGTTTACCGCAAGAAAGTTGTCATTTACCTCAAATTTGTAGCCTGTTACCGCAAGTATGTAGCCTATTACCGCAAGTATGTAGCCTACTGCCGCAAGTATGTAGCCTACTACCATGGCGGTAAATGGCTAAATGATTCGTTTAAGTAGTAATTTTACCGCAAAATGTAACCATTTCCCGCAAAAAATGTAGTCATCTACCGCAAGATGTAGGCATTTACCGCATAAACAGTAGCCGTTTACCGCAAGAAAGTTGCCATTTACCGCAAATATGTAGCCTACTACCGCAAGTATGTAGCCTACTACCGCAAATATGTCGCCTACTACCGCAAGTATGTAGCCTACTACCGCAAATATGTAGCCTACTACCGCAAGTATGTAGCCTACTACCACGGCGGCATATGGCTACTTGCTTGCGGTATTTGGCTACTTAGTGACCTTTACCGCGTTAATGTGGACTTTTTACCGTTGCGGAAATGGTGAATGTTTATCGAAAAATGGTTTTAGGTGGCAATTACCGTGCATATCTTATAATTTTCAGAGGTGAATACATCAATTAGTAACGTTCTTTATCAATGCATACATAACTTTTTTATAGTTATATTTAGTTTTACTTACAAGGATTACAACTCCTCCATCCGGAGTTTTCTTATCTCTTCTAATTAAGTACCCAGAAATACCTCTGACAGCCATCGGGCGTTGTGCATTAGCTTACATACATACATACATACATACATACATACATACATACATACATACATACATACATACATACATACCTACATAAACACATACATTCATTCATACACACACATACTTATACATACGCACATACATACATACATATATACATACATACATACATACATACATACATACATACATGCATACATACATACATACATACATACATACATACATACATACATACATACATACATAACATACATACATACATACATACATACATACATACATACATACATACATACATACATACACACATTCACACATATACACATTAGCAAACACACGCACGCACACTCACACACATACACTAACACACATACATACATACATACATTCATACACAAACACTCACACATACACATATGCATACATACATACATACATACATACATACATACATACATACATACATACATACATACATACATACATACATACATACATACATACATACATACATACATACATATATACACACGCATGCATACACTAACACATATATGAATGTACAAACATACACACATGTATAAACACACATTATAATACTCATAACAGAGATATCTAGATATTCATCATTTCTTTTTCAAATAATAAAGTAATTATCATCTACATGAAACAACAATTTTGATAGTTTAAAATTTAAAATAAAACTTGAAAGTATTGTAAAATACATGTGATGACGTTTACTTATGAAACTCATTCTTTTGTTTAGGAATATGCAAGAAATTCCGCAGTTTTCAGTTAATTTCTTCATTATTTTATAATGAGTTCTCATGGCTTTACTTTTTCCATTCGGGATTCTATGTTTCGCTTCTTATGATCAATTTGTAAATGTTCTTATGCACTGTTTTACTCATAATTTGACACAGTAGAATTTTCGTTTGGGGGTCTCAATTACGCTGTTGTTTTTTTCAAATTCTAATTTCTATCATTTGGAACATTACTGTCAAGACCAAGGATTCGTTTTTCTGCAGTTTTATTCTATTCCTTTGTAATGGTTGTAAGTATAAAGTAGTTTGGGAAACAGGGAAAGCATCACCGGTCCTGATTCTGCTGTCTTATGATGAGTAATCTGAAAAAAAAGAGATGATAGAAGTTTATATTGTGCATCAATGGCTACTTTCTTGCAGTAATTGGCTACTTTCTTGCGGTAAATGGCTACTTTCTTCCGGTAAATGGTTACCTGATTCGCGGTAAATGGCTACTGAGGTGCGGTAAACGGCTACAAGTAGTCTTGTTACCACGTTCAAGTCGTCATGTTACCTCAAAATGTTACCATTTACCGCAAAAAATGTAGTCAAATACCGCAAGATGTAGGCATTTACCGCATAAATAGTAGCCGTGTACCGCAAAAAAGTTGCCAATTACCGCAATTATGTAGCCTACTAACGCAAGTATGTAGCCTACTACCGCAAATATGTAGCCTACTACCTGAAGTATGTAGCCTACTACCGCAAATATGTAGCCTACTACCGCAAGTATGTAACCTACTACCACGGCGGTATATGGCTACTCGCTTGCG